>NW_027094089.1:34434156-34781959 GCF_029207755.1 Chamaea fasciata | reverse complement strand
GAAAACATATTAATTGATAGTTTGTAGAAATAGGAAGTAAAATATGTGTCAAAATATTTTTAATGTAATTTTATTTTTTTGAACTGCTGATCCTTGTGGCAAAGAGAGTTTTGAAATTAAAGGATACTTTCTAAAAGAAAAGCACAAGTTCCATTAAGCATAACAAATACATCACTACTTCAAAATCATAAAAGACTAATCTCTCTAACTTTTGTACTAAATCTCAGGGTTTTGGCAAACTTTCTTATAAGTTTTTAAGACACCTTGGGTTTTAATAAAATTTTAAAAAGGGCATTTTTTCATAGCTTATGCTATTACTGTTATGCAGGGAACATGGCAAATCCCGGAAGAGTAGGAAATCATAAGAATAAAGAAAAATATGAGCCTACTTACTTTCACATAACAAAATTATTTTGATGCACAGTTGCAAAATATTCAATGAGTGCTAAATTTTGCAACTGTGAAGTCACAACTCATGCACATGAGCTTGCTTTGACAGATTTCTTCAAAGGAAAACAGCTAATTTGGGCATGTCAAGCACAGTGCTAGCAATCTAAATTACATGAGTGAAGTTGATGCATTTATGTTATTATTTTATTCAGTTGTTAGTTCTTTATTTCAGCTCCTAATTATGCTTGTACATTTTGTCTTACCAGTATTTGTAAAAAGTCCTAAAGGCAAAGATCTTTTACAAAAAAAAAAAAAAAAAAAAAAAAAAAAAAAAGATCTGTAGAAAAAATAGCTGCAGAAGAATAATGTGGTGGGCTTCTATAATGGAATGACTGTATTAGTAGAAAATGGAACAGCAACTGATGTCATCTCTCTTGAATTCTCTAAGGCCTTTGGCATAGATAAACTGCCCCTTGGTGTCTCCACCTTTCCTCTGGTTTTGGATGAAACAGAGTGTCCCTTGGTATATTGTAAGAAAAAATAATGTATGTTTGTGCAACTTAAGGAGGCAACATTGCCAAAAGACCTTCCTAACACATATCACCTTGGGCCACAGTATTTTCTTGAAACTACTGGAATAGCAATGCAGAACTTGGTGCAGGTATAATCAAAACCTTCTCTATGTTTCAAAAGTAAAATATCACCATGAAACTGCTTGCAGACAGATTTGCTGATGTGAAAAATGTTGTTTCCCACAGCAGCCATTTATGGGGCTACGATAACAGAAGCAGGAGCAGCTTCTGGAAATTTTGTAAGAAGATAGAGTCAGCCGAGTGACTGTTAAGATTCAAGATTTATAACTGATACTAGGCCTCATCACTGCAAGCTGCCTTTGACCATGTCTTATATGCACAATATACCCAGAAGACATTAAAAACTGTGTAAATATACTACCACCAACTTTAATTTCAGAAGACAAATATTCAGTCAAAAAAGACAAGGACTTCAGTCAACAGTTAGTACTGTGCTATATACTTATAGGCAATGTTACAAACCACAGAAATCCTGGTATTTTCCTTCTAGAACCTTAAATCATAAACACATAGACCCATTATACAATTACAGTCCTGATAAATTGCAGGGGACAGCTCATTTTCCGCTCTAAAAGGGCCTCTCTCCAACCTGCTCTCTCCATCACTGTACGGACTGTACATTTCATTTGTGCTTACAAAAGTTCTTTGGTAGAAAAACAGCAGTTTGCCTTGCAGATGCACAAGTAGTAAAATTTACAATTGTCTTTAAAAAAAAAAAAGAAAAAAAAGAGAAGGAAGAAGGGATCTTACTGAACTTTTCCTGATTTGTTTTTCTTCTGTGACTTTGGCATTCACCACCCTATTTTCTAGATTCTATTGAAAAAAGAAAACAGCCTAAACACTATGCTAAATCCAAGATTTGTTTCATGTCTTTATGTCATGCAGTTATAACTTCTATTAGTACTTTCTGCCATTCTGCATGACAACTTTATCTATGGTATTATTTCAATATTCAGTTCACTTTTTTCCTTTAGTTTAACTGCTCTGAGACAAACCTTAACTCTCAACATATTATTAAGGAATATCCTTGGAGATACCCAGAAAAAGGTAATTAAATTAGCTAAATAATTTAGGTGAAAGACTGACAAGAGAAGCCACCTCTGTGCATTTATAGCAGAGAGAAATGAAACAGTGTAACTAAGGTCTTGAGTACCATCAGACCTTACCCAAATTCATACAGATCTTGGACAAGCTAACGTTGTGTCATAAAAAAGGACAAAAATATTTGCAGAAATGTCCAGATTATAAATACTTAATATTTATTATCATTTTCTCAAGAAAGGAATGTATCTCTATAACCCAAATATCAAAAAATGATTTTTCACTTGGTTATAAAACACATTTTCTTTTTATAAAATACTGTGAAAACAAGAGAAATATTGTAAGCTTCCCACAGAGTGTCCTATTATTAATACAGTATTGGTCTAAACTGCTGCGATTTTATTTTGGGAACATTGTTGTAGTAGAAATTTTTCTGACAGAGGAGGCCGACTGAAACTTCCATTTTTGCACAAGACAGATCTTTCCTCTCAAGCACGCTTCAGTTGCAAGTAGCATAGGAAATATCAAAACAGAGGCATTAACTCCAAATAGTCCAGTGCACAGAGCACCCTGTGCATGGCTTTACAGCCACCAAATACACTGCAAAACACAGGGATCAAAGCTGTGCCCATTACCTGGGGTTGAGCAGGGAGCACAGCCTTCATCCATAGGTGATCATGCTCTGCAAGCAGGCAATCATTGCACCTGAGCAGCCCCAGCCCTCCCTGGGACAGGATGCTCAGTACCCCCAGCCAAAATCTAGCAAGGGGACATAGTGCTCCAAACACAGCGGCGCTTTTATTTCTGTTCTCTTTAACTAGATTAAACTTAGTCACAAAGCCAGTGATACTAATTTCTTGTTCTAGGCTTCACATTTTTTATCCTCCTCAGACTGTTAAGCATCTGCATAGCTTTGATCAAAGTACTTTCACAGACTTCAAAGGGACAGTAGCAGGCTTAACCTTAAACTAAGTGTGTAGGTTATCTACTGAACCATGGTTTCAGGTGGGGTTCTCTGAACTGGCAAGAACAGTCCGTGCCATACAAAAGTACAACTTGTTTGCATAGTGGTAGCCAACAAATCATACCTGCTGCATTTGTTCTTCCTCTGAAAATATCGTCATATGCCTTCCATTGAGGAGTCACCTGGTAGGCATGGATGAACACCACAAAAACCACCACCAGGCACATCAATGGCACCAGAGCAGCGGTAAAGAGAGCAGCATAGGCATTTGGAATGAAACACCTGATGGAAAAAAAAGGGGGAAAATGCTGTTGATAAGCATAAGAGACACCTTGAAAGGCCATAAATAGAACATAGAAACAATTATTTTTGTAAAAAGGCGTGCTTTACAAAACACAAATTCTTTAACTCTGTTCCCAGAGTAACCTTGAGAGATTACTTTATGTTCTACTGGTTCTTATCTCATCATCATATCTTAAGGAGTGAAGCTTTTGCTCCTACAGTATGCATGTTATGTTTAGCCTAAACAATGAGGAAAAAAATTAAATTTGCAATGAAAAAATTATATTTTAACAAACTACATGCTGCAATATTCTTTTAAAGTGGCCATTCTTACTCACCATTTTCTAAAAGGACATTTTGCAATTTTCTACACTTAGTTCCTGAAAGCACAAATTAAATTCTGAAAAATATATTTTTTTGAAAAAATGAATGAGTCCTAAAGACAACATAACTATTCCTTCTCAAGTTGTTGGAAATTACATGTCATTTGCTCATAGAAGCCAAATGCTCACTCCCTCTCCTCTTTTTTCCCGTGAATGTTCAGTGTCTTCTTGCCCTTTTCATTTATTTAAGTTATAATTATTTTTAAAGATGTGTCAGGAACATGAATTATCCCTGAAAGAGTCAAATTATGCATATATGATGATGACTTGAAGAAAACGGAGATGATAGTTACAGAGAGCTCTCAGGGGTGTGAGAAATGAGGGTTTTCTGTACTCTCCCTGGAGACCAGTATGTGCTTTACAGCCACTGACCTACTCTAGAGATGACGCACAAGAGAGCAGCCCAAAGGACGGCATGGGAGTCAGTATGTCTGGAGATTATGTGGTCACTGCTATCCCTATCAAGAGGGTGTGACTTACCCAGGCCTTCTCTTTCTCAGGTCAGCTCGTCTAAGTAAGCTTACCGTTGATGCTGATACATGTCTGAGAGAGGCCTAGCTACATGTTTCACTGACATACCTGGTTGGATAAATCACCTGGCTTTGCTTAGCTATACCCTCATACACTGCCAGAAAGTCAAGATTGTATCCCATGTCATCTCTTTCAGAACAGCAGTCATGCATACTCAATGAATCCCCCCAAAAATTCCAGCACAATCTAGAAACCTTTCACTGCTCTCTGCAGAATGTAGAGGCTCGATGAGACACCAAGTTTAGACATCATCTGATTACATAACTGAACAAGTAAGCATCAGGGAAAGTAGGAACTCTTCATTTTAATTCAAAGTGTTTGTTCCTTTCCTCATGGAAGAGATACTTCAGTCCTTTACTCATCTAGGTGGTCTTCACTGGACTTTGTACAGTCTGCCCGTGCCCCTTTTGTACTGAGAAGGCCAGAACTGAACCCAGCACTCCAGGTGTAACTTCAGGAGTGCTGAGTAGAGGGCAATGATTGCCTCCCTTGACCTGCTTTCAACCTGGTTTATATGGGACACAATGTCCCATCCATTTCATCTTTCCAATTTTTCCTGTTTCTTGGGTATGAAAATTATTTTTGTTCCCCAAATGCAATCTTGAGTTGGCTCAATTAGCATTAAGAAATGAAATCATATTACCACAACCTGTGCTGATTTTAATAATTAAACTGAAGGGAAGAATCTTAGCACAAGAATAGTCTTCTATAAAATCATATTTATGTTCTGAAATATGCATTTTTTTCAGCTTGATGCATTTTTATTTTTCAAAGATAATATATACTCTAAAAAAATACCAGAGTTTCTTGAAACTTTATTGTGAATGCTCCTTTGTATTCAGATAATAAAGCTGTATCAAAATGAAAACCTACAGAGATGGATCACTTTTACTAATACCCTTGGGTATTTGCACTAAAAAATAGACTGAAAAGTACTGCAAAAAAATACACAAAGTCATATTAATCAGCTTACTTTGGATTTTTGTCTTGAAGCAATGGTGTGCAAGTCAATGACAATCACATCATCCTATAAGATTTATTCGTATATAGTAAAGTGATGATATATGTTGACAGATAAATTTTATTATGGAAATCAAATGTGATAAAATTATAAGGACCAACTGCAATGATTTATTATACTTAATATTGGGGACACAGCTATTATTTCATTACCATGACACATTTGTCACATGGAACTACTGTGTATTGCATATTCCTAGCACTGGATAGGAAAATTAAAAAATACCCCAAAATATCAGCTAAGTTAATATTTCAGAACACAACTACTCTACTTTAAAAGGCCTGGAAAGACTGATGTAGAGACTTGAAAAACTACATCATTACAAACCTTATTTGTCTGAAGATGTGCATTATTTCCTGCAGTATAGCCTTCCAGCAAGTTCTTTTTTTTAAGACCCTAGATTTCTGTAAGTTATTTGTTTTGTTTGTTTTGAATTTGAGTGATAGCAAAAAAAACCCCTAACTAAACAACCAACCAACCAAAAAAATCTATCCATTGAAATACTGCATTTTGCAAGAAAGAAAAACAAACAAACAAACAAATAAAAAAACCCACAGAAAACCAACATCGGTAGCTTCTTCAGAGGTTCTCATTCTATTGCAAAGATTCCACGATTTCCTAGTAACGCTTCCTTTTATCAAAATGTATATTTTTTTCTCCTCACTGTTTCGAGAATTTTTGCTCCCAGCTTAAGTCTCTTCTAGCATTGAAAAGACAGTTATTTAGCTTTTGTCCCAAGATGCCATAAGTCTTGCCCTTCTTGACTATTGTTATCTGACTGGAGGTTCCAACTTTGTTC
Organism: Chamaea fasciata; assembly: GCF_029207755.1. Lineage (NCBI taxonomy): Eukaryota > Metazoa > Chordata > Aves > Passeriformes > Sylviidae > Chamaea > Chamaea fasciata. The sequence goes on along the minus strand of NW_027094089.1, from coordinate 34,775,955 downwards.
TGTGCTGATGATTTTTGTTTTGATCACTGACCTTGCTGATGTCTAATTTTGTTTTGATTGCTATAAATATCTCTGTTAAATTTGTGTGAGGATTTAAAGAATGCAATTGTATGTCTCAAAACACTGTCCCCATAAGAAAAGCCATCACAACAGGAGTTAGAGATAAACATCTTTTTTATAGAAAGCTGATAACAGAAACTGATGGAACATTTAACTAGCCCCCATAATTGCTTGTATTTTCAGTTTATCAGTTTTTGTGATCTGTTTGTGTTTTCATTGACAGGAACTTGTTGGGAGATCAAATATTAGTAAGATTATATAAGAAAAAACACTTAATGTATTGTTAGTTTGATTTTTGCTGAGTTTGTCTTTTTACTGAAAAAACGAATGGTGTTGGAAAAGCTTTTAGTTTTGTCTTATGAATGTATTATTTTATTTCAACCAATTGAGAATTAGAAAATTCAACCAAATTTAGCAGGGGAACTGTTACAAAAATTAATGCATACTGGAATCATGCAAACATGATTAACCATCTGAGTTCTGCCCCAGAAGGCTTTTTTTTATCATGACTTGGCTAAATTTTTCAGAAACATCAGAAATATTAATAAGTAATCTAAATGATCTTGACAAAACAGAACAAACCATTATATGGGAGGTGACTGAGTGCCCCTTCCTAAATTAGAATGATGGGCAGCCATAGACTGCCAATATCCATGACTAAATGCGTCATGGATAAATCCAAAAATCCTTTTACCAGCTGTCAAGACCTGTAATTGTTTTTGAAAATACTTGTATTGTCACCTTAGTATGCCAGATCTACTGTTAAGTTTCCTAGCATGTGTCCTAAGAGAATATTTTAACCTCACCTCACTTCTTTTATCGACTCTAACCAACGCGGTAACTATAGTATACTGTGCACCACACACGCTTCCAAATAGTGAGTGCAATTTCCTGTAGCAGTAATTGCAAAGGAATGTAATGAGAGCAATTTGCCCACTGAAAATATTAAAAAAAAAACTAGTAACAATAAAAGAAAAGTAAGAGAGAAAAAAACAAACTGAATTTGAAAGGGAATTAATTTCACTTATTGTGACCCCACAATACCCACAGCTTTTGCTATGTGTCAAAATTAAATCACAACAGAGCTTAAATCTATTCTTTGGAGAACTGAATATAGGCTCAATTTAAAGATGTGTTTGTCTAAAAACCTTTTTATACAAGAACCTATTTTATACAAGAAATTTTTTGCATTTTGTATGAGAACTTTGTACTAAAACTTTATTTCTCATGGTGTGTAGGATTACCCAGTGTGGGTAAGAGTGTCAGTCCTTTAAAGTCAGAATATTCTGCAATTCTGTCAAAATTCCTCCAACTATATGTTGATGTACTTGAGAAAGAACCCTATTTTGAAGCCTTTAAAGTACGTGAAGGCACATCCTCAACAAACCCATTCACACTTGTTCCAGTGTACAAAGGTAATCAACTGTGCTGCAAAACCTGGTCATCCCCTTGAGTCTTGGCTGACTGAGAAAATGAGGTTGTAATACTTGATGTGTATTTGTACGGAATTTAAAAATCAACACTTGCTGCGTAATTCTGTGGCTAATTTCAAGCCCCAAATGCACTTGATAGACACCTGAACGTGAAAGCCAAGCCACTCCAGCACATTGCTTGGATTAGTTTGAGGATATTCTGATGAAAAGTGACTGAGCCTAACTCCGCATGCTGGTCTAAGGTGCAAGATAGTGGTCCCATCCATTTGCCCAAATTGTGTCTTTCGCTATTCATCAGCAGGAAGGACATGACAGATACTTACTTCTCCTAAGCAAAGCTGAGAATGGAGTGGTAACATATGAGCCCCAGATATGGTGGGGCAAAAGACAGGTTTTAGGTTTAAAGTAACTTTAACACAGCACCAGTGGGTCCTAGGAAATATTATGTGGCAGGTACATGCCTTCAGTAATGGACCGGATATGAATTAGAGATCTTAACATGCAATTCCAACAAGTGTCAAAAACGGCTTTACGAAGTCAGTTGATACTAAACAGGCTACTACTAAAGGAACAAGGAGTATACGGAACCCTAAATCTTACTGAAACTGAATGCACTATTATCATTCACAATGCAATGTCATTAACTGAAAAAGCTTAAGCCAAAGTGAAATAAATGGCTAATCAGATGTCAGAACTTTTCCAATCATTCTAAGCCTAAGATTGGCTTCAGGAAATTAGCCCCAATACCTGGCTAAAGTCCATATTCTAATCTTTGTGACTCACAAATTGGGAGCTGTGGCTAATGAGGATTGGGTTGATGATTACAATTGGATTTGTATACTTAATAATTGGAATAGCTGTTGTACATTTTATGATTACTAGCATTATTACTTCCGTTGTTTCTATCTTTTCTCCCTTGTCCTTTCTATGCATATATCACCTCCATGGATAACCCACAAACTGAGGAAAAGTCCCTGGAAGACAGTATTTGAGCCTTGGGGAGGTGTGAGGGCTTAAAGAATGCAGTCACCTATCGCAAGACACTGCCCACATTAGATAAGCCACCACAATGGAATCTGAGATAAGCACAAAACAGGAAGACATTAACTCAAGGCCTAATGAAAGTTAAGATCTGGAAATAGTACACCAGACAAAATTCCGACGTGCAGACTGTGAGCACCTACCTAAGACTTATCTGGACAAAAAATACACACAGTGAAAATTGTGAGAAAGGATGAACATGTCAATAAAAGTTGTGGAAACAGCATCTACGGCCTGTGGATACCCCAGACTCTGGCTGTGCAAAAGTGGTACCTTCAGGTGAGGAACAGGGAGACCCCCACCACTGAAGACCAGGGTGTGGAAGGACCAGTGGGATGCTGCAGTAATTTATGTGGTGAATACGATATCTTTTTATCATCTGCTTAATCTCTCACTCTATTCCTTGCCTCCTTATTCCCATCTCCCACATCTTCCTATTCTTTTCTGTCTCTCTACCTCACATTTACTGTTAAATTAAATCTGCACTACTGACTTTAGAATATGGTCTCACACCTTAAATTGAGGAGAAGCATCTCTTATAATCAGATCATAATACTTTGACAGTAAAATATTACCGTTGGTTGTTTCTCTTGCACTATTCCCATCTAAACTTATTCAACTTCATCATATTCAAGACCTCCCCTTCTAACATCCCAGTCTCCTATTTCATGCATGGTGTCACTTTAATCAGTACTTTTTATTCCATCTCAAATTTTTCTAACGTAACAGAAAAGAACATAAAGCACATTTTCAAAACTTCTGTGTTTCTCTGTATCTGTGAAAGGTCTGTTCTATGAAAGAGACTAAAAATCTGTTCTATGAAAGAAACTAAAAATAAATGTAGAAATGTCTTTAGTATGCTTCTCCTCCAAGGTATGATTCCATATCAGTATGTAATGATTTGTTAATATTTTTACAACTGGAAAAAAACCCATAATATTGAAACTAATCAGCTATTTTTCCTTCAATATGAATCAGTAAGACATTTAATCTACCTTTTTTTTCAGGCCTCAAATTATGAGAAATAGGTTTAGTATATAAAATATTTTTCCGATGACTATGGCAGATGTTCATTTAATTTAAATTGATAGTTTCATATACAACAAATTTGGAAAGATTAGGGAAAATTAAGAGATACCTTTCCCTTGGAAAATATGTAACTTCAGAAAATCATATACATTTAAATCTATACATTGATTAAAATTATATCACCTATTGGCCAGCCAGAATCAGTGTTTTACCTTGATTTTTCTTTTTTCCTCCTCAAATCTATTAAAGCAGATTTTTCTCAAGGGGTTAAAGCATGCTATATGACACTTCAATTGTTTTAGTCCAGTCTTCTGTGATCTCTCAAAACATCACACTTCCTAAAATCTTGAGAGGTATTTGAGCTACATATGATATGGAAGGCCATTCCTTTTTTCTGTTTTTTCCTAATACTTTTAAAGGAAACACAAGAAACAACTGACAAGATGTATACTAGAGCTGTTAGCACAATTACATAATTAATATTTAAACAGGAAAAAAAAATAAATAACAAGCAACATTACTAAGGAAATTACAATTGTTAAAAAATGGAAGGACTGACATTCTTTGTTGCCTTCTGAGCAGCAAATATTTAAAATGGTTGAATTTTAAAATTGCTCAATGTGGTAAAAGAGTTTCATTCCACAATTACATAGTCTTGAATTCCAAGGACAATCTCTTTCGACTTTATCTTGAAACTATAAAGAGCTAAATTTGACAAAAAATTGCAAGTGTCCTTATCTATCAGGTGTTCTGAGACAGTGAGCTTTACAACAAAATGAGAATAATATACTTTTACTTCAAAATGGTACTCAGGAAAACAATGGGTTTAACAATTGTCTGAGACCAAGTCAGCAGTGGACAAACCCTCCAAGTAGACAAACGTATTACCTATTGCGGTGTCAAAGCTTATTCAACCTGATGAATCAATGTGATCAGATTATGGAGTTCCACTCTTCATTTTTTAATGTTGCAACAGTTATCCTTTCCCATAAATACATTAAAAAACAATATGACAATATATTCACAGAATCCTAGAATGGTTTGCAATAGAAGGGATCTTAAAGTTCATCTTGTTCCAGCTGCGCTGCCATGGGCAGGGACACCTTCCATTAGATCTGGTTGCTCCAAGCCCCATCCAACCTGGTCTTGAACACTTCCAGGGATGGAGCATCCACAGCTTCTCTGGGCAACCTGTTCCAGTCCCTTAACATCTTTACAGGAAATATATTTTCCTAATAACTATTCTAATTCTCTCTTTTATTTTTCCACTCCCCTGACAGGGAAAGAAATGTGGACATTTTTGTTGTATGTAGGGTTTTTTTCTTTTTTTTTTTCTTTTTTTTTTTTTTTTTTTTTTTTTTTTCTTTTTTTTTTTTTTGGTGTTTTGTTTTGGTTGGTTTTTTGTTTGTTTGGGGTGTTTTCTGTTTGTTTGGGTTTTTGAGGTTTGTTTTGTTTCTTTTTTGTTTGTTTTTGTTTTTTTTGTTTTTTAAAAGCAAAGCTTATGCTTCTATGAAGTGATGTGGAGAAAACAATATGGAAAGGGTAACATTTCTAAGCCAAGCTGATAATGGGTAACATTTGAGATGGTAGTCATTAGTTCTTGAAGAAATTCAAGCCACATTAGAGAAAATTCTGTTTCTAAAGTAGGCAAGATTCTAGAGATTTCTACATTATAAAAAAAATTCACACTGCTGAAGGCACACGGCCTTAGACTTGTAGTCCTCAGTCAATTTCATGCAGTCTTCTATACACATAAGCAACAGTTCATGCAACACCCTGGAAACAGACTTCACACTTTTTCAAACTGAGTGAGACTGAATTAAAGAGTGTGGCCCAATTTGATATGCTTTATGGCTACCTTGGAGGATGGAAGGTGGTCTAGCATTTATTCGGAGGTTTTTATGACCTTTACAGCACAAACAGGAACTACATGTGTAACAATGCCACCTTTCATTGCAGTTAGCATTGGTCTGAGATATAACTATGGAATAGTTAAAAACAAGTGAGAATTTGAAAAACTTTTTGAAGTGCCATCAGAACCGACATACTGCTCTTGTGAGTCTTTTACTAAAGGAAACTGTACTGTGACTGAGAACAAGAAAGCTTTGCTCTCTCTAAAAAACTTCTCTCCATGTTACACTCTTCATCACTGATGCCTGATCTCTGTTTAGTGATTAAGAAAAAAATCTTCTCCAATAAACCTGTTTCACTGCTTCACAGTGTTTACTGAGACTATTACCCAATGTTAAACTCTTTATTTATGCAGTATACATAGGTTATTGTTGCCCTGATTCTTTAGCCTTCTGATGATGTTTACATATTTCTAATGGAGTCCCTCACAAATGTAACATAAACAAGTAGATTGTTTTCATACCAGTCTGTGTTGGACTGGTGAACTAGGGTCAGAGAGGTGTTCCTCTCATCTATTTATCCTTGATCAAACTCCAAAACCTATTTAAATCCCAAATCATAATAAACTTCCTCTTTCTCTGCTCACCTCTGAACCTGAGTGTGGTTCTTTTGTGTCCCTACCGGTGACATCTGGTGATCTCCGACTGTGGGGATTGCAGTGCGTGGAGTCAGCTTTTAAGGTAACAGGGCTTGTTGGCGACTTGCCTTTTGCAAAAATGGTATTCCGAATCTCCGGGCTTGAGGCTTTGGCCTTGGACCTTTGGCAAGTCCTCCTGGAGCGGAAGAGGCTTTCTGTTTCTAGTGATGATTTTAGCCGTTTGTTTTATTATTGGAAACAGTATGGATTTTTCCCTGAGCCTCAAGAGCCATTTCACAGGACGAGTGGGGCCGATTTTGCTTCCACATCATCCAGGCTTTATCTGCAGGTTACAATGCAGACCTGGAGGAGTTACTGGAGCTCTGGAAGCAATGTTTTGATGTTATAAGTAGTTATGTGAGCTCGGAAGCTCCCGTGGGAGCCTGGGTCTCCCCTGGAAAGGTTTCCAGCTTGGATGCCGAGGCTGGGGGGGAGGAAGAAGCGTCCCTCTCGGAGGCTGAGACAGGCTCCGAGTCGGAGCAGGGGGAGGACCCTTCCCTTTCCCCCAGGGCGCTGCGCTGGAGGATGTTTCTGTCCCTGGCAGTGAGCTCGGTTCCCCGCGGGGGGAAGACGCAGCTCCCAGCCAGCCGGTCGGGGTCCCGCGGGCTTCCAGGGAGCCGGCCGCGGCGGCCCCACTGATTCCACCCGTCCCCCCGCCCAAGAGGCTGAAAAGCGGGGAGGTTTCTGCCCCCCTCGGTGCTCTCCTGGTGCTGGGGGAGGGGACGGGGCTGAGTCCACCCGTCCCAGCCCCAAGGAGAAGGAAGAGCGAGGCTGGAGTCCCCACCAGGGGCGGCTGTGCCTGGCTCGGTGCCAGCCTCTGCGCCAGCCTCTGCGCCTGCACAGGTCGCGGTGGACCCGAGGGATGGGCAGTCCGTCCCACCCTGCGCGGGGCGGGCGGCACCCATGGTGGGTCTCCGCGTCGCAGATGGGGGGGCAGTGCTGGCTGCAAGGCCGGACCCCTCCTCCCCTGCGCGGTGCCGCCTGGCGTGGAGGGTGACATGGCTTGGGGGGGGCGCGGGCTGGGTGGCCCAACGTCGGATCCTGCCCCACGTGCGGCTTTTCCCCCGCCAGCGCAGCCTGCTCCCCCACAGCCAGGCCAGTCTCGGGCGGTGGGGTGGGGCGGGGTCGCGGCTCCGCAAACCACGCCCCTCGCGGCGCCCCATTCTCCCCCCGCCCTGGATTGGGGGGGCCATGTGATGGGCTCGATCCGTCCCCTGCTGGGTCCATATGTCCCGGCTGGACCCGTGGCTGTACCGAGGTCCCTCGTCTGGGCCGCAATGGCCAGCGCTTCTGCCCTGCCGACAACGAAAGGCTCTGCCTGGGCTGGAGCACCCCTGGAGCCAGCGAGCCCGGCCCCATCGACTCCCACGGAACCCGGGGCTGCGGCAGGGGCCGGTCCCACGAGATGCGCTTTTAGCGCAGGCGGGGACATGGCCACCAGGTGTCAGCACCTCCTTGGAGTGACCACGATTGGTCAATTTGTTTTTTGAGTTTTCTGTTCACAGGACAGAGAGCTGGTGGCAAGAAGACTGCTGTTCTGAAGTTACTGGGCTGGGCTCAAGTTCACTGGACTGTTGTTGTGGCCTGAGACTGTCCTAAAACGATTTGTACCCTGTCTGTTTCTGAAGGGGACATCATGTTTCTTTCCCTTGCCGCTTGACCTCTGGAATGAACTCTGTCTCAAGACGCATTCATTGCCCTTCGGGACTTCGTTCAGGAGCTGTTGGACCAGGATCACCTGGATTTTTGTACCAGTCCTGGGACACTCCTGTTCTCTGCATTGCAAAGAAGTCTGGGAAATGGAGGTTGTTACAAGCCCTCTGAAAAGTTAATGCCGTGGTGGACAGAATGGGGATGTTGCAGGCTGATATCCCATTGCTACCATGCTTCCCTCAGATTGGCTGATCTTCATTGTGAATCGGAAAGATTGTTTTCTTGTGATTCATTTGTATCCTACAGGTATCATTGGCCGATGGAGATACATGGTCCAATCCCTGGCACATTTTGGACTGGGTCTTCCTGCCCCATCAGGTGCAATAGATGGCAAGTATATAGTTTGAGCTGATTGCTCTATTTCAGCCGCAAAGGATGGCAATCACTTTGTTTGAGCTCATTGCTCGATTGATAATTAAGTGCAGGCAATTGATCCCAAAAGTGCGGATTTTGGGAAGGACAAGATAGGCCATTGTTACTTGGAAGGATGGATCTCAGTGTCAAGTTTTGGAAGGTCATGAGGATGGGTCAGACCAATTGGGTGAATTGAGGGCTGCTGTCATGGCATTTCCAAAATTTCCCAGGAGCCTTTCAATTTAGTCACGGATTTTGCTTCTGTGGCCAACATGGCACAGCAGTTGGGTCATTCAGTTTTGAAGGAAGTCAGCAATGCTGCTTTGGTTCATTTGCTGAAGACCCTGTGTTGCTGTGTTGTGTGCCAATTTAAAAAAAAAAATTCTTTAAAACAAAAACGGGGAATGCAGGTTTCACCCTGCATCCAGTTGATTGGCAAAGATTTATATGCCATCAAGCACCTTATGGTGCCACAGAATTCTAATAACCCTGTTGTGTTGAAAGCTGGAGACCGTGACCAAATGAAAGGCAGCAAATGGATGAACCATGGAGTGACGACTCATACGCAGACGATGTGAGTGTTCACTCCAATGGTCCTTCAACAAGACTGAACATTGCTCATTTTTCTTTTTTCCTATTTCTTTTTTCCTAATGCAAAAAGGGTGAGATGTTCCCCTGATTCTTTAGCCTTCTGGTGGTGTTTACATATTTCTAATGGAGACTCTCATGAATGTAACATAAACAAGTAGATTGTTTTCATACCAGTCTGTGTTGGACTGGTGAACTGACCACTAGGGTCAGAAAGATGTTCCTCTCATCTACCAATCCTTGATCAAACTCTAAATCCTATTTAAATCCCAAATCATAATAAATTTCGTCTTTCTCTGCTCACCTCTGAACCTGAGTGAGTGTGGTTCTTTTGTGTCCCTACCGGTGACAGGCAATGTCTTATCTGAGCCAACATGGCTGTGGGAAACGGATCTTTTCCTCGTTTGCTGAAACATTTCTTTATACATTTGTAAATTGCTACTATTCTCCTGTATGGTGTTCTTTCAAATGAACAGCCCTTCTGTCAGTTTTTCTGGAAGTGTTTTTATACTTAAGACTTTTGCTGGTATCCTTGATCACACCACTTAACTGATGCATTTATTAAGGATTACAGCATGTTTGAAAGCATTTCTTCTCAGTACTTGGCTTCTCGGCAGAAGGATTTTATGTGTTCTTAAGATTGAATTGCTTAACATATGGGTTGAAAGTATGTCTGACTTTATTTCCATAGCACAAAATTGTTGATTCATTTTCAGTTTACCATCCACAATACACATGAGCTCTTTCTATGGTGAGCTGGTAAAGTGCCAGTTATTCCTCATCTAATTATTCTTGGGAAGATACAATTATTTCCACATGTTATCACTAAACGCTGTACTATTTCTTCAGAAGAGATCTCAGATGTCAATAACACTATGAATTTTAATTGATTTTTAATGCACTTCCCCCCCACCCCCCCAGCTTTTTGCTATGGTAAATTTGAATGGACACTCCTGTATTGCAGGCTTGTATTATATGAGATAATAAAAATAATATGGTTCAGTATATTAGTAACCAAGGCAGATGTTGAAAAATATTTAAAGGGCACTATAAAGTAATTATTCCTTAAAACATTTCATCTAAGAATTCTGAAAACCTGAGAACTGTTGACAGTCTTTTTAAATATGTCTTGGAATATAGTGAAGAATTTGAGATTACTAGATATATACTAATATTTCACTGGAGTCAGAAACCAAACTAAAATAGGAGACATGCTAAAACATTCAGCTCATGATCAAGATTTTTTTGGACAACAGACTACATCAGGCAAACTTGATTTCATTTTTTTATAAGTTTACAGGTTTGGTTTATAAATGGACTTGAGACTTCTTACACTATGTACATTACAAAGCAGGAGGCAATACAAGGAATGTAGTGTAAAACACACTGCATACCTAGTACACTCAGTAGCTAGTTTTATTTCTGCAGAATAGAATCTGGAAATTACTACAGACCCCATTAAGAATGACAGGAGCTGTAATTATACACAGTTCTAAAGAAGTAAATTAGAAAGAACTGGAAAGAATTGTCTATTCTGCAACATACATGAGGTAAACGTTCCTCTCTAATCAGTCTTAGAAATACCTCACAGTGGCATGCTGAGCCTGTGCTGTGGTTTAATCCTAGACAGCAGGTAAGAACCAGTTGCTTACTCCCCCACCTGCCCTCTCAGTGGAGAGAATTGGAAAGGAAATGTAAACCTTGTGGATTGAGTTAAGAACTATTTAATAATGGAAATAAAATAGTATAGTAATACTGAATATGATGACAATGATGATGATAATAGATAAAGAAAATTATAGCAATATTAACAATAATAATAAGAAGAATGAGAGATAGTAACCGAACCTGGAAGAAACAAGACACACTATAAAACTGCACATCACCACTAACTGATGTCCAGTCCATTCCTGAAAAACTAACTGTCCTCTTCCAGGTGACTCTCCCTGTTCATATACTGGATATGATGGAATATCCCTTTGGCCAGTTCATGTTACCTATCCTGGCCATGGTCTCTCACAGCTTTTTGTGCAGCACCTCACTGGCATTGAACAAAACAGTGAAAAGTCCTGTTCCTAGGGTGAGGACTATGCAGCAACAGCCAAATCATCAGGGTGTTAACAACATTATTTTCATCCTGAGTACAAAACACACAGTGCTGTGTAGCAGCTACTGTGAAGAAAATTACATCTGTACCAGTCAAAACGAGGACAGTCTGGTTTTGGCAAATTTCAAAACCACAAATTGAATGACAAAGTTCACATGAGAGCTAAGAAGGCCACCAGAGGTCTTATACGTTTGTTCTGCTCTGAACACATGGGAAAAAAATATTTCTAATATGTTTTGATTTGTTTGGTTTGTGGGGTTTTTCCAAATGGAAAGGGACAATTACCGGAAAACTACAAATAGGCAAGGAATTGGCAATCTACAAGTAGGCAAAAACCAAAATTAGAATACTCCATGTTGTAATATATTTTGCTTGCTGCAAAACACAAGCTGAGGAGCTCAAACTCTATCAGTATTGGCAGATGGCTATCAGAGTAGTCACAGGAGGGATTGTCTGTATTTAGCAGACTGAAAATGATCAGGATTGGGCACCTTAGAAGAGCAACCAAACAAAAATTAGAAATGTACTTTCAAGCCCAGGAACTAATGCTTGGTGAAAAAAACCCACAAAAAATACTTAAAGTATATGCCTTAAAATGAAAGATGTTAGACAGATCTTGTTTCTTTATTTGAAGGATTTTTTTCCTATGAAACCACTGAGGTTCAGTCCTAAGCCTTCTTTTCTGGTGAACACTTGTGAAACGTGTTCTAGGCAACAGAGCGTTAAGCCTAGAATGAAGATCAGCTGAGCTTTTTTTTTCTTTTCCACTGTAGATATTTTCTCAATTTTACTCCTTTTCTCTCTTTTCCTTCTCTCCTTCCTTCCTTCCTCCCTTTACTTTTCCCTTTCCTTCTCTTCATTACCAATAACTGCAAGCAATGCACAGGAACAGGATGGACAAGCTATGCACCTGCATATATACAGAGAACTTGTCTAGTATGATTTTTTTAGCATTCTTTTTGCTATTTATAGCCATTATCAACTAAAACATTGCACAGTCCAAACTACATAATAGAAGAGTAATCCTTCCAGTGTCCAAGGATGAAAACCACATGTACAGCTCCAGTCTAACGATGTAGAGTTTACTCTAACCAGTACCCAAAGTAGCATTTATCAAAAATTTTATTTTCACCGCTATTACGTCTTCTGCATTCTGCTACTGGTTAGACAATCTCTCTCTAAAGATTTGCATAAGACACAAACACAAGAATTCTAAAACAACCCATCAGCAAAGATTTTCTTTTTGTTGTTTCTTTTGAAAAGGGTAAATTGTATTCCAATACAGTACCCACATGGGCAACCAAAGCATTACTATTTTTCCCCCCTAAGCCTTCAGAAAACAACCTGTTTTTCAGATGTGCTTTGAGTAATAATATCATGCAAATGGTAGCATTTAGTAATCATGCTGTATTTATACTTATTATATATTAAGCATAGGCTAAAGAGGTAAAAATTTCCAATTTGCATCACAGACAGAAAACTTAGTGACATAAAATAATTTTTACATTAGGCTTTTGAGAATGATAGTGTAAGGTCAAAAAGCACAATAAAGGGATTACAGCTACCAGGAAAGTACTTAGACAGCCAGGACTCTTTGTTTCTATAGATGCATTTGCATAAAAGTATAGCTTAAAAGAACATTTGAAACCAAAAGTTGGTTCAATGTTGACACAATATGTCTACTCAGGGAAGTAGAATCTGACTTGATGAGGGACACCCACTAGAATAGACTTAAGGATCTATAATCAAGAGTAGATCCTCTTTCCGTCCAAAATTCCTAAGTCTGTTTTGCATCACTCCAATTCAGGACTCTTAAAACAATGCCAACACAAAGGTTGTAAGAGGTCATTATGGATGAATCTAGGTAAGATTTGACTCCTTTTATCCTCTACAGCCTACCAGCACTACTCAAACCCTACGTCAGGCAGGCCTTAGAGCTCTCTGGTGGATTCCTTTTCGCAGGATGCCAGGTGCTCACCAAGCTGCTCTATCACTCCCCTCCTCAGCAAGCCAGGGAGGCAGGGTGGGACAGTAAGTAAAATGAAAGAAACCTCATGGGTCAGATAAATACAGTTTATTAAAGCAAAGTACAAGGTTGCATGTGGAAGAAAAAGAAAAGACTTGTGGTCTACTCCCCATCAGAGGTGATGGCCAGCCACTTCCCAGGAAGCAGGACTTAAGCATGTGTAGCATTTGCTTTGTAAGATGAGCACCAAATGTTTCCCCTTCCTCCTCCTTTCACCTAGGTGTTATATCTAAGCAGACAAGATATATTATGGAATATCCCTGGGGTCATCTTGGGTCATCACTCCTGGCCATGTCCCCTCCTAAGACCTTGTTCACCCCTAGCCAGAAAACTCCAGCTACTATAGAGAAAAAGTCATATTAATATAATGTACTGCATGCAGTTACATAATGACATACATTAAAAGGAAGGCTATGGATACCTTGGTCAAAATATGACTAAAAGGCCACGGCAACTTTACTGAAGCTGAGCATTAATGGTCAGATGCATTCTGCCTTTCCCACATCTCATTATTCATAACAACCTAAGTTATTATATTATGAATAACCTTGGCAAGTTTTAAAAGAAGTGACATCTTGAGTAAATTGAACACTGTAAGGCAAGATCAGTGGTATTGTGACTCAGAAGGACCCAATATGCTGTCTTTCATGACTCAGGCCTTCAGTATGAGTACACTGAGCTAGAACCTCCAACTGGGATGACTTTTCTACAGAACTGAGCAGGGAAGAATGATTTTGCATTGGTCAGCAAAAACTACAGCTGCATCACAATAATCTAAATTTAACTTGGGAGGCTAGAGAAGTTGTTCATGCAATGGAGGCTGACTGAAATGTGGTCTGGGCTTATATTTTGAATACTTTCTAATATGCAACCTCTTTTAGCAAGAGGTTCATCTCAGGAAATTTTTTTTTTGTATACCCAGCAACAAGAAAGTGTGTAATAATAGGAAGGAGCTATCTGATTTATATTTGCATTGAGGTAACTCCAAAAAATGGTCTGATAGGGAGGTGAAAGCAGCACTGGTTTATGACTGAATCAAACAGTGATATGGGAACTTTCTAAGAGGCATGACACAGCTGACATTTCACTGTCATTTCACTGTCATTGCCTTGGCAGGATATGGTTGCCACGAGCTTTCCTACATTTTTTTGGAAATTCCCTGACACTTCCTTTTTCAAAAAAAAAAAAAGGATTTTCAAACAAACGGCATGCTTTACCCATGTTTGTCAAATTATGTGGACTGCATCAAATTTTAAGCTGAAGTCTGATTTTCCTAGTTCGAGTTGAGATTATAAACCAGTTCAAATTCCAGATTCATTTAAAAAAGTCTTAGAAATGTATTTGTTATACACTGGTGTCGCCCTGATTTTCAGCCTTCTGATGACTATTTACATATTTCTAGTGGAGTTTCTCACAGATGTAACATAAACAAGTAGATTGTTTTCACATACCAATGTGTGATGGACTTCTGAGATGACCACTGGGGTCAGAGGGGTGTCCCCTTTGTCCTCCAATCCTGGACCAAACTCCAAATCCTATTTAAACCCAAAAACGACAATAAACGGCCCTTTTCTTTCCTCACTTCAACCTGTCGGGTGAGTATGGTTCTTCCGTGTCCCTACTGGCGACACACTGGAAATTTCTAATGAGACAATTTAAGATTTTTAAATTATATTTATATATGTATGCACTCTTCTGAGAAATAATTTCCTGATCTCTTTCCATAAAATTATAGGCAGCTGTGAGAACTGGGTCCAAAACAATAAGAATTGGATTCTTAAATCTTACTGCACTGGAATTAGGAGGTGCATGATGATTACAGATGTTTTAAAAAAACCTTGGTACTTTGATGGAGCTACATTTTATGAAGAAAAAAAGTTTTCTAATATTAGTGGGTTCCAGTCCCCAGGAATGATATATTGCGTGTAAAGCAGCTCTGAAATTTAAGGCGACAGACAAAACAGCTGCAAATATTACACTTCTCTCTGCATTATATATATCTGAAGCTATTTAAATGTCAGTTCCTGTTGCTTCTAGTTCTGAAAAAATAAGGGTTTTTTTAATTTACACAGTGAATTTGCTAAAAATAAGTAGGTTTTCCACCAGCCAGACAAGACATTTAGGAAAGCTAAGAAAATGTCAGGTAAAAGAAATTAGAAATTGAATGAAATGTATCCGCATTTTAAAAGATTTCTCAGAGTTTGTTTTTTTTTAACCTAAACAATACAGTGTTCATTGAACTTCTACCATAAACTCATGTTGGTGCTGTTATTGATAAGCAAAGAACACTAATACAAGTAAGTGTCCTTGCTGATAACTGAACTAAAGGCACCCCTTCCTGTTATTAGCAAGGGCTTTTTAAAACCTTGTCTCAATTCTTACCATCAAACAACATAGCCACAGAACCTCTGTCTCTGGATGTTATCAGAGGTTTTTGCAATGTGTAGAGTTATGTATGTTTAGGGTTTTCATAGTGCCTTGTTTGCCCCTGCTCAGCAAACAGACACATCTCTCAGCACAGTGTGTTCAGGACAAACCGCATGGAAACGTGGTGTTTCTGCTCTGGAGCATGTACCAGTTTGCTTTCTCATAACCAGCCTCAAACACCTAAATTTGTGAGTTTGCAGAGTGCAGAGGCTGCACCCCACTTGTTGCACTTGAGTGCTCCTGGCCCCATCAGCTCTTTGTTAAGGGGTTTTTCCAATGCAGTATTTTGTTAGCCACATTGTTGTGCTGCAGGAACAGACTTGGAGCTAAGCTGCTTCTTGCAGCTGTGTGTGCAGAGATGTGAAACACTGTGCAAACACAGCCTCTGCCCCACAACACCTGTCAGGCTGGAGCTACAAGTGCACTTCTGCGTACCTTCACAAAAAATCTTATTCTCCGTATGATGTGCAAGTTCTTTATAAACACATAGCCATGATGCCCTACCAGCTGTTTCCCATGCTATCTATCTTCCTCCATGTAAGAACCATACAAATTTTGGTGTGCAAATGTCAAAAATTTCTGGTTTAGTTTGCCCCATTTACCTAAGAGAAAGAGTGTGTAAGAACTCAATTCAGAGGGAAAAAATCAACCTATAATTTCAGCAAAACGATTGAAAAAGATTGTATATACCTAAGGAATTATTTTGAAATAGAAAATGAAAAGGTGAGTGGTTTCCCCGTAGCACCATCTAAAGAATTCCAACATAATGTTACTCTTGCTTTTGTTTGATCACTTTTCCTCCAAAGGAAATGGGGATTTTCTCTGGAACACTGAACACCATCTGCTCATGGGTCAAGCTAAGCAAGTCTCAGATGACTCATAATAGCTACCCCAAAGAATCCCCTGCAGCTGTGAAACAAGCCACACCCTTGTACAAGTGCATTTTGAAATGCCTTTAATCAAATACTACTGCCCCAAGCTGAACACAGTTAGATTGATTGTTTTGACTTAGTGCTGCACTTGGCCTCAGTCACCTCACCAAGATGATAGGAAAATGAATAACCCAAGAAATCTTTTACAGCCCATAAAATTGTTGTGGACGTTGTTTGGTATGAAGAAAAATTAAAGCTGCATTTGTGTTTGATGAATTTAGATTAGTTTATGTCTCATGCAGATTAACTCAGAGATAGGTCCATATGTTTTATTTCATGTATAATTCCACATTATAATTATTTTCCTTATATTTTACAGATAAGTTTCAATTGAAATGCAAAATATTTTATAATAGTTGTTCCAGATTTTACAGAGTGAAAATGTGCCATCAACCCTTTGGGATTATTTAGTTTCCTTTTCATTTCTTTTGTCTATGCAGCAAAAGAAAGAAGAAAAAGAATGAGGGAAAGAGAAGGAGGGAAAAAAGGTAATGAAAAGACAGTTAGACTGTTTTGGTTAAGAAATGTAAGCTCAGAAGCTGCAGTATTAGAATTGCCAGAAATTAAGTCAAGGCTTGCCTATTCTTGTTTCTGTTGGGACAGACTGTCCCAACAATTTTTTGAAAGTCAAATCTACATCCATGAGAATTACTCCTAGAAATTTGATCCTATCATCTTTACTGACATGTCAAAATTTATTATGAGTATCATCATACTCATTAATGGAGGTACCCACAGAGTAAATACCAATGATAGAAAACATTGGGGAAATTCCAATCCTTCATGAGTAAAGGATGAAGAAATGCCAAGATGTTGTTTTGGAACAGCACAGAACAGAATCTTCAGAAGATTCAGTCTGAAAAGCAAAAAAAAAAAATTTCCTTGTTGCTCTCTCCTGCTTCTGTTATTGTAGAGCTAAACAGTTGGAGAAAGGGAAAATGAAAATGTCTAAACAATGTTTTTCTATAATGAGAACCCAAACGGTCATCTGCTGTTGTTTTAGAACACACCTCATTCTGTTTCAGTCTTCTCAAGCTACAATCCTCTGGAAATTTCTCTGAACAATTTTAGATCTAGTTTTTTAACCTTCATCTTTTTATTTTCTTTGTCTTTGTCTTTTTCTTTTTTTCTTCCTACTGTAAAAGTTAATACTAAGGAAATACAGTTACCCAAGAAGAAGCAGCAAGGACCCACCATACGCACTGCATTAATATAGTTGAGACTTCTAAGGCACTGGAAGCTCTGGAGTTCCCAGGCAGCTCATTCCAGGAGTCCCAGAAGACTTGCCACCTTCAGCATTTGACCAGGAAACTAAGCTGACAGAAACCTACTTGAAATCTCTTAGGGCAAGGTTCTTGCTAACACTGCGATTTTAAAACTACATAAGGAGTTATGTGTCTGATTTCAGTTAATTACATTGCTCCTGTTTAAATCTGAGGCTTCCTCCTCATGTGTATGAGTCATTATCAATGGCTTTGAAACTACGAAGTTGTCGCTATTTTTCTTTTGGTTTTTACTATTTTACTTTTTACAGTTTTCCAATGCAAGAAAACGTTTCCCTAGTATTATAATATCTTACTTTTCCAATGCATAGTCTAAACCAAGAATTTAATATAAATCTAGCAAAAAAGAAGACACTTCCATGTGCAAACTGTCAAACATAAATGAAGCTCATGTTCACAATCCTGCCCTTTGGCAGAAGAGTAGCATCTGCAAAATACATTTTTTCAGTTGTACTATTTTTCTCTAAACCATACTGACAATTAAATGTAATACTAATAACACAAATCAGTCTGCTAAAGCTACATTCCTTTTACTCATATGTATCTTAATACAGATCAGTGAGATACACCTTTACTTGCTGGGGCATTTACATTGGGCAGACAAGAGCACCTTCCCAAGGTGCCTTCCCAAGTACAACTCACAACTCATTGCACTAAATACACTAAAATTTACTTCATGGAACTAAAATCTGAGCACAAAATTGACTGGTTGCAGAACAGCCCTGTGGTGAAATTAAAAAGAAAAAAAAAAACCCAAACAAACAAACAAAAAACCCAACAAAAAAAAAAAACAACAAAAAAACCCCAAACAAACAAAAAAAAAACAACAACAAAAAAGCCTCACCCAACCAAACAAAAATCCTATTTTTTTCACCTCTTTTTTTAGAATGATCAAATACAAGAACGTATATGGACTCAGTTTGTCAATATCAATGGGGTAGTTGGAACTAGTGGCTGCCACTGATCTCACTTTTGCTTATCTTTGCATTTCCCAATTTATTCTGGCCTGTTTTGTGACAGCTGGTGTGTAAGCTGCATAGATAAAATTTGCCATAACAGACCCCAACTCAACCAGCCTAGTTTGTTAGAGAATAGAAGTAAACAAGTCCTCGGGTAAAACATTGATAGGTTGGATTTGAACTCAAACAATGGACCCCAGCCAATCCCATTCAGTTCTGAATGCAGACATCTAATTGGCCAGTGAGCTGGGTGGTGTTAATATCTCCACCAATCAAACATTCAAGCACAGGAATTTTGAAGCCCCTATAAAAGGGGGTGTCCATCAATAAACATTGGCTGTTGTAGAATGAGCTTTGGTGTGTTCAGTCGTGTGCCTGTCTCCAAAACTGCAACAAGGGGTGATCCTGATGGATACAACAGCTGCTGCGGTAGAGCGGGTAGACCAAGGGCAGTGTGGAGAGCTGCCTACAGTGTGGAGAGCTGTCTAGAAAAGCAGTGTGGAAAGCTGCCTAGATCCCAGTGGAGAAGAGCAGCATAGAGAGCTGCAAGCAGCATAGAGAGCTGCAAGCAGCATGGAGAGCTGCAAAGCATGGCATGGAGAGCCTTGTAGGTCTGGACCCCTTGTCAATAGAAGTACACGGCCGGGAAACATGGGGGGATGGGTTTCAGTGGAAGAAGACCCAGTTGTGAAAGTATGAACCCTCCTTTTTTGGGAACAGGGAAAGCTTTGCTAGCCTTGCTCACATGGTCTGAGAACCACAAGTTGGATGTAACTGAAGGAGCCACCCTTGATTTGAAAACTAGGGAGCAGACTGGGAAATTTCTAATTGAGGCAGCCTCCATAAGCAACAAAGCTGTCATTAATGTTGTAAAGCTCTGGAGGCTTATTGTGAACTTGTTGAGGCAGTTAAAGACCAAAAGTGATGCAAGGGTGGCAGTGGGGATCCTGCAGGCATCACCCACCAAGGTGTGCAGCAAGGATGGGGCATCGGGCAAGGCAAAGGGAGGCCCGGGTGCCACACCAGATGGGCGGAAAAGGAGGACAGGCAAGACAGCTGTGCCACGCCACCACGGCGCGCCGGTGGAGTGCTCTGCAGCCGTGCCAAGCCATGCTGCCATGTTGTGCCAAGACGCTGCGCCGGCGGAGCACTCTGCAGCCATGCCGCAGCACTGGCCAGCCCCTGCAGCAACCCTCCTGTCACCTGCACCGACCATGCACACGCGGTCAGCCGAATTGCTAGTGCCAGAGACGCCCTTCATCACTATGGATGTACTCGGACCACCTCTGTCTGAAGCTAATTGGTTTGGCTCCAAGACTGTGCCTATGGTCCAGCCTCTGCTTGGCATGCCCATTTGCCACCATGCCTTGTGGGCAGACTCTGGATCTATGTTAGCACGGGTACCCAGATGCCAAACCACTCCCATACCTGGAAGTACCAGTGGGATGCAGGATCCCAAAGCCATGGCACCATGCACACTGCCACTGCCACAGCCAGGCCTGGGACCACCACAGGGACACGGACTGGCAAGGGACTCGAAAGACACTTATGGAGGGCACATGAGCCATTGCCCCTCTGCTGAACCTTGAGAGAACACCACCGCTGTGCTGCCAGCAGCTACGCCCAATTCAGTCAGCATCTGGAGACAGGTAAAGTGAGCAGCAGTCATGAGTGGGGATTTCACGGGTGCAGATAAAATGAATGAACCCGTATGAGGTGGCTGGGAGCCTAGGGACAGGAAGGCTGAAGCATACCTAGTGCTGAAAGGCAGTGGAATTTCAGTGGCCGGTTCTTTCTGAACTGAGTCAGCTCACTGCAAAGCATAGGCTGGGGTCCCCTGGAGTTGCCAACATGCTGCAGTTTCTAACTGCAGAAGAAGTAACACCTTTTGATATTAAGCCGCTCACAAAATTGATACATATACCCCAGTCCAACATACGGCTTTCAAGTCCACTTGGCGATGCATTGCAAAGGAGCAGGAACTATGAAATCTAAGAATTTCTTAGCAAGATCCACGTTTTGGGGCAGGGGTTCCTCAGCTCTGAGGATTACCACTGCTGGAAGACCCACAACTCCAAGCATTGGTGCTGCCACAAGTAAGACTTGGAAATGCTCTGTTTAAAGTGGCAAACATGGCTAATCCGACCCAAAGATACTCAAAGATCAAACAAGGGGTCAAAGAACTATACCTGCAATTTATAGAAAGACTGCAGGATGCCATGAAAAAACAAATTGTAAATATTGAGGCCAGAAATCAATTAATTTTACGATTGGTAAGGGACAAGGCTAACAAAGATTGCAGGCAAATCATAGAACTGTTCCCAAATAAAAATCCATCTTTAGATGAAATAATAAATGCTTGTGCCAAAGTCGGATCAGAATCCTACAGCATGTCTTTGTTAGCAGATTCTATTGCAGCTGCTGAAAGACTGACATCTCAGTGCTACAGATGTGGACAACAGGGCCACATGAAAGCGAACTGTTCCCATAAGCCCATTCTACTGGGGACATTTCAAGGACAGAGGAATGTAAACATAAACTGCAACCAGTGTGGGAGACCTGGTCACGTGGCCAACATGGCAGACAGTGCAAATCCAAAACGCATGCTAATATACAACTTCTTAAAGACCAGGGAAATGAGAGACCAAGTGCGAGGGGGAGATATGTGCTGATACAAGCATCTTCCTGACTTGCTGTGCAAGATTACGTGACCAGCTCACAGGGAGAACAAGAGGATCAGCTGGAATCGATGTTCCCACCTCGATGTTCCCACCTCAATCCCAACCATCATAAATACTTTCAAGGTACATAAGGTCCCTCTCAAGGCCCTGGGGCCCATAGGGACAGGACTGAATGCATTGCTGATTGGAAGATCAGTGCCACTCTGCAAGGTATTTTTGTACACCCAGACTCTGACCATACAGGACAAATACATGCCTTTTTATCAACCCCTATTCCACCCGTGACTATCCCTGCAAAAATCCAAATTGCTGAACTCATCACTTTTAAGTCCTCTGTCCCAAAACCAGATTCTGGGGTGTGAGGAGACCAAGGCTTCGGGTCAACAGGAGAACCCCGGGTATACTGGATTAAGGTCGAATGTGATGGAAGACCTAATATGGTTTGTACCATCACAATGCCTCAGGCAAGTCCCTCGCAGGTATAGGTGTTTATGCTCTGCTCTACATCCTGCTTGGGACCAGAAGCAACACCTTCCTGATGGCCCCTCAGCAGACGTCCTGGAGCACCGTGTGTTGTGGTGCATATCGTGGAGCAGTGATTGAAACAACATGTGCACCTGCTGCATGGAACTCTGGGACTCTTAAGGTGACAATTTATTTAGGGATTTTATCTATTTAAAGATATGAAGATATTATATATTCAAAGATATGAGGCCATAAGGAGTTTATCTATTTAGGGACATGAATCACAAACCCCAACTAAGACAAATTGTTTCTCCTGTTAGTAGGTTTCTCTCATGGTTCTAAATTTGAATGTTCCCTGTTCCTAATGTTAAGTTGTAATTTGCAACTTGTAAGTAATGAGCCTGTGGCATGCCATCTTGAAAACTTGTATTGCTGTTAACTGCCTTTGACAGCTCCTGGATGTGGATGTTGCAACTCCAAGGATACATGGGATACACCACTGGCTGGGAGGGGCTAGGTTTGCCTAGTTGGGTAGAAAGACCTATTTGAACTAGGCTTATCAACTGTGTCATCATGCTGTCTTCTCATCCTGTCTGCAAGGGCTCTGCAGAGGATGACAAAGAATATTTTGCATTTTTTAACAGAAAAAGGGGAAAGTGTGACAGCTACAGCTGGTCTGAAGCTGCACAGATAAATTTGTCTATAACAGAACCCCAACTCGATCAGCCTGTTCTGTTAGAGAATAGAAGAAAACAAGTCCCTGGATGAGATAATGATAGGTTGGATTTGAACTCAAATCCCATTCAGTCTTGAATGCAGACATCTAATTGGCCAGTGAGCTGGCTGTCAAGACCTCCATCAATCAAATGTTCAGGAAAATCAAAAATGCAGGAATTTTCACCAATGTTCACCAATCAAAAGTGCCGGAATTTTGAAGCCCCTATAAAAGAGGGTGTCCATCAATAAACTTTGGCTGTTGTCACATGAGCTTCGGTGTATTCAGTCATGTGTCTGTCTCCAAAACTGTGACAATATCAGATGAAGGTTTTTCTAATTTGGTGGAAAACAGATAAACTGAGAACATTCTGGTTTAGTAGCAGTAGACTGTATTTTACTGATTAAAGATGACAAAGTAGGAGGGATGAAATTGCTAGTTACTTGTACAACCTGAAAAGAAATATGAAGCTTTAAAAGCTGTCACTGACAGGAATGCAAGCCTTCATCCTGAAGATGTTCTTTGATACTCCTGTCATAATACTACACAGGCTTCAGAAAAGTTCCTGGAGGTTATTTTGGGCACAAAAATCCATTAATCTCAACTTGTTTGAAGGATCAGTCCTCACAGGCATTAGTGGGTGCAACTTTCACCCATAACAACGTATCTCTTTAGCCCTTTAATCATGACAGCATGATACCATGATTTGTCAGAAATTAACCATGCCATAATGGTAGGCAATTTTAAAATAACAAGTATTTTTCTCTACTCATGTTTCAAAATTCCATCAGTCAAAGCAGCCAGAATTTATTTTTCTTTATTGTAGTTCTTTAAAAGCACAGTAGAGTGATTAGGCCTGATTCTGATGTGCTAACATTTGTTTAACATTAACAAGAAATATTTGCCAAGATATGGAAGACATTCAATCCCCTGCCACTGTCCCCAACAATTTCCCCCCACTGAAAATTTATATTGGTAATGAAGAATAAATGAAAGATAATTAAAGCCATCCCATTTAGAAGTGAGGTATTTCTAATAATCCTTAGCAGCTGGTAGCACATCAGACAGCTTCTTTGGAAACACAAGAAAACTTTAGAAAATAAAGCACAAGTACAAGATACAATAAAGGCCAAATTTTGTACTTTATTAACTTATCTTGTAGGTTTTACCCTCTATAAATATGTGTGTATATATGTATATATATATGTGTATGTATATGTGTGTATGCATATATTCTTTATATTTATAAGAATGCCTGTAGTGTGGTGCTGTGTCAACATAACTTAAGTAGCTCTGGTTCATCAGAAACATTTATCCTACAGTAGCACAGAGCTCAGGATGGTTTAATTTACTATGCAGAAAAGGACTAAGCAGCACATGGTGAGAAATCAGCAGTGAAAACAGCAGGCCTTTTACCCCTCAACTTTGACTAGTGGTTCATGAAGCACTTGGCTTTGGACACAGATAGTCAAGCATCATTCTGTGCTGAGGTCTAGCGACAGCAGTTTGCAATAGCTTTGAAATCCTAGATGATGTACTAGTGAACTGAGGAGAAAGGAGGTGGAAAAACTGGGATAACAGGAAAAAGAAGCTGGAGAGAGAGAGCCATGCAGGAAGACACTGCCACATCCATGCAGAATATAAAACCAGGCATTAGAGGATAAGAATTCCTCATAGATTCGTCATACAAACCTCTTCCTCTTAGTATGTCTTCAAGTTCAGTTAAAATCCCTGAATGCTTTTTGTGGAAATTCTTAGCTATTTTCTTACCTATTCCTGCCTGTAAAAGTCTGGTAATTCAAACATTGTTCATGGCTAAATTCAGCACTTTTGAAGTAATATGGAAAAGGAGACATAAGACTTAATCCAAATGCTTGGACAGAAATTAGCTCACTCAAGCTAAAATATTCTTGTTACTGGTCCTTGGTTTAAAGAAAGATCTCCATTTTAGGAAACATCTAGAAAGCCAGGGATCTGTTCCTGGGATGTGTGCCAACACTGAGACAGACATACAACTGGGTGACACCCAAAGCAGCATTCAGTGTATTTTTCTGATTGAGTTAAGGGTTAGTGCACCAGACTGACAGATATTTGGCTAGAAAGAAACCAGGGCACAAAGTGCCCGTGACTCACAGCAGAAAGCCCGGTACCAAAACACATTTTCTACAGAGTTTCTTATCCCACTAATGTTAACAACAGCTCCGCCCCGGTTTCAGTTAATTTCTTCTCAGTAAATAGTACTGTGTTTTGGATTGGAATGAGAACGGTGTTGATAAGATATTAATGTTTGGGGGTTTTGCTAGTCATATTTACCCTAAGTCAAGGACTTTTTCTTCCTTATCTCATGCGCTGTCAGTGAGAACGCAGGCAAAATAAACTGGAAGAGAACATGGCTGGGACAGGTGACCTGAACTGACCAAAGGGGTATTTCCACACCACAGAACTTCATGGCCAGCATATAAAATGGTAAGTGCAGTCATTCTGGGTTCAGGAAGGGGTGTTTGGCATCAACCAGCCAGTGGAGACAAACTGCATTGTGCATCACTTTAAAAAAAAAAATCATTGTTATAATTCTAATTATTATGATTATGATTATTTAAAATTATTACTTTATTTTATTTTCAATTATTAAGCATTTTTTATCTCAATATACAAGTTTCACTTTGATTCTCCTCCCCATTCAGCTGGATGGAGAAGGGAGAGGAGGAGGTAAAGCATAGTGCTTCATGTCCAGCTGGGCTTAAAACCATGACAGGTTCATCTGTTCCTTGAGCCATCCTATGTGTAAGGTTCAGACAAAGTGCACTGTGAGCAATAAGAAGAGCTGTAACTCCTAATCATGGCAAGAAGTTCACAGTTTCCAGCTTTCTTTAGCTTTGTTTCCCTATCCCACAGATGTGGCTCCATAGTCACAGATCCAGTGATTTTCCTGCAAAAACACTCTGCTTTGAGATGGATTGTTGAGGACATAGAAGTAGTTTGGTTTTTTTAGGAAGGAATGTCACTGGAAAATCTTTTCCATTTTTTCTCATAGCTATTTCATGACAATGATACAAAGAACATTTGTAGAGAGAACATTTAGCTTAACCCTCTTTGTGCTATAAGAAAATACAAATTTGAATCAAAGTGCATGGATGTTTGGATAAATTTAAAGTATTGTAACAGCACATATATTCTTCTGTACTCTGTTTGCCACATGAGATTTTAAAAAGGAAAATGAATGTGTAACAGGGATTCTCCTGACAAATGAGACCATTCCTCCCTTGGGCAAATACAAGTTCCTGCTAGAAGAAAACCACCTCTAGAAACTAGAGAGATTAACAGAGGGAAAAGAGCAAGTAAGAGACAGCCAAGCCTCAAACAGAATCACAAAATTAATTAGGTTGGAAAAGGACTCAGATCATTGAGTCCAACCTGTGACCAAACACCACACCATCTAGACTATGGAGCTAAGTGCCACACCCAGCCTTTCTTTAAACAACTCCAGGTGACTATACAATGTCCCTAGACAGCCCGTTTCAATATCTAGTTACTGTTCCTGTGAAGAACCTCCCCTGGTGCAGTTTGAGACTATGTCCTCTCATCCTGTCACTGATCTGGGAGAAGAGGGTGAGTCTCACCTGGCTACAATCTCCTTTCAGGGAGTCATAAAGTCATAAGGCCTCCACAGTCTCCAGGCTCAGCCTCTCACAGGACTTGTGCTCCAGAGCCTTCATGAACTCCATTCCACTTCTTTGGACATACTCAAGCACTTCAATGTCCTTCCTAAATTGAGGGATCCAAAACTGAACCCAGCACTTGTGTGGCTTTGCCAGTGCCAGGACAGGAGAACGGTCACTGCCCGGGTCCTGCAGGCTGCATTCCTGACCCAGGCCAGGGTGCCACTTGCCTCCTGGGTCACCTGGGCACAGCTTGTTCATGTTGAGATGCTGACAACCAGCACCCCCAGGCACTTTATTGCTAGGCGACTGTCCAGCCACTCTGCCCCCAGCCTGTAGCTCTGAATGGGGTTGTTGTAGCCAAAATGCAGGACCCAGAACTTGGCCTTATTGAACCTAATTCTATCGGTGTTGACCCATCAACCCAGCCTGTCCAGGTCCCTCTGCAGAGCTTTCCTGTCCTCCAGTAGATCAACACTCTCGTGCAACTTAGTGTCATTCACAAATATGCTAATGGTAGACTCAATCCCCTCATCCAGATCGTCGGTAAAGATAATTAAACAGGACTGGGCTAACACTGATCCCCGAGAGAACATGAACAAAAGAACTCCTCCTTTCTGGGAACTAGAGGAAATTGTAGAGCTAGCTGCAATTAAAAAAAAAAAAAAAAAAAAAAAGGTAGGATATAGCATGACAAAAATCATGAAATACAACATTCGCAAAGATACAGTGGGCAAGGAGATATTTGCTTATAAACTTTAAATTTTTTATTCTGTCAAGTGTAATATTTTCCAATTTTCTGATTTTCAAGGGTTACTGTTTTAGCCTATACTCTAATAAATAAAGTCCTTTGTCATTCTTATGTGAATTTGATTTCAAGAAGTTCTAGTCAGACCCAAAGCTTAAAGCAGGAACAAGAGTTCCTGATCTTATAAGAACATGCTATTGTAGGTAAGAGAGTTAAAATACCCAAGTAGTGAAAAGATCAAGCTCACCTTTCAGAAGAAATTTTTTTTATTAAATAAAGGAAAACTTATGAATAGATGAGTTTACAACAAGACAAAGTTCACCTTAAAATCAAATTCCAAAGCTTACTATGTTTCCCAAACTCCAGATAGTTCAGCATTTGCTGCATTCTTGGTATATACAGCTAGACCTCATTTCTGAAAATCTTTCAGTTAAGGTTCTGAAAAGTTTTATCTTAGCAAAGGCGTTAAACAGAATAGTGTGTTTTCTAATGGACCTCTTAAAATTCAAAGACACAGTTCACCTAATAGGCTGAAAAACATAAAGAGAGAAATTCAAACTGTAGATATTGATAGAGATGTATAGCACAATGCAGAGATGAGGAGAAAGAGAAATCTGAATTATTACATAAAATCTAGCTCTCTCTAGTTTCATCCTGGTCACTTGTCACTCTCTAACACTTACAGAACAAAGATGCAAGTAAAAGAGCTAAAATAGAAATCTTTGACAGTAAAGTAGCTTTCTAATTTCTCATGTAGCCCTGGAAAGTTCAATGCTGTTGGAAGCTGGTGAACCACACCCATTTGTAAGCTTTGCCCTAACTCATCTTTTTCTGAGATTAGAAGCCAGAACTATTTAATGACAAGTATCAGCAATTTTTCACAAACACGAGTTTAAAGGTTAATTATGCTACATTCACTGGACTTGTACCCTAGAGATTGCCCAGAACTCTAAAAGATGTTAGGAAAAACCCTGTACTACTCTAAAGTTTTCCAGAATCAACATCTTTTCCAGTCTTATTCAAAGAGACTTCAACCTTTGCAGCTGAGCAATGGGGGAATCAGCAAAGGGAGGAGTGAAAGAGCTCTTCTGTGTCACTTAGGTCTTTCACTTACCATTGAACTCCAACCAATTAAAAAAAAAAAAAAAAGCTGCTTCGTGGTATTTATACAAACAAATTTACCCATGTAAAAAAAACCCAAAACAAAAACCCAAAACCAACACAATGCCAAAGAGAGAACTGTTCATACCATATATAAACACTGCCAATTATTGAAGTAATCAGTAGTATACTACAGGTTTATACTGTGACATGGGAGTCACAGTATAAAATGGAGGCATTTTTGTGTCAAATTTGTCCCATCTGCAGTGAAACTCTATCCTAATACTTTCTTTGAAGCATAAAAACCAACACAGCTGAGCTAATTTATTGTTCAGTACAAGTATAAAATGAACTTCTCTAAACATAGCTATGTTCTTGGTTATTAACTGTGCCCCTGGCAAACTGGTTAAGAACAAAACAATTGGTTAGACACCACAGTAATGCAAAAATGGGTTGCCTGAAGGAGTGATCACTTAGGAGAGAGTTAGGGTAACAGGCTTCACCACTTCTATTACTTTAACCAGTTTTCCAGCTCTCCCATGTGAGGAGTTCTTACCAGCACACTATTGTTCTCAAACAATTTCTGAGGCCAATTCTGAAGTCAGTATGTAATGAGTTTGGATTTGGAAATCTCCTTGTCACTTTTTCCACTACTGCATTCTTGTTTGGAGAAAACAAACCAAGTGCTGTAGTTCAATCTGTCCTCTTTTCTACATTCTGTCTTTCAAGGTCCTCTTGTATAAATAAGAACAATTCTTACAGTGCTCTTCAAATCAGGAATTAGCATTGATACTATTTATGAAAATTCTTGCAGATATCTCTTACAGTGTTCACATTGATTGAGATGGAATAAGCTGCACATTCACTAAGCTTGGGATGATTTCTGGCATTTTCCCACTGTAATAGAATGCTGGGAAAGTTTTATATATAATTTAGGCAATGGGTTGGACTGAGTGATTTTCCTCTACTTAATTATTTTATCAGAATGCAAGGTTTTTTCCATGTTTTTCAAAGAATGAGACATAGATGTCAAAAGAAAACAACTGGAAAAATGGTTCACTTCATAATGATACCATCAACAGTTTGGCTGCAGTTGGAGAACTTGATTATGTTACTCACATTCCTTGTGTTTACTATGCACATGTCATGGGTTTTGTAAAGAGCATATTATTCTATTCCATCTGGGTGGAGCAGAATTGCTTATCTTTGCCCAAATGGGTCAGTGTCACTTATCAGATAGTGGAGTGCTACTTATCTCTCTTCATTGTTTCACTACTTCCATGGGAATGTCTTCTGCGAATGGACCATTAAGAGCTCACCAATGACATGACACATTACACTGTACTATTGTAAGCTGCTCCACACAGGGAGGAGGAGCCAAACCATCTTAACCTAGATAAAAAAGACCCACAGTCCCACTAGGTATCCAGTTTTTCCACCAGATCCCTGGAAGAAGACCGGACCCATCTCACCATTACTGGACCCTTTCTCTTCAACGGGACCATCTCTACTCCAACAGAACCACATCTGCCACTCCAGGAGGGCTTACTTTGGACTGCTTCCAACACCCTGACCAACAGGGTGTCAGATTGTATTTCTGACTCTGTCAGAGTTTTCTAGGATTTCTTGTTTGTTTATTTGTCTGCTTATTCTTCTGTACTACAACATCTGTATTTTTATATCCCTAGTAAAGAACTGCTATACCTATTCCCAAAATCTTTGCCTGACAGCCTTTTAATTGCAAATTTATGATAATTTGGAAAAAGAGAGGAAGGGCTTACATTTTAAAAGAGACTCCAACCCTCCCTGGCAGATACCTGTCTGTCTAAACTGAGACAGCACATTTTACCATGAAGAAAAAGACATGTTCTGTGAAGAAATGTTGATGTGTATGGCATGGTATACAGCTGTGGAACATTCCCTGATATCACATGAACATCAGCAATGGTCTGTTGTTGAGGACCTCAGTTATATTTCTGAGTTGAGCTGGTGTCTATGAATGTGGGACTAAACTTCAGCCAACCTGGTCACAGAAGTTGTGGTACCCAGTGTAACTTATTTATGTCAAAATCAGGCATCCCTGCTTACCATGCACAGTACAGATTCACACACAGATATTTATATACAAATAATATTTATAAGTCCATGTGTATGTGTGTATATACTTGCATATACTTAAACATTAGTATTAAATTCAAGTATTTACTTCTCACAGGAATTCATTTTGTGTGAAAAAACCCCACAACCCTAAATTATATTCTCTTATAATGGAATGTTGCACACTGTCTTCCTCTTTTATTAAAGACAGATGAATATCCTGCTGTGGGTCTACCCTGAAAGCAACCTCATATGATGTCTTCATAAAAAGAATTTTGTTTTAAAAAGAAGATGTGTGTTTGGTCTTTTCTGCATATGAAGCATGCAATACAAAATCAATAAGTATATTATCCTCATATCCTAGAAGAGCTATAATCACAGATAAAGTTTGCCAGAAAAGGAGCCAGAGGGGGAAAAAAAAAAAAGGTAGGAAAGAGCAAAAATATTTATCTATGTATCTCCACATTAATGCATCTGGTTCTTTTAAGATATACTGTTTTAATAAAGACAGTTTTCTATGCTTATATATGGCTTTGAAAGGGCTGTGATAATTGTCAACAATACAGCAATTCTCAAATCTGGAGAAATTTGGAATATAACATATTCATTATTACAAGAGAAAAATAAAAATAAATAAAAGTATCTGACATAACAATATAATAATACTTTTTAGCAAAGAATATATTTAATAACATAAGAGATGGGGAGGTCAAGGCTTGATTTGGTGTTGAGGCTTTTTTTCACAGAGATTAAATGGAAGAAAACCATGCACTTCTCCTCATTCTGCAATGAGAAAAAGTGCATTTCTGTCCTTTAGCCCGGAATTGCACGTTCTCAGAAAAAACCCTCAAATTTAGTCACTAGGCAGACATGCTTGAGCCAGCTCTGCCAGGAGAAACTGGAGCAAAGTCCAACTGCACAGAAAGTGCTGTACTGCATATGGGTGACACATTTGCCTCATCTCCACCAAATGAGGAATCATCTGTCCATTTTTTCACTTGACTGCGGACATACCCCCTTCTCTACATGGAAGAAAATCAAACACAAACCAAAATAGAATACAAGCCTAGTTCATGCTTTTTAAAAAAACACTTACAAATCACTGTAGACAAGGCCATAAATCTGTGCTGTGCTGTGATGGTAGATTCCTCTCAGGATAATTAGAAGAAGGATAACAACAAAAGCTGGAAGCCCCCAACTCAAAAGGAAGTAAAGCAGATAGCGCCTCTCCGTGTGTTCATCGTTCATCACAAGGACATACCAGAAATTAACAGCCTGAAGAATAATGCATAAAAACAATCAGTAGACTTGCTGGTGATAAACTGTGCCAAAACCCAAATCACTCTGAAAGTCACAAAGGAGCGTATTTCTGCCCCAGTACATGTGTATGTATAAACACCATTCAACAAAAACACTTTGTCCTCACTTTTTCCTTAAGTAATGAAAAGACATTATAAAAGCAATATGCTTATTTATATAACTATTTTGAATTAGACTAACATAGAGGAAGAGACACACTGTTTAGTAGAGAACACTATTTTTGCGATGTAAAAATGGCTTTTTGGTGCTAAAGTCACTTTTTTCTCTAGAGATTCATACCTTCACATAGCAGACTGGCATATAGTATTTCTAAATCTGATGTGTATTTAATATTTTTTATGTTCTTGTTCCGCTGTATGTATCCTGTAGGTAACACACTAAAATCCTCCAGTGATTCTGTGATCCTGTTCTGGGCTCAGCAGTACAAGACAGATATGAAGCAAGTCCAGCAATGATTCACAAAGATGATGGAGGGATGGAAAACTTCTCCCATGAGGGGAGGCTGAGAGAGCTGATGCTCAGGGGGATTATATCCATATATATAAACATCTGATAGGAGGCAGTGAGGAAGAGGGAGACAGGCTCTCCTCAGTGATGCCCAGTGGTGGGCCAAGAGGCAATGGACCCAAATTAACATACATGAAGATCCATCTGCATACAAGAAAAAACTTTCTTACTGTGGGGGAGGTCTAACACTGGGCCAAAATGCCCAGAGAGGTTGTGGAGTGTGTCCTTAGACAGTCAAAATCAAACTGACCACAGTCCTGGGCAACCCACCCTAGATGTTGGAGGTAAGGTGTTGCACAGTCTCAAAGTACCTCTAAAACTTCAATGTGTTACATACTGTGTAATATATGCATAAGAGTTTGAGAAAAAACTGCAAATAAATGAATGTAAATTCACAGGCATCTCTAAAACAGTCTTTTCTTATGATCAACTCACCAACAAACAGCATAATTTGGTTTAAAGCCATATATGAATCAAAATAGTGGAATAGCTGAAACCCCTTGAAAGAACTGGTAGTATGAGTAAGGAAACCCTTCAAGTAAAACAGAATACTTAGCATATTGCTTGGATATTTGAATTTCCTAAAGATGTTCATATTAGAAACACTGTCACGTGTGAGCATTTTTTAATGCACATCTACACACTACTGTCTAATAAACACCTAAGCAATCCATAATAAAAATTTTTTTAAAAAATTTTTTCTTCACTTTCTCCACTTCAAAAATGTTATACCGCCTACAGGTCCTCATGCTATATTATAACTTCTGGCCTTTTATATGGGTGAATAAGGGATTGTCTTTTTCTGCATATAAGGTATCTAATTCGAGCTTGTGCCTTTAACCATGTCGTGTTAGTCAAGAGAGACAGGACAGGCACCTTCAGGCACTCATTAACCCTAACCCAAGCATAATCATCTCTCTCCATGGTCTACACAAGGGTTTCATATAATAATGTTGATTTACATGCTTCATTTTTAGCCATCTACTGTAAGCATAAGTAAAAATTCATATACTGTGACAAGACAATGCAATGTCATCATTTTATTGACAAAAATTTTGCACATTTCCCTCAGCCAAGGGCTTGTCCACCCCTTTGTTCAGGAACACCTAATTTCCCCACTCAAATACTCAATTAGTTGTTTCTGGATTCCTTATGTAGGTATCATTAGCTAACAATCATTTCAGATTTTATTCTGTGATTTATATAGCATGAATATGCAATACTTTTTGTCATTGGTAATAAAGCATATTGCATGCTAACAACTTGTCTAAAAAAGGTTAGCAAGTGTTTTAAATGCTTTTTTAGTGAATGAGATTTCATAGCTATGTCCAGAGTATATAATTATATTAATTATATAATAACTATTATGTCTTCTTTGGTTTTCATTTGGTGAATGGTGCTATATGAACAGAGGCAAACTTTATTTTCCTTAAAAGATCACAGGTAAATACCACTACATAATTGCAACTACCCTGTGTAGGTTGAAAGAATACGGAAAAACTATTAATTCCACTGCTGGACATGCATAGGAAGAAAGTATTAAACAGATGAAAATGGTATTTGGACAAAAATCCACAGCTTGTGAAAGGACTTGGTTGTTCTGGTCACTTTTATGTGGGATTGAAAACTCATTCAAAATGCTGTTTGTCACTTTATTTCAATAAACACACTTCAATTACATGCCCTTGTAGTCCTGGCTAGGCTGTGCCTCACTGCAAGCACTTCCAGACAGCAAAATCCTTGAACTACATATGTCATTACAGTCAGGGACTGTTGGTTCTACTAATTCTGACAATCTAGTGAACATTTTTCTCAGTCAACCAACTCATATTGCTTTCTATGAAATCATACCTCATGTCCTTGCTCTGTATTTGGTTAGCCATATTTAGATATCTCCCCTCATTTATCACAGCATAACACTCAACACCACAGTTACTGTAAAGGTCTAAGTTAGGTTGGATTATTCACATTTTCTGCATAGTCACATTTGTATTTGATAATTACTAGTTCTTATCTACAACTCTTTTTGATGCTTCAAAATGTAATCAATTAAAAAACAGAGGAGCTAATTTTAGCAAATCCTTGCCTGTTTCCATGCTGCAACAATTACCAGTTCAACAGAAGAATAAAATATACTGCCCATTTTCCAGCTCCTCAGGTGGAAGAACAAATGGGCAAGTGCTGATTTTTTCTGATATAGGATGCAAAATAATTGTTTCCTCACATAGCATTCTAATGAGACAATGTGAATTTCAGTAAAAAAGGTTTTTTTTCTTTTAAAATTAGGCAATTAATGGAAATTACATTCCCAAACTTGGAACATGTTGAGGTTATTTTTTTTTTTTTTGATTATTCATTCATTTTTCTTTAGGGATAATCACAGAATTTCAAAATTTTTTGTGTTGGAAGGGGCCATCTTGTCCCACCAGGGGACATTTGCCACTGGACCAGTGTCCCGTGAACAGATACAGGATTAATTTTTGCAGTAGCCATGGCAGGGACCCAGAGGTTATCCTACATCACCTCCCATCATTGCTGGTGGCTGGGGGAAGGAACTCTTCTGAGGAGAAGGGGTTTGTTCTGGGTCACTGTAGTGTGGTCAAGGGAGCAGTTGAGTATGGGTGTTTCTGTGTGAATCTTTCACTTCTTTCTTGTACCCTCTGTCAGTATTGCAGTTGTACTGTTTGTTTCCTTATCTCATTGCTGTTTCCAGCACATTGCTCTTAACTCATGATCTTTGCCTTCTGAGCCTCCAATTCTCCCCTCTAGCCCAAGCAGGGAAGAGGGAGGGGGAGGCTTGGGAGCAAGAGAGAAGAGCATGGATTCAGTGGGAGCACTAAATTGGAGAATACCATTCCTAAATGAGGACCACTAAGTTGCTCAAAGTCTCATCTCCAAACTGCCCTTGAACACTTCCAGGGATGAAGTAGCCACAACTTCTCTGGGCAAACCATTCTAGTGCCCCTAGATCTGCAGATTAAAAACAACAGGTGCAAAATACTTTAAATAAAGTATTTTCCAATTTAGTAGAAAAACTTCTATTTTTCTTCTTTCTTCTTTTTACAAATAGCTGGAGGGGTCATTTTATAATAATTGTATGCTTTCATATAATTCCTTTTTTGAAGCTGTTAAGCAGTCCACTAATTATTCTTAAAATAAAAAGAAAAGCATCAAACTTAGTTTTAGATCAGTAAACATGTTGCAAGTCTGACACAATTTATAGAAATTTATAGAAATTTTAAAGTTCCATTAAATCAATGTAGGAGAAAGATTCAGGTATGGGTGATAGCAAGCTCATGACTTTCATTCTGGTTTGCTTGTTGAACGAACACTTTCACTGCTGATTTAATTCACTCTAGCAATAGCTCAAGAAAGCACAGAAAATCATGTTTTTCCATAATTTTACTCTGTGTCAAAATTGGCAATTGAAAACTACAGATTGTTGTTGTTTTTTTTTTACCTGAATAGACAAAAATTAATTTTCTTCTGCAACTTACTTTTTGCAACACATTAGAAAATACTAAGAGAAAAAACTTTTTTTCCTTGTCATGTTGAAAGACACTTTCAGCATGTTTTTCCTAAGATAAATGCATTTGAAAATACAGGTTTATGCTGTTCAGGTGTACTAAGGGACACTTGTCAGGATGAAGACAAGTCTAGATATCAGACTTTAATATAAGACAAATATTTCAGGCCCATAAAAAGCCATTTTCACTTTGCTTACTCTTTTTCTTCTGCAGTTAAGAAAGCCACATCCTTTAAAAAATTGGGTAATGCTATGAACTTTCTATGACTTACAAATTCTCCATGTAAAAAGAAAGAAGCAATTTTTACAATAAAAAAGGAATAGGAACAAACAGACAAGAAAGGATGATTTGATGTAATCTTTGTCCTGATGCTGAAAATGGATCAGGTGACTTCTGAGATCCTTTTCATTCTTACATTTCAGTCAATATATGAGTAGTAGCTACATTTGTAGCAGAAATACAGACATTGAATATGTCTACAAATACAAGCTGAAAAGAGAACAAGACTTAAAACGTGAAGCTGTAGACAAATTGTTTTGTAAAGAGCATTGACGTAAGACAAAAATGTTAGGCATAATTACTACATTTAGCACTATGCAGAAGATGGAAAGATTGTTTAAAAAAAAAAAAAAGTAAGGAAGTTATCCTAGAGTCTAGAAAGTGAAGATCTTTGATCTGGACCCCAGAAATGAATCTGTATATGTCTGACTGTACTGATAAATCTGTGTTTTCTTACAGTTTTGTTGCCTGGAAATGTTGCTCCACCACTTTTTGATCACTTCAAATAGTCTAGATTTTATGAATGTTTCAGTTTCACATACCTGCATGATGCTTGCACTTGATGATCACATTCACCCATTTCTGTATCCCATGATCAAAGCAGTCACTTGCAGATTTGTATGACGTAAGTCAGTGATCAAACATATGTACTATGCTATTCAGCCTCACAGAGGGCAGAGTGACTGCACAAAGGACACAGAATCTGTTCCTGTATTTTTGCTCTTTTCCAGACATAAGTCCCATTTAAATATAAATACATTATTAATTCTGTTTTTCAAATCAAGTCATGTGTATAAAGTATACTACACTGAGAAATACAATCATTAATTTCCCAGACTTTTAAGTCTGCTGTTCAAACAGCATCCAGACTTCCCAAATCAGTCTGGTTTCCCCTTGGATCCATAAGCTTTTCTAGAGTTGTCATGGGGACCAATTCAAGCACAGAGACATACCCAGAAGTCCTTCCTGTGCCCTGATATAGGTTACTCACTCCATAATGAGATATATGAATTCAAGACCTATTCCTAGCCATGAGGAGCAAACTCAAAGTGAGGAGTAGATTGATCTATATGTCAGATTATTTCTTTCCTTTTGGGTCTTTCCAAGTTCAGGAATTATTCTCAGCTGAAGACCTATACTACAAAAAGGAAAACCATCTTCATTCTGAGTTTTACTCCTGGCAGCTCATAAATCAGCAGGCTGACGGATTCCCTCTTAAGCACTTTTGTCCTGTCAGATTTCCATGAAGTCTTCATGTTTAACACAAGCTTGAAACTTCACTAAATGCAATGTATTATGCAAGTTCTTAGGATTTGACCAAAGTCTACTTAAAAAAATAACTCTGGATTTCAACTACAGACATAAAAATGACCAACTGTTAATAGCTATACAATTTTTTTTTGCTATTATAAGTAATTTTTGCAATTTAATGCAATATAAAACACATAGAATGGGATGCTGAAATACAATCAAACACTGAGTTGCCAAAGCTTGTGGCATCCCAGTAAAAAACAAAACAAAACAAAACAAAACAAAACAAAACAAAACAAAACAAACAAACAAACAAAAAAAAAAAAAAACACACAAAAAAAACCCCCAAAAAACCCCCAAAAAACCCCCAACCCTTTAAAATGTTACTTTGGCAAAATTAGCAATTGGTGAAGAGCTCTGAAGCAATTTTGGAATAAAGTGAATGAGCAAGTATGAAGAAAATAATTTACAGTTTACAAAATAATTTAGAGTAGTTAACCTACAAGAACATTATTTGCCAAGCAAACAAATTTCTGTTTTGAGACCATTTAAAAGTGGCTTGCTAAGGCTAATGAGCACAGCTGAGCTGTTGGAGAGGCCACTAGGGTTCTCAAGTAACATGGGCCTAACGTATCCCAGGAAAATATCACATATCACATGAATGTTACTGGGAGAGAGAGTTGCATTTAGATCCAGCCTAATTTTCAATTCTTGGTTTGGTCTGACAGCCTGCATATTGGAGGATTTGTATGGTAAGATATGAACCTGCATACACAAAGCTGTATGCTCTAATAAATGTGCTGGGGACAAATCCTCTAAAATATCAGACAAATCGCTTAACTCACATACTGGTGCTAAATATACATTTCTAGATGAGGGCATAATAATGTATTTGAAATAACATCACAGCTTGTTATTTTGACCAACTTACAACTGGTAATTTTCCATAACTAGTTTGATAGTTCATGGTGTTTCATATTAGCTCAACTGCTTTTTCCACCATTTACTGTTCTATCTCTATCAAATGAGCAACAGAGAAGTGAGTAGTCTAGAGCACTTATCTGATGAGGAATGGCTGAGGGAGCTGGGGTTGTTCAGCCTGGAGAAAAGAATGGGGGGACATGGCAGTACTGAGTTAACTGTTGGACTTGGTGATCCTAGAGGGCTTCTCCAACCTAAATGATTCTATGATTCTATAAAAAATTCTGGCAATAATTATGAATACATCTATTCTATATTTTAATGCAAACTTGTGAAGGTATGTTTGTCATGTTATTCAAGTTTAATGACTAAACTGCCCCTGACTCAAAAAATTATAGCATAGTTTACATTTACACTTCACCTGTAAGAGACTGCTCCAAAAGACCAAGTAAGAGATGTTCAGAAAACAATTAACAGTAACAAAATTAATTCTTCCTTATTCTGAGACAATTCTTGCTAGTTCTGAGTATGAAGGGAAACAAGGACATTCTTACATAGTTGCAATGGAAATGAGTGGAAAAGTCTTTATAGTGTTTGTATATCTACCCTTGGAGTTGTGACACTCTAGGTTTAATAAAAACCATCTAAAGTTTTGGCCCTCTAGTAGCACTGCGTTTCAGTGCTCTATATCTCTCTCTATGCAAAGATATACAGATATGTATATATATTCACTAAAATATAACAGAAATACAGTCTAACTATCAGTTACTTTTACAGGTGTTTTGGGGAAGTGATGAAAAGGACTAAGATACCAACCTGAATAAGCATCCAGCTGAACTGGCAGATGTAAAGGTAATGGGTAACAGATGCAAGGGCAAAGCAGCTTTCCTCTGAGATATGCTGGCTCATGTAAGCAGAGGCCAGAAATGAAACCTGCCAGGGAAAAAAATGAATACATGCATATTGGAATTAAACAACATTAATTTAATATCGACAATAAGGGAAAAATTAGTTTGGAAATATAACATACACTAAACTTCAGAGACTCAAGAAAGATATCTTTGACATTTAATATTCACCCAAAAGAAGTTATGCTTAAAGACTGTCAACCCCTAAACCAGCTTTAAACTTTTTGCAGATCATCTCATATCTCTTTGTTGAGAGATGTTAGTTGTCTAGCATGACCTGAGATTAGCTCAGCTGGTTAGAACACGGTGCTAATAATGTCAAAGTTGTGGGTTCAATCTCTGTATTCACTTAAGAGTTGGACTCAATGATCCTTGTGAGCCCCTTCCAATCCAGAATATTTTGTAATAAACTATGTTTTTAGTGGTAGTTTTAATTTAACCTAAATTGAGTTATATTACTCAGATTTAGTATGTTGCTTGCTTTGCTTTACTTATTTAATAGTAGGATTTGCTGAAGCCTTAGTTGACAAGCTGTGATCTTACACCTAGATATATTTTTGGCTGGAATGAAAAAGAACATTGATGTTGCACTGATGTTCTTGTTGTTGCTAGGTCATGTTTATCCTAAGTCTAGGGCTTTTTAATGCTTGGGTCCAACTTGAAGAATGAGGAAGCACACCTGAGAGGGAGGGTATGTATGGTCAAGGAGTCAGGAGAGGCAACCATGGGCCATCTGGAGCTGCCCTCTGTAAAGGGACCCTGGTCCCA
Organism: Chamaea fasciata; assembly: GCF_029207755.1. Taxonomy (NCBI): domain Eukaryota; kingdom Metazoa; phylum Chordata; class Aves; order Passeriformes; family Sylviidae; genus Chamaea; species Chamaea fasciata. The sequence continues at coordinate 34,736,508 of NW_027094089.1, read as the reverse complement.
GCAGTGACAGTCTCGGGCAGTGCTTGTGTAACTCCTTAAGTGGTGTGAGAATGTTCAGGCAGTGGCCTCTCCTTTAACACATTGCACCCTTAATATGATGAGACTACAGAGAGACCTAATATTTATTGTTTAAAATTATTCCCATGCAACATTAGACATGGGTTTTGTAATTGGAGGTGGAGATTTTCCTGTATAAAACTAAAAGAGATGTTATCTTCGGATTTGAGTAAATCCAGATATTTTATCAAGTAAACAAATTAACTCAAGAGGCATTTACTGAGTTCAGGCTGTCAGACATGTAGGAATATAATACCACAGCCCCTAAGATAGTAATACTGGACAAAAGAGAGGAAGCAACTATTCCTTTGTCTAATACCACACCAGGATTTCACATTCAAAAGGCAGTTACAATCTGGGGTTTTTCCACAGATATTCTGAATATCAAAGGCATTATACATTGGCTGGATAAGTAGCCAATTAATTGTCTAAGGAACAAAGGTATTCCAACTCTGACTGCAATAAATATAGCTAGACAATTTCAACATAGCATTTTAAGTTAAAACACAAATCAGAAAACTTAAGCCCCTTCTGTAAATTTCTTTGCAGAAGAAATGGCTCTACAAGCAAAATTCATAAAAGACTTAAAGTGTTCACGTAAAGAAAGGTTCTCTTCATCCAATGTATGGATAATTTTTTCTTTCCCTGACAAAAAATACTACTTTTTTGACCAACAGCCCATTGACTTTTTAATAACAGAAATTAATGGCCTGTGAAGACCGATTTTATGTACATAAAATCAGGAGATGGGATAGCTAAGGAAGTTAATTAAGTGGGATAAATGTGGACATTGTATTTGCAACAAAATACTGGGTATTTTGTTTTATAACATGGTACTGGGTAACCCTTATACAGTCACTTTATCATAGAAGTACCCTTATAAAGACAGGATAATGTTACCTCACCATGAAATGGAAGAACAATAATGAGCAACTGGGCAACAAGTGGACTAAAAAAAACTATGAAATGCATTTTGATATCTAAAGGGAAATAACACACTTTAAGTATTTTATGTGGCATTTATCAGCTTCTGCTGGGAAGTGGCATCTAATCATGGCCACATAACCATTCAGTTAAGGGGTTAACACACAGCTTAATAAAGACTGGTCTTTGCCAAATTCTGACACTGCTGAAAGAAACCCCATCACCTGCAATGGGTTAAACACAACTGAAATATGTCTGCAATAGCCGCCATCCATGAGGGATAAACAAGAAGTGTTTGTGGTAACAAACCCATAGCAGCAGCTCTCTCAAACACTACCAGTAACGACACCTCTAAGACTAGAGCAAATACTTCTACTGACAACAAGCATCTGCAGGGAAAGGCTTTACCATCTTTTGTTCTCTGAAGCCATGTGTATATGTCAAGGACAGACTGCTAGGCTAGAGACAGAGACAAATAGGAGACACGAACACAAAAGCAGACTGATGGAGTCCCAGAAATATGCTTTTAACCCCTTCTGGACTGAATGTTGGCTTGAAAGCATTTTGCATTTATAACCAAGAAACTATAATTTAACACTCTCCTGTGCTTCAAGAAAAATAAGGTTTTGCATATTAAAAAAGAGGAGTATATCACTGTATCAACAGATTTCCAAAGAAAACAATGTAAAGACTCCAAATACAAGCTAAAAATGCATATCTTTGATAGAAACTGACTTTTCTTAAAGGAACAAGACTGCAGTGTGGCAGGAGTAATCCCTCTGCTAAGAATTCACTGTTATTAGTGGGCCTTGAGTATTTTAGGGGAAAAAAAAGAAAAAAAGAAAAGAAAAAAAAAAAAAGAAAAAAGACAAAAAAAGAAGGTAAAATATAAAATTTTCAGACTTGTTATCTTGCATCTTCGTCAAAAGATACAAATGAAAGTTGATTTATAACACAAAAAACCCTGCAAACCAACAAATATACCTTCCCAATAAAGTGTTCCTTACAGTAATTGCCTCATGTCTTCTGTGTCTCACTTAGTTATTAACTGTAGGGTGCAACTTCTTGCAACAAGGAACCTTTTACTTTAAAAACAAAAATATGTGCCATCTATTGGAACAAGTTGTTCCCTCCTGGATCTTTAAAATACATGCTCATTATAATACCAGTTGTCCAGAGCTCTTTTTTACAGAGAACTTATGGTTTAAATAGCCCTTTTCAATATTTTATACTGACAGTGCTATGCTGAGATGATAGCATCATGCTTATTCCTCATACTTGTCAGCCTTGATCAGCCTTGACCCAAAATGATTTAACTGATAATCCCTTAAATCGCTCAAGGAACAGGTTCATACTTTTATTAATTTCATGTGATGGTTCCATACCACACTGAAAATTTTGGTGCTAGTATATCATTCAAAAGGCTCCCCTTGACAAAGTGAAAAAAGAACAAAGTTAAAAAATCAAATATGATAAATAAATGCACTTCTGTATAACAGCAAAAAGTTCTTTGACAGGGTCCTTCCCCATCTGATAGTCATTTACTCCATTAATCAAAAGGACACTTTAAAACAATTATCTAACAATTACTTCAAGGAAATTATTACCAGGATATTCCATCTAAGTCATCAACACCAAACTAAAAATGAATAACATGAGATGATTTACAAAATTGTGTGTTCCAGTATGATGAGTATTTCTGTACTGCTGTTTCCATGTGGTAGGTTGTATCTGTACATCTCTCCTCTACTAGCTGAGATCTGCTCCTAGTTTCCAGCCTGCAATTTTCCATTTCAGTTTATATCTGTTTTTATTTCTGTTGTAAGTCTCTCAGGTTACACAGGATTTCCTCCTTCTTGGGGTTTGTAATGTGATGAATATACGGAAAGCAGTAGTTCTCTCCCTTAGGCTCCATTTTCCGGGTTTAATTGAGCCACTGCATAACACAGTACTCTGCAGAGATGCCTAAGCTGATCAGGACAGCAAAAGCAGTTTAGCTCCATGAATACAGCATCTGCCTTGATCAATTTACCTTGTTTCTCACAGTAACCCTACATACTGAAATGTATGCTCACATATGTGAAAACTTGTCCTTGTATAAAATGTCTTTGCATCTTAGGCACCAATTTCATTGTCCTTCTCTATACTGGTGACACATTGATTCTATCCTTCACAAAAACACTTAGTCAGGCTTGGATGGTGAAAAGCTGCAGAGGTTTCACAAGATTCTCATCCAGCAGTTTTCTTACTTCCCTATATACTATGCAAAACCTTCTGATCACAGTCATAGATTTACAGAATTGTTTGGAAGGGACCGTAAACATCATCTAGTTCAAAAATTCCTGCCATGGGCAGAGACACCTTCCATTACACCAGGTTGCTTTAAACCTCATCCAGTCTGGCCTTGAACACTTCCAGGAAGGGGGAAGCTATAGCTTTTCTGGGCAATCTGTGCCAGTTCCTCACCACCCTCACAATAAAGAGTATTTTCCTAATATCAAATCTAAACTTACTGTCAGTTTTACTCCTTTCCTCTTGCTCTGTCACTACATACTCTTGTAAACTGTTTCTCTCCATCTTTCTTGTAGGCTCCCTTCAGGCACTGAATGGCCGCAATTAGGTCACCCCAAAGCCTTATGTTCTCCAGACTGGGAAATTCCAACTATCCTAGCTTTTTTCTCATAAGAAAGGTGTTCCATCCCTTTAATCATCTTGGTGGACTTGCTCCAACAGGTCCATGCCTCTTCTGGGCTGGAGACCTCAGACATGACTCTAGGTGGGGTCTCATGAGAGTGGAGTGGAGGGGTCAAATCCTCTCCCTCAATCTGCTGGAGACACTGCTTTGGATGCAGCCCAGAATACAGTTGGCCTTTTAGGCTGATACATGGTAATACCTCAGTGATCATCTGGTACACACAGCTTTCCTTACTTTTAATCAACTACTTCTTGCTGTTAGCCTACAAGTTATGACTATTCAAGTTGCTCTAGAAAATATTCCTGTATTTCACACTTCAGTCTTCAAAGCTATTCACATCTTTCTACATGCTACCCCACTACACCTTAGCATCAGTGCTTCTCTACTTTCTGCCATTGGTGCATTTTGCCTCGGCATGTTATTTTCTGTCCCACAAACCAGGGCTTTAGGATCAGTACTATACCTCTCTTTGTTACTCTCTCACAGTTGTCTTTTCCCTTTAGTCTGTATCTTCTCAAATATGAGTTCTTGGACTAATCTCCCTCCATTATTATTTTACTAATTATGTGACACATTATGTACTTTACTGTATTTATCTCATCAAAGAAAATTATCAGATTAGTTTGGTATGATCTAAGTATAACCACATGTGACTTCTATTCTCTCCTTCATTATTCACTACTGACTTTTGACAGAATTTTTTTTAAACTCTTAGATGCTTCTGGTATTGCATAAATGGGCCTCCAGTTGCCAATATTAATTTTTTTAACTAAATAGCATTCTTAATATATTATTTTCCAGTCACATACTGGTACTCAGAAATGAAGGATTTTTTAAAAGCATTTGCTGTGAAACCTGCAAGGTATTCTACAAGTCTTGACAAAGTTAGGATTGGGAGCTTTTCTGTTTCTATCCTGCACCAATCCTTTGAATGTTCCTACTCTCTTGGTCGCCATAAACTTCACTCCATGCTACTGACTCTACACCATCTTGACTTTATCTCAGTGGTGACCTTTAATATCACTATCTTCTCTGACAAAGTGAAGATTGAACTTTTTTCTGTTTGGTGTCGCATCTAATATATTTACTTTTCCTTCCTCACTGCAAATTTTTACCAGAAATGTTACATTATCCTTCCTTCATTTATATAAAAAAACCTTTCTCTCACTAACCAACCAACCAAGGAACCAACCAACCAACCTACCTTAACAAAAATTCCACACAAGACGACACCATTGTCAACCAAACCAAATATACAAAGTTTATACACTGACGATGATGTGAGCAAATCAATGAGCTTTCTAATGATTGAAGAATTTATTAAACTCTAAGTTCAGAATTAGAAGACCTTAACCTAGCCCCATAACAAAAATTTACAGCGAAAACAATGAGTCTTAGTTGCCTTTTTTAATATTGTACAAAAGAGAAAAAGGAAAGACCAGAAGATGGAAGAAAATCCATACCAATCAGGTAAAAAAAAAAAGAAAAGAGAAGTAAGTTGTCTGAAAACTGAAATAGAAATTATGTATGAAAAATAAATAAGAGCAGTAGTAAGTCCAGTTTGTCACAGTTAGTGCTGAAATGCTACCATATGTTAGACTTTAAAATAAAGATACAGAACATGACACAAGGAAACAAATCTTATCTTTACATTGCAACAAATGTGGAAGTACTAAATGTGTTTTTTGCCCCAGATTTTTCTAGTTAAGACCAGCCTTCAGGGATGCTGCGATCCAGAAACTAGGGGATAACGTTGGAACAAGGAAGATACACCCTTGGTGGAAGAGGGTCAGGACTGGGAATAATTTAGCACATGGGACAATGGCATCTGATGGGCTGCACACGTGAGTGTTGAGTGAGCTGGTTGTTGTCATTGCAAGACCACTTGTGATAACATTTCAACAACCAGGTGACCAGGAAGTGCCCAAAGACTGGAGGAAAGCAAAGGTCAAGAAGTGCAAGGAGGAGAATCTGGGCAACTACCAGTTGGTCAGCCTCACCTTCACCCTTGGGAATGTGACGGAGCAGCTAATCCTGCAAACAATTTGCAGGCACATTAAAGATGAGCAATCACCAGGAATAGCCAGCATGGTTTCAGTGAGGGAAAGTCATGCTTGAGCAACTTGATAAACTTCTGTGATGAAGTCACTGGCCTGGTGGATAAAGAGAGAGCAGCATATATTGTCTACCTGGACTTTAGTGAAGCCTTTGACTCTTTCTCTGGTAAGATATTAATAGATGAGCTGTTGAATTATGGGCTGGAAATGCAAACAGTAAGGTTGACTGAAAACTAGTTTGAACTTGTTTGGAAAGTACTGATTTTAGTGGTTTACGCAACAACACTTCAGAACCATTCAAAGAAGTGCAATGATGAATTAGAAGCACTGTAACGAAAGAAAGAATATTCCGAAAAGTGAAAAGAAAAGAAAAGAAAAGAAAAGAAAAGAAAAGAAAAGAAAAGAAAAGAGAAAAGAAAATATAAACAAAACTTTTTTCGTTGCATTTTCTGGCAAACCACATCACATATTTGCATTCACAGAATGAGCAACACCCAGTGAGGAGGACCAGAAGGTTTGTCTGTTCAAAACCATAGGTTACTCATTAGTCATGTTCCAGTCAACTCAAACCAGTCTATCTTAATGTTCTGTCCCAATTTTTCAGCCTGACAATGCAGTGAATACTGAAAATTAAAGTTTACAAAGAACTAAGTCTATCTGATGCAATATTAGCTATACAAGTTGTTAAACAGGAAATAAGTTGTAAAACAGAAAGTTTCAGCACTGATACTGGACGTGTTAAAACCCTGAGGCAGTAAGTAAAATAAAAGATAAAAATAAAATAATAAAGCAGTAAAACATTATTTATCATTTTAAGAATTGAAAAATGTTTTCACAAGTGGAGAATAAATCTGAGAGCAATAATCTTTCCCAATTGCAAGAAGTGATGAAAAGGCAGGATGTTGTGATGGGTCAAGAAAAAAGATCCGCTTCAATGCTTTAGGGGAGGAGCTGTGGAGAAGCCAACCCCAGCAAAAACAAAAGCATCAAGCAGCTGAACAACAAGTATTTAGCCCTGGAAGAGGGCAGAGGGTTAAGGTCTGACAAATCTGCTCACAACAGTTTCACTTGCCAATTTCAGCAGGAAGCACTCTGTCTCCTGCAGCTGAGAAGAAGATTCTTCCCACCTGGAGAAACCCACAGAGCAAGTGGGCAACTCTTTTAAAACACTTTGGAGTGTGCCTGTGGGGAACGTGTCAGTATTCTTATGCCACATTTTTGCAATTTATGTAAAATGCTATTTCACAGTATGAGATCACAAAGCTTTAGACCTTCTCTTCTTCTAGACAGAAATGTGTTCCTGTAGGTCTTACTGAAATGGATCCTAACAGTGGTCATCTAATTTCTTTTCACATTAAACAATTTTTTGTCTTTTATGAACTTTATTAAATTGTCTACATAGAGACTGTCTGCCTTACAGAGATGGTTTACATGCAGCTATATATATATATAAAAAAGAGAAAACAAAGAGCCCAATGGCATGTTATCTATGATTATACCAACCCAATCTCAACAGAGGAACAGTATCAAAACCATAATTGAAAGTGCTGTTCCTTTTGTTGTACTTAATTGCAATGAACAATAACATAGGAAAATAAGCACATTTAAACTCTCATGTCCTCACTGAACTGCTCTCTTATGCTTTGAATTTACTTATATGGGTAAAAAAGGGGCTCTCCCTTAACACAGGGACGCTGATTAATAATAGTGCACATGAATCATACTTCTTGTTGCTACTCTGTAAGACAGGACAGCACAGATGTGAGACAAGTGTTCTGGTGTTTTGTGTTCTGATATTAAATACCAGGACAACAATACCAACAAAGGATGCACAAAAAAACCTGGAGAGATTCATGGCCACCAGCAAATATTCTTAGTCACTCTTCTGGAAAAAGTAACAATAGAACATACAGTATGTATCAGAGCACAGAGGAAAAATGTTATATAAGTTAGAAGATTCAAAAATATCTGACTGGATGAGAAGTTCAACAACTGGCTTTTTATTTCATATTTAGTCTGTATTAATATCACTAAAATAAGCAGGTAAAGTTCCTTTGTGAATTTATGTGAATGCTAAATGACTTCACTGGACATTAAGAGGTTTATTTGAGAGGAGTGCTTTGTAATTGACACCACAAAAACCCCTATATATGCAGGTTAAGCTTTATTTGTGTCTTCAGTTAAGTCAGTGAACATACATATTAAAAAATAAGTACCTTTTGAACAGCAGCATCATAGTGTTACTCAATAATTTGTGTGCATTTTGTATTTTAGAGCTATTTTATGTTTACAATTTATTTGCTTAGATTGTTTATTCTTTATCATTGTAAACTGATATTTTAAGAAGAGCCAAACAGAAATGAAATACCTTGAAATGCTGAAATTATATTTACAACAGTGACCCACAGTGCTTTTGTAAAAATGTTCACACTTTATTAAGCAGCAGCAGAACTGGCAGCCATTTTCAGTAGTGATTAGACATCAGTAACCATATGTTACTCATTCCTTTACCCCAGGTGAGCAGGAATGTAGTTGGTTTCATGCTGGGTTCAATCCCTGCCCTCTTTGCTTCCCATTTTTAGGCTCAGTGACCCTTTTTTGCTTCTCTGAGCAAGGAGGTAGCAATCTGAGGGTGCGGGATAGAATTAGGAGGGTGTGAGGCACCATGATGCAGAGCACAGCAGCACACAGCTGGCTATACAGTTGAAGTTAGCTGTTGAGGAAAGACTGGGGTAGCTCACACCCTCCTAAAAACAAGCCTGACACAAGCACCCAACTCCACAATGTTGTCTAACACAGTTTGTCTTCTGCCTCAATCGTACTGTACCTTACAAAGAATATGTTGAGGAAAAATAAGGACTAACAGTCTAACATCTTAGAAGGTCCTAACCCATTTAGTTTTACACCCAGATTCAGAAAAAATGTATCTGGCATAGTACCCTATAAAGAGTTTTTGTCATCACCTTCTTTTAGATCTGAAACAAAGATACATGTTGCTTTTGTTACTCATGACAGAACAAGAGCCAGAAATCCTCCTGCTGCAAGATTCAAAATATCACAACAGATTTATTGTAATGATGCAAAGAGAAGCATCTTTGTAAAAAATCTTTGTGAAACTATCAAAAATTTATCTACAGTCTTTTCCAGGTTCAAGTACTCACACAGAGCTCAGGGCTCTGCTCTGAATGTGCTGATTTGGCAGGTCCAAAACAAGCTCCTCTGACAGACTTTGATTTTCTACAGTAATATGTGTGTCATATCATTTTCTCTCTAGAAGCTCAGATAAGACCCTGAGCAGATCTGCCATGACATATTAATTTACTCTAGAGGTTTCTCAGGTTTGGATCTATTTTCACTTCTGGGGTCTATGAGGAAAAGCTTTCAATAACATGGCTTCTCACTTCCTACATTTCTTTCAGGACAGAGTTTTTCTTGAAGTTCAGGTACATGATTCTGGCAACAAGTACACACGAATTTGATGACATGACCATTTATGAACTCTAAACTGAATTTAGGACTCTATCCAGGTCCAACAACATGTGATGTTGGGCAAGTAAAATTACTTCAAGGGAAACACATCTGATGACCTCTGATCCTTCATGTAAATAGTTCAGAATGGTCAGTGCTCCATGTACCATGGTCAATGCCCCAAGTCTGTCAGTGTTTAAGAGGCATTTGGACAACACCCTTAAAAAAATGCTTGAACTATTACTCATCCTTGAAGTGATCAGGCCATGGGACTCAATGATTATTGTAGGTCCTTTCCAATCAAAACTGTTCTTATATTTTGTAGTCTAACAATAACCTGAAGATGAAAAATAAAAAAAATTATTCCACAGAACCCAGATGCTGGCTGGAGTAATGTGCAAGACTCCACCTGGTTGCCTGCAGACTTCCCCCTGCAGGAGTCACAGCACAGGGTAGGGCAGACTCACCATAAACTGGGGTAAGGATTCAATCAGACTGCAGCCATGGGTAGTGTTTTAGGCATGGTAGAAATGGAATCTCATGTTCCTCCACAAGGCTAGTCAGTTGTGAAGGATAAGCTGTGTGTTGTAGTCACATGCCGAAGGAAAGGGATGCAATCTGCTCTAGTGGAGGCTGTCTCTGCTCACAGCAGTGGTGCTGAAAATAAACAAACCTTAAGTTTCTTCTAACTCAAAACATTTTATAATTCTTTAACTATTTATTTATCTTCTTAAAAAAGAAATAATCAAGATGTAATTCCAGACAAGGAGTGTCTTCTGGTTTCAAAATGCTTCAGTAGCAAACCTCTGCCTAAATATTAGGCCCCCTACACAGCTCTGAAATCATCTTGAGGAGCTTTTCTTTTTCAGTTAAAATACAATAGGTTAAGCAAAAAACTCCTAATTTAAGGTAATCTGAGACATGTTTAAAGAATCAGTGGCTGCATACACAGATCAAAAAGCAGGTATACTAAAAATGCAACCCCTAACAGAAGGCTGGTGATAGTAAATGATTATTATTCCCAGAATTACCTCTGTTGGTAGATTACATGCTGTCTACAGTCTCAAAAAAACCCAAACCAAACCAAAACCAAAACCAAAAACAAAAAAACCCCAGAGGTTTACATATATAGAGAGAGATCTTTACAAGACTATGGGATCTGTCTTCATCCATTGGTTGAAAGACCAATTCTAATATTAAGTCTGGTATGAGAGGAAAGGATATTTAATTGAAGGAATTTGGGTTTTGCCAGAGCTTTTAAAACACTAACACATTTACTTAAAATTTACTTACAAACAAAGATTTCTTCAACATGGCCTAATATGTAAGTTATCTAGTTGTATTAGTATTTTTACCCTATGTTGTCAAAGAAATGTTCTCCCAGACAACTAGTCACAAGATGAGAGGACACAGTCTCAAACTACAGCAGAAAATGTTCAGGTTGGACAGTAGGAGGAACTTTTCCACAGAAAGGGTGATCAGATTTTGGAATGGACTTTCCAGGCAGGTGGCTGACTCACCATCTATGGAGGTGTTAGAGAAAAGATTGAATGTAGCACTTAGTGCCATGATCTAGCTGACACAGTGGTTTTTGGTCAAAGCTTGGACTTGATAATCTCAGGATTGTTTTCCAAGCTAACTGATTCTGTGATTCTGTGAATCCTATTATCACTATAATTTATTTTTTTTAATTATAAAGGAAACTTTATCTGCTGTTTTCTCTGTGCAAAAGGCTTTATATTTGCAGAGCAGCAGCAGGTTTACCTACCTAACAGAAAAAGAAAAATAAACCCTTTAGATTTTGTTGTGCTAGTGGAAAGATTGAATTTTTAACTCATAATAATCAATGCCACTTAGTAATTGCATGGGCTTTAACAAGCAGTAAAGATTTAAGGTGATGCCACTTGAAGACAAGGCTTTTCAGATGTGTATAATAAAATCACTGGGACCATGCCAGCTAATGTAGGTAGATTAAATAGCATTAAATAATATCTTAGTAGACATAGTTTATCTGTTCTTTACAGACTCATCTCATCTCTAAACAAACGGGGGAAGGAACTGGGTCACTAGTGCTCTGAGTATTGACTTAGATAAAAATAGACAAACAAAGACAAATGCACTAAGTATACCAAAAAGATAAGGATCCTAGAACTGTGTCTACCCCAAAGCAATAGCATGGATTAGGTATTAAGTAGAACTTTTAGAACACAAACATTATTGTAAAAACAAATTCCAGAAATGGTTCAAGTATTTACAGAATTCAGAAGGTGAATCTTCCTGCCATGGACTTCAAAAAAGTGATTCAGTCTCTACCCCTGAACAAACACAAACACAGAAGTTTCCTTATCTAGCTAGAGCTTGTGCCCTGTGGTTCTGCCAACATGTGAAAATGAACTGCAGGGAAAATCAGTTATTGCTAAAATTATTGTTTTTCCAATTGTCTTCACACAATAAGTTATTTAAAAAACACTAGCGTTTATTCTGGAATAAGAGCACATGCCTATAAAATTGGTCTGAAAAATTAGTGTCTGCTGCAATATTTTGGTATTTAGGGACTAGAACTTTTAATGAACACCATAGAATATATATATATTTTTATAATAATTTCTCATATATATAATGAGAATACAGAACACGTTATCACACTATCTTCTTTTTTTAAGTAAGTGGGTTTGCAGATAGTAGTCTGGGTTGCCGGTGGCTTGTCAGCAGGGCTCAGAAGGGGAGAGAAAGCACTAAATGGGTCAAACCCACTGCTTTGCCTGATGTGCCCACCCTGCTGTACCCTGCTGAGAAGGGTGCTGACCCTGGATGAGGGTCTGCTGCTGGAACTGCTCTGCAAGCTCCTGCCTTCCTGGGAGGGATCTTGACACCATCTTGTCCTTTTGCTCTTTAAGCCACATGGACACGCCTGTCAGGTGCAGTCTTGGAAAGGGTATTTCCAGTGTTTGGGCTCTGCTGACTCATATTCAACTTGTCATTCACCAGGACCCCCAGGACCCTTTCCACAGCACTGCCTTCCAGCATCTCATTCCCCAGTCTGTCCATACATCCAGGGTTGCATCATCCTGGCGAGGAGGTCAATAGTAGCCTCTCACTTTATTTGTTTGCCCCTTGGTTCTACCCAGAGGCTCTTAACTGCACTGCCAGCTGTGAGCTCCATACATTCTAACCCCTTTATTCCATGCAGCACCACCCTCCCCCAGTCTCTTCTGCCGCGCCTATCCCTCCTGCAGAGCCTGGAACCGTCCAACAGGGCACTCCAGTCACAGGACTCATTCCAACAGGTTTCACTTACGCCAGTGATGTCAAATCTCTGGGATACAGCGAAAGCCTTGAGCTCCACTTGCGTGTTCCTCATGCTCTGTGCATTAGTGTAGAAACATTTCAGGTGTGGTATATTGTAGCCAACACCTCCTAGAGCAGATTGAGGGATCCCATTGTTCATCACCCTTAAGCCTGACATTTTCCCTTTCCTGGCTAGTTTAAAGCTCTGCTAATGAGCTCTGCTACCTGCTGTGCTAGAGCTCTTTCTTCCCTCTGATAAACTTGTATCCCATCATGTGTCAGTAGACCAGGTGTTGAATAGAACATCCCATGATAAAAAAGCCCAAATTTTTTCCAATTGCACCAGCCTCTGAGCCACACATTGACCCAGTGGATGTGCCTATTCCTATCAATATTATTCCTAACAGGGCAGCAGTTTCTGAATCACTTGCTGTTTTATTGTGAAAAACTGAAACCAAAAATTGAAACTCAAAACATTTCAAATTATTTTCTAACCAAGCCTCTTGCACAAAAATTGCTTTTAGACAATTAAATATTTAACAGGTGATTAGGACACTAAGGTAATTAAGACCGTACTCTCAGTTCAAGAATGATGCCTTCTACTGTACATTTTACAACAGTGAGGAAAGATGGTCATATGTAATGATTGTACTGTATTTTTCATTATAGTTAAACTGGTATCCAGACCACTCTATGCACCACTAGCTGAGTGCCGAAAAATGCTGCAAGAATAGAAAATCTTCTGTAACTTCAAAGAATGCATGCTGTACACGAGTGTGCATTGAAAAATTCCTCTCAAATCTTAACTCACATACAGCATTCAGCATGAGAAGGATAAATACCCATGGCTTAATAATTTTTTTTGGGATTGTTTTAGATACTGGATATGCTATTGCCACTCATTGCACAAAGACTACTTTTTACTTGATATGACAGAATCAAAGAACTTCAGATCTACATTCTTTAAAAAGAGTTATTTGTAAGCTGATAGCTGCCTAGCCCAGTTTACTTTCTTTTTCTCAGATGACTGCAGCTCCTCTGCAGGTCAGTTGCTGTAAAATTAAGAGCTGTTAAAGTTCAGCAGGCCCAAAATGATGAATACTTTTCATGCACGTGTGGCAATTCTGCAGGCAGGAACAAGTTGACAGGACACAGAGTTCTGAAAACCAGCTTTGCAAAGTGCATACTTAGATTACATATACAATGAAAACAGGCTAAGCAGAACAGCTTTGTATATGGGAGCACATGTAACAAAGCAAACACCCTCTCTGCTTAACTGATATATCTAACACAATTAACCACACTTACTTTCAAGACAGGGACAAAAGCACTTTTTCTTCAACCACTCTTTTTCTAGGAACACATTATTATCCTTATCTTTTATTGCAACACCAGTCAAACATAGAAAATATTTGTTTTAAACACTCACACATCTCAAACCTGTCTCCTTATAGAGTTCGTTCCTGCACTTAGTTTCAACATTTTTATTGTCCCTATAGAAACAGGGATGTTTTTGCTGTGACCAAGTGTTTCAAATGATTTCTTATGCTTGACTATACTAAGAATAGCAACTGCTCTCCTCAGACCCCTCACACGTGTTAAATTAATCAACACCAGAAGGTCAAATGTACATAAAGCAGCTTATTCATTTATTAACTGAAATGACCTCATCATCATGTTTTGGTTTTCTGTTTCTTCTTTACATATTCATGCAGTCAAATACTATCACTGAAATATCTTTTGAGCTCCAAACTTGCATTGATAACATGCTACTTGCTTTTTAACACCATAACAAAACTGAATTTTGTCATTTCAAAGAAAACAATTTCCTTAGCTACTCAGTTAATCTCATTTGTGGAGGCATCTTCCAACACTCTTGCCCCCTGCACCTCCCCATTATGCCACCCAACTCCAGCCCATGTTTGCAAACAGCCCAAATGCATGTCCACAGGCCCTGTGGCACAGTGAGGAGAGAATTTCTGACATGCATGGCCATAGCCAATGCTGTGTAAGGTCAGTTTTAATTTGTATCTTCTACACAGATGTGACTTCATCCAGATCAAAAGTTGCACAGTGGGGCTAACACTGTGTAATATTTGAGAAAATAAGTCTTGAGAGGCCAAGTCCCACATTAGTTTGAACACAAAGCTACTCTTAACTGCAACTAAACAGAGCTGCCCTGAGTCCAGTTTGAAGCATGGCAAGTGTCTACTTATCTCAGCCAAGAAAGGACTTCACAGGCATACTCTTGCTTTCCAAGGCCTGACGAATAAAATGTTCCTGGGTAAGATTAGGTTCGTATGCTTCATTTTTCCCATTGCATGGCCACCCGAATGGGAATTTTTAGGAGACCAGTGGACTTGTTCAAAAGAACCAGGCAGGAATTTGGGGAGGACAAGGGTGAGCTCGTTGTTGTTGGGATGGCCACTGCTTGCCCTGGCCTCCTGGTGCCCTTAATCCATCTCTGTTCCAGTCAAAAATGGTGCACGTCGACCAGTGGCCCTGCTGGAAACATTAAAGTGCAGATGTATGCCTGGAAGAGAGTACCAGAACAGGAGAAGATAAAAGAATAGCAACACATGTGCTAAACTGGGGTGTTCCACTGCCCTGGATTTAAAAGCAGCTGACACTACACCGGATCCTCAGGTGGTGCCTATCCACATTTCTCTCTCCTTTTTTCTCTCTCTCTCTCTCTTTCTTTTCCTATCATCTTCTCAAAATATACTGTAAGCCAGACTAAAAAATTCCAATCAATGCCTTGTTAAGTGCCTTGTTGTGTTTGGATAAGTTAAAGTTTGTGAAGGGCCTTATTTTCTCTGGGTTGTTTTAAAATTTTGCAAATACAAGTTTGTTTTGAACCTCCTAAGAATTCTATTCCTCCAGGACACCGCCCGGAGTAAATCAACCAGCCTTCCTCAAAACCTGCCAAGTGGACCAAGGCATTACACAGTTCAGCAAGAAGTACTGGGTAAAAAAAAAAAAAAAAAAAAAAAAAAAAAAAAATATATATATATATATATATATATATATATATATATATATATATATATATATATATACAGGGAACTCCTAAAATTTCCCAGCAACTGCAGACTTCCACAATGGCTCTAATGGCTCCTTTGGGTCATTGGTAATGGACAAAACTGACCCTTTGGTGAGGTAGCAAATTTGTGTAAAGCACCTAATAGGTAAAGAAATTAAGAAGTTGAGGGATGCTATCTGCTTCTTCAGTTCTTCATCACTAAAAATGCTGGTAAATTAGAATTCTTACCTAGTTTGTCCAGCTGTGTTGCTGGTGTAAAAAACGTATTAAATCGTGCTGTGAGCAAAGTGCAGCTACAGCAGTATTACTTCATGAAACATGATATAACTTTGCATATCCCTCTGAACATGTATATCTCTGCCCTCAACTAGACATAAACATAAAAGTCACATCCTGAAAATACAGAATCAGGCAAATGGATTAAAAGACCTGGTGTGCAGCATATGCCAGGCTAAGCCTTTCCTATACAGACCCAGATACATCACTACAGATTTTCCTTTGCTTCTCTGATTTACACACTCACAGCAACAAAACTCAATCTTATTTGGAAGCAATCTGAATGTAATCAAAAACCCTAAGTTCTACTTTTCACTCCACATTAGTCATTGTGAATTATAAATTTACATAATTGATAAAGGTATTATTTTTCAACGTTTTACAGAATTTTTGAGTCTTGAGTAGGAATGTAAAGCTCTAATGTTACAAAAAATAGTATCTATGTAGAAAAAGTGACCCCAAAATTCTGTTCACAGTTTTCCCTTTCACAGTCTCAACCCTGTTACTTACTTTGTTTGCTAGTATCTGTAGCATATTAGAGCTATTGATATGACTGCTTCAGAGAGAGCATCAATTCAAAATGTTTTAGAGACTAAAATATGAAGTTACCTTTCATTGTCTCCTTAGGTAAAGTACTTGTAAATAAAATCCACATGGAATAAGTATAAAAATAAAGGAAATTTAGGAAATGTCAGTCTTCTGAGCATTTGGATTCGAGTGTGGGTAAAGACTGCCTCTCAGTGGGTACATCTGTTTGTGTCAAAGTGAAAGTCACCTAAGTAACTAAATCCACCACCGTCATGCAGTCTAGTGAGTTTGTCACTGTCTAAATAAAAAAAGCTGAAAGAAGATTGCCATCAAGTATTTCTCAAGAAATTCACCAATTCCTATGATTTCCTATACTTTTGTGCACTGTTTCATAACAGGATCACAGAACAACACAGGATTACATAATCACACAGAATCACAGAATCAATTATGTTGGAAAAAACCTGACACCATCAAGTCCAACTTCTGACTAAAAACTACTATGCCAACTAGACCATAGCACTAAGTCCAGTCTTTCCTTAAGTGATTCAACCACCTCCCTGAGCAGCCCATTTCAATGTTTCGTCACCCTTTGTGCAGAGAAATTCCTCCTAACGTCCAACCTGAACCTCCCCTGGTGCAGCTTGAGACTATGTCCTCTAATCCTGTTGCTAGTTGTACAGAGAAGAGACTGACCCTCACCTGGCTAAAACCTGGAGTTGTAAAGAGTGATAAAGTCACCACTGAACCTCCTTTTCTCCAGAGTAAAATAACCCCAACTCCCTCAGCCACTCCTCACAGGACTTGTGCTCCAGAGCCTTCATCAACTCCATTCCATTTCTTTGGACATACTGAAACACTTCAATGTCCTTCCTAAATTGAGGGGTCAAAACTGAACCCAAACTTAAGGTGTGGCCTCACCAATGCCTGGTACAGGAGGATAGTCACTGCCCTGGTCCTGCTGGCCACATTATTGCTGACTGGGACAGGGTGCCATTGGCCTCCTGGGCCACCTAGGCACAGCTCACTCAGGTTCTGCCAGCCATTGACAGGCACTCCTAGGCACTTTTTTGCTGAGCCTCTTTCCAGCCACTCTGTCGTCAGCCTGTAGCTCAGCATGGGGTTGCTGTGGCCTAAGTGCAGGACCCAGCAATTGGTCTTGTTGCACCTTGTTACAATTGGTCTTAGTTCATCTTTCTAGCCCA
Organism: Chamaea fasciata; assembly: GCF_029207755.1. Classification (NCBI taxonomy): domain Eukaryota; kingdom Metazoa; phylum Chordata; class Aves; order Passeriformes; family Sylviidae; genus Chamaea; species Chamaea fasciata. The sequence continues at coordinate 34,718,967 of NW_027094089.1, read as the reverse complement.
TTTTAAGAAATGGAATTCCTACACTTAAAATACTGGAGGATTTTCTGCAAATAAAAATAAAATATTTTTTTTTCAGCTACACACCTTAATAGTGATCTTTTCTTCATATTCAAGTATACTTTGGTTAAATTTATAACTTTTTTTTTTTCCCCCAGAAAAGAAGAATGTCAGCAGAGGTCTTGAAAAAAGGTCATGAACTGATCATTTTACCAGGAGTATTAACTAATTTCCCACCAACCAAGACCATGGGTAAATACTCTGCTCTCAAAACACTTAACTTACATGATATGTATTTCAAACAAAATTAAAGGACGTTTGCTTTGACTGGAAAACTAAAATCAAAAACAACCATGAAGACAAAATAACAAAAATAAAACCACCAAAAAAGTCTAAGGAATAAAATAAAATAAAATAAAATAAAATAAAATAAAATAAAATAAAATAAAATAAAATAAAATAAAATAAAATAAAATAAAACCAGGAGAAAATCTGTAAAAGATTCTGTAATACTCTGATGACAGTGATTATGAGTAAACAAACAAAATTCTGAAGAGATTACTACAAACTAAATAAAGACCAAACAGCAGCTTAAAATCTTTGATAGCTTATTTTAGTATTTGACAAAACAACGTATTTTATTTCATGTCAAAGTAAGCAGTTCAACAGCACTGACATAAAAGTGAGATGGAAATGAATATATTTTTATAATTGTAGTGTTATTTTTCCTGTGCTTATCTCCAAATTTTGACTTTGGTTTTTCATAATTTTATTATACTAATCTCTATCTTTTTCCAGAAATGTAGTGCTTTAAAACTTTCATTATATGACTTTCATTCCCACACAACTTCTTAGTCTCAGAAAGCACTTTTGCAAATATCTACCTTCACTCAAAGCAATTTCTTTGACTATATTTTAACAACGTGACAGAACATGCCAAACAAAACCAAAACTGCTATTTGCTTTGGGATCAGACTAAACGGTGTTACTATTAGTAACAACAAGAGGTGGGAAAGGGAAGAAGATTAATAAAAAAATTAAAGGGTGAAATAAAATTGCAGAGGATTGGAGGAACGTTAATTGGAGAATTTGCAATGCAGTATTTCTAGAAAGTCTAAATCAGAGCACAGGAGAGGAAAAATTATGGGTTATGTCCTTCAGGAGAAGGATATCTTCGAAGCCCACCTGTTTTCTTGAAGATCAGCTGTTTCTAGGTTCAAGTCTCGTGATAACAAGACATTTTTTAAAATGGAGTTTGGTTATGTCCTTTGCGCAGGACTGACAAAATCAGTTTATGAACTGGCTGCATCTCTGAAATGTTAGCAAGCCACAAAACTTGGAGGACAACATCACGTGTGCAAATTTCAGCATGCACTCAGGATTAGGACACTGCTGGGCAGTGAATTCTCAAGCTCTATCCTCCAAGAGCAGTCAAGCAGGTTTTCATATTTTTTATTCTTCTAAAACCATTTTTCCTCTAGTCCTGAACTGACCCTAACAAAGGAATTAAGTCAGACTGTTGAAGCATGAGTCATAGAGAAGCTGACTTGAAAATGAATATACTTCGGCTTCCCCTTTACTTTCCCTTTTCCCACCACCTTCCCTGACTCAAAGTCATTGATTAATTTTCTTCCTGATATCCAGTTAAACAATCAATTTTTTAAAATAAAATTAGACATAGAAGCAAAATAGTTGGAAGTATAAAACCGTCAGATGTACATAAAGAAAAAGGCTACAAAGAAATAATCCAGAAAGAGCTTCAAATGACACAGAAAATTAATATCATTCATGTTTTAAGGAACCACACATAAAAGGTTACATAGCCCTTAAAAATTATGACAATATACAGAAGCAGTACCATTGCGTGCAACAAGTTAATATTTTGAAGTTGGGACAGTTACTTTTCATGTTTAAATAACCTAGTAAAGAGTTTATTCTCAAACTTGTCCTCTAAGACAAAAAGGTTTTTGCAATGTCACAGAAAGTTAAAAACTGTGTTTCATCTTAGTTAAAAAAAACCACAACTGACCTTCTTCCAAAAAAACCCCAAATTACCAAATTATTAGTTGCTTGACAAGCTAAGGTTTAATTCCCAATATGTTTTTCCACTCTGCCAGAATAATGCTGGAGGACAGCTAAGTAAAAACATTGCCATGCTGTGAGTCTGCACTTGGCACCTATGCTCATCTGAGATACTCTAGTCTTTGTACGTGGAGCTTTAAGTTGTTTTTATTTGAGAATCTTTTGTGTTCTCTGTGGGAAGAACTGCCAGCTATCAGCCAAGTTAAAATATTCTCCACTTGTATTATATTTTTGCCAGATAATCAGACAACTATGCTACAAAACGTATTTGAAACTTTCAGTATAAAAGCAATATTATTAGCTTTGTCCAGTCACTACATTTAAATAATTTTCACATTTTTTATACCACTAAAGAGAATTGCTTCACAGCTGTAAGCTGGTTTGTCAGTTTTGAGACACTGTAATAAATCTGTCATGAATGCCACCACATGGATAACTTTCATGCTCGTAGTAACAATGTTCAGTTTCTTTCTTTTTGAATTTTAATGTCCTTTTATTTGCAATTGAAGGGAAGATAAAGCTACAAAGACCAGTTACAAAAGACTTTGGTATCATTTGCAAGCAGAAGGTGGAGGTGAAAAGATTACTAACTGCTAGGAGACAGCACTTTCCAAAGGAGTGGACACTGAGTCTGTTGGTGATGCTCTGGGTACAAAAGAGTACCCCAGCTGTCAGCAACAGACAGAAATTTATTCATACACAAAAGGGATGACAAATATGGTTTATGGATTGGTATAAAGATAAATATCTGAAGTGCATAAGCTACAATATGGCATAGTATCGTGTGTTTTGGTGTGGTGCAAGGTAGTGTAGTATAGTGTAGTATGTTAGAAGGGAAGGTATGTGTTCTACTGCATCATCTTCCATTTCTCCCCAAGAGAAAACTGAAACAAATGATGCTATACAAAAGAAAAAAAGACCAAGAGACTGAAAAATATTCTTGCAGTAATATGCACTGAATACAGGTATCAAATTAGGAAGTGAAATTATAATAGCAAATGTTGTCAGTGCCAGACAAGAGTTCACCTCACCTAAAAATTCAGTGATGAGTGAAGTTTCTCAAATTCCAGAAAAGATTTGCATGAAAGTGTGATTGGTTTATATCTGCACTGTAACTTCAAGTACGGCTTGTGCTTACCATTTTACAAAACATAACCCATTAAGTCTGTTGCTTTTAGCACAGGCTGGTATAAACAGTAGATTCTTTATCACTGTTTTTCCCCTGACTAGTGTTTTCTACTGAAGGTAAGATATGGCCACCACTTGCTAAGGAACAGAGTAGTTTGCTTAGACAGTGAGCACAGTCTACTCAGTTTTGACCTCTTTATGCAACCTGCAAGTAACACTTAAATATTCAACAAAATTCCATCTCATCCCTGCCCTCGTAAATTATAAAATTATAATTGTTCTCTTTTTTTTTTTTTTCCCCCCAAGAAGGAAAAAGTGGAAGAGCCCTTTCTGAATCCTACATTTACTAAACACTCATAGTTTCTAATTATTATATGCAGAATCCATAGAGAGAAATGCTTTCAAGTGTTATCAGAAAATTATTTTCATCATTTCATGCCTTTTCCTACTGGCATAAAATTTTTGGAGACTGGGCACTATGGCTGTTTCACTCATGAACTACCTCCAGACTCCACTACTGAAGCTGAAAATATGGTTAGTTCTTAAGATACATAAATTTACTGGAGTTGTTTGTATTTTCCAGCATAAGAGATGAACAAGAGACCATTTGAAAAATAATGGTTGTGGACACAAATTAACGTTCCTTAAAAATCATTTCTTCCTTCTCCTTTCGCCCCCTCTCCCTTCTCTGGTTAATGGGAAAACTACCAATGGAACCACTGGCACCAATTCCTCCTGCTCCATTCCAGTTGCTAAGAAAAAGGAACAGTCTTCCTTCCTGTGGAAAAAAGGTTGAAGCTTCTGGCTCAAGTATAATTTTTTATAGCTCCCTAAAGTATTCAACTACTCACTTCAGTCTCCATAAATTTATATGAGGAAATAAAAGGAGATATTTATATGTAGCCACAGCATGTTTTTAGAACTGCAAGGGTTACCATAAGTAAAATCTCTCGAGCTTTATGGTTTCAACTTCTTTCTCAAAGGAGAGATTTTTCAGGAAAATAATTAATTGTTTGAGTGGAGGTTAATGGCATTGTTAATTTATAGAACGGCATCAATAGTTTAAGAACTCTTTACTTGCCCTGGTCAATCAGTAACAGCTAAACTACAGTATAAGAAAGTACTGTATAAGTGATTAATTCCAAATGTCCAATAAACTTCTCAGTAGCACATGGAAAATTACAAAGTGTCTGACCCGTGGTAAGAATTTAGAATCCTATCTACTGTGGAATAACCTAGGAAAATACACTAGAAAATGAGAAAGGACTCTGCAAGCAGGCAAAATTTTAAAGATTTTCAAGTGAACTATTTTTAGAAATATAAAAACTCCACTATATTTATATTTACCTATATTAAATTTCAAAGTACCTACTATTATTTAAGGAACCTTGTTTAATTATTAACATCTTAACAATGAATATATAACATCAGTTTAAAAACAGGCAAGAAAAATACTGCCTGTTGAATACTAACCCTGAATAACCTTCACAGACTTGAACTCCAGTAGATACTCTCAAAGAGTGAAACTACATTTGAATGGAAAATTTAGCAGAGATTTCAAGCTGTCGTCAATGGGAAGCTTTTAAAGTTTTAGGTAGAAGTGCCTCCTCAGAGTGGGATGTTTCAAAGAAAATACTAATGAATAGAGAAGTAAATTTCTGGAAAAGCAAATCAGAATGTAGCATAGATCCTAATTTTGGTTATTGTCTCTAAGACAAATGTGGTTACAGACTTGGTAGACAAAAATTGAGATTTTTTTACTAAGAATATTCTTATACTGTGATTCTTTTCTCATTAAATAAATGGGGCACTGGAGCTGAGGCTGAAGGAACACAGGTTTGAATCTATCTAGGTTCTGCCCTATTCTAATGTAAAGACTCACAGAAGCTAAGGAATGCCTCTCTTCTGTTCACTGTCCCTATCTGCAAGACAGAGATTTCAAATGTTTTCTTAAGCACTTTGCAGTGGGATGTTAAAAAAATTACACAAAGTATTACATGCTGTAGCTGTGCTTATTTTTAAAGCCATCTGTCACTTGAAATAAAAAGAGACAAGTCATCATGATTGAGCCATGCAAGTCTGTATTTTAGACCTCTACTGACTTAACACTACAAAGGTTAATAAGTAATATTATAATATTAACAGTGGCTAAACAGCAATCTAGATTCCAAAGCCAAAATATAGCTCTCTTTCATGTATACAAACTTGCCCCAAATTAAACAAACTAACTTCAAAAGTCTACAAGACCAGAACTAAACATTGTCACATTTGAGGGTCACATTATGAATGTTGTCCTTCTTTTTTTTAAGTTCACTGGGCTACATTTATACTGTTTGTTGTTAAACATTAAATCCGATTATGTGGGAAAAAATACTCTTTTTCTGGAATGTTAAAGCCTGTTCTAGAAGCTTACAATTTACAGCTCTTTTGATACCATTTGGAACATCAGCCTATAAAAACTAGCATACTCTTTTCTAGTAGTGCTTTCACTTCTGTTTTTTCCTGCCATAGCAATAAGAAGATAACAAGGGCCTTCCATGCTGGGAGGTTTTCACTTAGCTTCTTCATACTATTTGACTCAAGAGACACTCAGCTGGATGTAACTTTTTTGTGCCAAAACATTTGATCAACTTTTTTTTAGAGTTATCTTTACCATAGGCATCACCATAAAAGCCTATGCTGACACAGCAATATCAAGGAAAAGGTATTCATGTCATGCATTTTGGGTTTGCAAGGTGTAAGTAGAGTAGGGATGGATTGACTGATTGATTAACTAGAGTCAGCAGAGAGAATGGTCACACATTATAAGGTAAATATCTCAGAGAGAGAGCCCAGAAGTGATGCATCTTGGTGGCCAGAGTGTTGTCACCATTAGTGCTCCTACCTGATGAGTTGCCCTTGTTGAGCAATTTCTTGAGTCTGGAAGGCTCAGATATGGTTGCCTTGTTTCATAGCTTTTTAAAAATTATTTTTCTTTTCCTGTCTGAGGAAAGTACCTTAACAAACCACAGTGTACAAGATCATTTAGTACATGATCTAAGTCTACTAGATAAATATCAGAGTCCTGCCATAAAGATTCTTTCTATAGAGTTTTTCAACTCTAGATTTCCAATAATGGCTGGTTTGAATCAATTAAATAAACTGTCCTACCCATTAAAAAATGTTGAATAAAATTTTGGGCACAGCATTTTGATGAAAAAATGATCAACTAATTCTTTTTCCAGAGAGCCCTCCTTTTAACCTAGAAATGTCTTCTGGAGATAATTAAGCAGTGCTGCTCTTATCTTGCATAACGGCTATTCAAGGGTATCACAGTGTCTTGTGTCACATATCCAACACAGAAGCTGCTGTGTGCTAACAACCATTCACAGGGGTGAATCCCCTTGAGCAGGCAGGTTCTAGTTATCCCACAACACAAGAAAACCCACAGAAGGCAGGAGCAACTCCATCTAAAAATCTCTGGTACTAGACTGAGGGACCAGAATGGATTTAAGCAAAACTCAATTTATAATCCAGTTACACCATTTATTACTAACCCAAAAGTGCTAACTGCTGTCTCGTGCTTGTCCCCATGACTCTATAATTCCTCTTTTTCTCGTCCAGAATGACTCACAGAAAGACATTCTCTTCCAAAAAAACACTCACATACTGTATCCTCATTTGACTTTTAGTCTTATCTATTCCATTGCTGTTAATCCCTACTTCACTGCTTTAAATCTCTGATTTTCACTGTGATTTTCTGTTTTTACCAATCCTGAATAAATACATAACACAAGTAAACTTTTTTTCCGAGTACAGATGGAATTCATAACAAAAATTTCAGTTTATGGAGTAGACACATCCTTTCTATTCCTATTTCAATGTTTTGACAGTGTGAACAACCAGCTAATTTCTAATTTCTTCTAAAATAATATTAGTTTTTTGAGCATGACCACAAATTCACTGAAAAATGGTCTGTTAAGATTCAAAATACTGCATTCTTTTTAATTACTCCTGGTAAACTCAAAAAAAAAAAAAAAAAAAAAAGAGTCCAGAATCCCTCCACCTCTGCTTGTTTGTGTGAATAAAGCAGGAAAACACAATTTGCTTCTTATTTACCCTTGCCCTTTATACTTTTATCTTTATATTCTTTTTGGAAACATAAGCCAGGATCACACAAGGAAAACAGGTAGGGCAGCATCTGCCAACCACACAGCAAGGACTGGTGGCATATTTTTGGAAGAGAAGTCAAAATGGAATTCTGTGTGGGCTTAGAGAAAAAAAAAATTCCTACATTTCACCTGACTTCCAACAGAAACAGTTATTTGTTATTTGAAATCCTTAAAAACTCTTGAATGGTGCTTATACAGAGCCAAGGAAAAAAAACATCATGGGCATACAATGTAGTTTGACATCAATCATGATATTACCAGCTGTTCAGGTAAATACTATTATTCTGCACTGTTTCTGTTTCCCAGGAAACACAGTAAAACTGAACACAAAGCAGACCTCAGCTTGAACTCTGGAAAGGTACAAAGCTGACTTGCCCATGCACTCAGCACGATTGCTGAACAACAGTATTTGGTTCTGGACACACTGGCACACACATTTACTAATGTTGGTAATAAAGCCAAGTGCACAGCTTCCAACCTCTCTGCCTGTGAAAAACTACCTAAGATGCTCTTCTTAATATTTTGTTTGTTCTTTTGAAAACTGAAATATTCAGGATGGCAGAAATTACTTTATGCCCCATTTTTACCTCTCTCTGTGATGCTTGCAATGAAAGTATGACAAATAGATAAGGCTCTAAGGTGAGGTTTATTTATTTGACCCACTCTAAGATTAGTTAACTTCTTTCCTAAGGAGCAAAAGCATTACTGTTGTGCAAAACAACAGTGTCCTGATAGGACTTTGCCTTGTTCACGAAAACGTCAAGTAACAGGCATATATCACATATATTCTCAAAAGCATTATAGTACCAGAGCACACATTTAGTAGTGATGGCAGCCTAAACACACTCATGTTTTGTTTGCAGATTCTTGCTTCTATCTGCCTAAGCATGGGAAAATTCTTGCTCTTTGTATTTAATCTGTAAATCTAAGACTATGTCTTAGATGTATTAAGTTTCATCAAAAGCACCAAGGACAGAATTGCAAGAACAACTTAGGAATGTTTGAAAACAAAATAATGCTATTAAAGGGATTGAAAGAACACATTCAGTCTACAGCACTGGATTTACCTATTGTCCCCAAAGCCAAACTCTGAGGCACGTAGCACAGAAATCAAACACAGCAAATTAGTTTACCTGTTGGATACTTAACGTTGTGCTCACAACTCTAAAATATCAACATCTCAGCTGGTCTCCTTTGTAATGAAGTGCACCTTCATGGAAAGATCAGGTTTTTCTCATTAGTGAAAAACAAGCTGTAACATACTGCTGTTAACAGTTTTAGTACTTCTGTTTATCACAGTCACCAATGTTATCACACCTAATCCTCAAAAATTGATTCAATTTGCTACTTCTGATTGGAGAAAATAGCACTAATAATTGTAATCCCCATTTCTGGAAAATTCCACATGCAGGAATTTTCCATTCTTGTTTGCTGAAATGAATACTTAAAATATAGCTGGCAAGAAAATAAAATCTATTCAAAGATAAGTGAATCCCACCTGTGGAATATTTAATAACCTAGTATATGTTCAACTGGGACACAGTAGTGAAAGGTACAAACATCCTGCTCTTTCTCAGTAAATAGCACCAATTCATCTAAGGTTAGTATACCAATAATGAGCTGCAAAACATTTTTTGCAGAACAGCTCAACCTCAGAGAAGGAAAGCGACTCCAGCTGTACATGTCAGTTCAATGACAACTGACTTCTCTTGAAAAAAAGTTTTCCTTAAACAAAAGGCTAAATAGAACTTATGCTATTATACAGTAGAAATGCAGTCCAAAGGGAGGAACATTGAAAGTCACAGCTGTGAGGTTCCAATAAACGATGCTTGGCTCTAAAGAACTTTATAAAACTTTAACTAGAGTTCAGATTTTTTCTTTAAATAATTAAATAATACTTTAAACTTCAGCTAGTCACACCACAATTCAGTTCATTTGCAGTTTTACATGACATTTTTAGAGCTACATTGCCACTGTGCAATTTTAAGTATTTCAATACAGGAAAGTCCAACCTGAAGTCAATTAGGGCCAGATTTTCACTGCCTTATTTCCCTGTGTGAGTCATACCCTTGACTTTAGCAGCAAAACCTGAATGACAGATATATTACCAGCAAAAGTATGAAGAGCTTAAACTGTCCTTCACTGCTTTATTTATTTGATATCCATATGTATTTGTCTGTATTTTACTATCCTTACATTTATTAATGTAATACTTAAATTACTTAAATAAATGCACTGGATTGTACCTAAATGCTAGAGAATGGATAGAAGTTGCAACAATAATGATTTTAAGCTGACACATGATCTAAGTCTACTCTAAATTTCACCATCAGCTATTTCTAGCTATCTTTTCCTGTTTTCTGTATTTTTGTATAGAAACTGCATCTGGTTCCTATTCAGTTATCAGAATGAGAAGAGGTAGTTTTATCATGTTTAATGATATTTTTAAGCACCCCTGCACCAAATTAATGAATTCATCATGGTATTACTCCTTATGACTGGAGTATAACTGTGCAGTAAGCCAGACTCCATGGTAAGCCAACAGGTATTGATTTGCAGAACTAAGTGCCACATTTTCTGATGCTCTCTCTACCAAGAAAGTATACAAAGTGTGCTTTGAGATACTGTATAATTTACAGAAAAAAGCATGGGCACCATTCAATTTCAACATTTTAAATTAAATATATAATTATTTATTATCAATTCATCATAAGTCAATGAAATTCAGATTTCAGGAAGCAACTTTAGCCTGCCATTTGCTGCTTTGTTAGATCACCAAAAAAGATGCCATGCTTTTCTTGGATTTTTACAGTTTTTGTTAGAAAAACCTAAACAGAAGCATATTCTACTTTGAGTCTTCAGCAAGACCAACTAACTAATCAAGAAATACATAAAAATAATAGATCAAGAAATTATGAAACTATAATATTTATGTTTTTAATCAAATATATTTCAAAAATCTAAGCAGCCTATTCCTACATAGTGTCAGAAGAACTGAGCATAGCCCCTCTCCTGAGCAGAGTGCATGATAGTCCGACACAGGGTTTTCTTCACTTTGAATGAGAAAAGCCATCCTAAAGCTCAGCTGTTCACCTGAAAAATTTGTGCAAGACAGGTAGCTTGGAAACACCATGAAGGTAGAGGAAAATTTCAGAGTGGCTGCAGAGATAAATATATTCTGTATTCAGATAACCATGTTCATAATTAAAGAAAAGTGTGCCATCAGCTGTCACTCAGGATGGTGTGCTACAGTGGCTGAGGCAGAAGTGGTATCATATAACTGGTACTCAAGGGATTTAAATGGACTCCCTCCTAGCAGCAGTATTATAACAATAAAATAAAAATACAAATTGAAGAACCTCTATATGTGCTTGCCTGGCACGTAGCAGAAGGGAAATGGTATTTTAAGGGAAATTAATTTTGTCAAATCAAAGATCTAGGAACTATTTGGTTATCAGAAGTAGAAACTTTAGGAGACTACCTGCAAACAATTTTTTAAACACTCTGGGATTGCAATTCCAAGTATTTATATTTAATTTTTGCTAACACAGTTTGCTTCAGGAACATTCTTTCTTCCTGCCAACAGCAAAAATTCCTGTCATAACGAATGAAGGAATATCTGGTTGGTTTTCATATTAGATTTTTTAAAAAATATGTTATTACTAGGTTATTTTCAAGCCAGGACCATAATAAAACGTTTGCTTTCCATCCATGGTATATCCATTACATGGTGAACACATGGAATTCATGCTAAGTAAATTGGCAGTACAGAAAAAAGGGTCTTAGGGAAAACAGAGTACAAGAAAATTGTGTGGAAAGATGCCATCCATGGAGGCAGAACAGGAAATCTGGATGAAAGCACAGGTTGTGGGAAAGGTAGCTGTGGAACTGATGCTAAGGAGGCCAGTGCCTTGTGCACTGATTGAAACACTGGATGGCCAGGCCCAAAGCGTAGTGGCAAATGGAATTTCATCTAGCCATCACACAGTCACAAGTGGTGTTCCCAGGGGCTCAGTTAATGTCTTTATCAATCATCTGGACAAGGGGATCAAATGCACCCTCAGTGAGTTTGTGAATGACCCCAAGTTGTACGGGAGTGTTGATCTGCTGGAGGGCAGGAAAGCTCTGCAGGGGGACCTGGACAGGCTTGGTTGGTGCACCAACACCAACGGCTTGAGATTCAACAAGACCAAGTGCTGGGTCCTTCACTTTGGCCACAACAACCCCATGCAGAGCTACAGGCTGGGGGCAGAGTGACTGGAAAGCTGCCCAGTAGAAAATAACTTGGAGATGCTGGCTGACAGCATCTAAACATGAGTGAGCTGTGTGCAGGTGGTCAAGAAGGCCAGTGGCATCCTGACTTGGATCAGCCATAGTGTGGCCAGCAGGACCAGGGTAGTGACTGTCCCCTTTGTACTCAGGACTGATGAGGTCACATCCTGGGTTCTTCACTCCAAGAAAGACATTGAGGTGCTAGAGTGAGTCCAGAGAAGAGCAACGGAGCTGGTGAAGGGATTGAAGCACAAATCTGATGAGGAGCAGCTGAGGAGCTGGTGGGGCTTGGCTTGGAGAAAAGAATAATCATATGGAACCTCCCTCCAGATGCCTGAAAGGAGCTTGTAACCAGATGGGGGTTGGTCTCTTCTCCCAGCTAACAAGTGACAAGACATGAGAAAATGTCCTCAAATTGTGCCTGGGGAAGTTTACAATGGATATTGGGGAAAAATTTATTCACTGGAAGTGTTGTCAAGCCCTGGAATAGCTGCACAGGGACGTGGTGGAGTCATCATCCCTGGGGGTATTTACAATACATTTAGACATGGCACTTGCAGACATGGTTTAGTGGTGGACTTGACACTGCAGGGTTAATGGTAGGACTTGATCTTACGTGTCTTTTCCATCCTAAATAATTCTATTAACTTTTACTCATTTCAATCAGCAATAGTACTCCTTTTTTTTTCCTCTTATTTTCTCCATGAAATTAATTTTTTTCAAAGAAAGTACATCTTTAGCAGAGAAAGTTAAGTAACTGTTTTCACTTTCATAAGTTGCCTGATTTTATAGCATAATGTTATATTATTTTTGATATTTTAATATATCACTTACAAAGCCATGTGATGGCCTCAAAAGATTAAACAGCTACACACATTACACTGAATTGAATGATCTGCATATCTTGGATTTTTTTTTGTTCTATCAAAAAATGCTACTGATTTAGGTCACAATCTGATGTAAAGAGATGATTCACTATCTTTTTAGCTGAGAGACTGAAACCTTGACAGTGAAATCTAGGAAAGTTAACTTTAAATTACTTATCACTTTCTAGTGCTTAATTACTGGTGTTTAAGGGATGAAGTTGGTTCTGATCTCATAATTTAAAAAATAGCTACTGAAATGCATGAACACAGGTATTTCTGTGTATGGAGCAGCATTTTTTTAACAGCTTGATACTTTTTGGGAGTGGGAGTTGAGGAGATTTGACCATATCTGAATTTTGCCAAAGAGTATATTAATTATTTGCACAAGAAACTAAAAGCCCCACTGCAAATTAACTGAGATTGTAAATTTAAATAGCAAAGGCAATAGTAAATTTGTGTGTAAAACAACAAGTTTCAGAATTATAGAGGTATCTCAACATAGTTGATATTTAAGAAACCTACAGAATATGTTATTACTAATATTTTCTAAACTATTGAAGCTATTATTGCATGTCATAGATACTACTGACAAACATTGGCAAAACTAGGCTTCATTACTCTCTTCAAATGTTCATCACAGTGGGAAAAGGCAGGCTTTTAAATCCAATCAATGCTTTGCGTTATGGGGGAAGTGCAGTTAAGATGCTAGTCTAAGGTCTAGGAGTTCAGCAAATGCCCAGTATCATAACTACCATCTGTGATCTGAAGTAGGTAATGTAACATTAAAAACTACGAACTGGATTCCAGCCCTAAGATGTAGCGGCGTGGATCTTGTGCTGGGTCCCTACTGTGAAATAGGTGTCTGACCTCTCTGTCGGGGAGAAGTTCCAAACAGACAGGCTACAAATGTTTCTCCAAAGTGGACAATCAAGAGACAAGAACTTTGGTGCATACTAGACCGTGCTGGTGTGGGTCTTGGTCCCATCACTGCCAGTCTCCCATGAATGTACTTTACAGCCCCCAGCATTCTGAGCACAGAGTGTATATAGCATATTCTCTATCAACAGGAAAGACAGAAAAGAGAAACCTCCATGAGAACTCATCCCTTACCAGAAGTTAGGCTTGCAGTTTAGAGTTGTAGGAATATGTTGATACCATCAGCTATTATCAGCTATTATCAGATATTATCGTGTGTTCTGAGGGAATTAGTAGACTAAGTTGCTAAGCCACCACTCATAATTTTTTTTTAAATTGTGGGAACCAGGTTAAGTTCCCAATGATTCAGAAAAGGGAAATGTAACCCTCATTTTTAAAAAGGGGAAAGTGCAAGAACTGGAGAAGTACAGATCAGTTGATTCTCATAGAAACCATGCTAAGGCACACAGAAAACAAAGCGATGCCTGGTAACAGCCCTCATGGCTTTACAAAGGTCAACACTAGTGACCTATGGTGTGCTACAGCGTCAGTGGATGGGGCAGAGCAATTGACATTCTCTACCTGGACTTATGTGAAGTGTTTGACACTGTTCCACACGAAATCCCTATCTCTACATTGAAGAGACAGGGATTCGGTGGATGGACTACTGGGTGGATGAAGAACTATCTGGATTGCCTCATGAAGAGCTGCGGTCAATGACTCATCATCCACATAGAGACGAGTGACAAGCAGTCAGTTTAGTTCCTCAAAAGTCAGTACAGGGGTTCTTCAGAGGTCAGTACAGCAAGTTTGCTGGTGACACCAAGCTGTGTGTTGCAGTTAACACACTGGAGGGAAGTGACACCATCCAGAGGGGCTTTGACAAGCTTGAGACGAGGGTGCACACAAACCTCATGGAGTTCAACAAAGCAGAATGCAAGGTCCTGCACTTAGGTCGTGGCAATCCCCAACTACAGCTACAGGCTGGGCAGAGAAGTGACTGAGAGCAGCCCTGAGGAGAAAGACTTGGTGGTGTTGGCTGATGAAAACTCAACATGAGCCAGCGGCGTGCGCACACAGCCCAGTGAGCCAAACGCGTTCTGGGCTGCATCCAAAGAAGCACGGCCAGCAGGGCAAGGAGATGACTCTGCCTCTCTGCTCTGCTCCTGTGGGATCCCACCTGGAGTGCTGTGTACAGTTCTGGTGTCCTAACAGAAGCAGGACATGGATCTGTTGGAGCAAGCCCAGAGGAGGGCCAAGAAATTGATAAGAGGACTGGAGCATCTCCCCTAAGAAGACAGGGTGAGAAAGTTGTGGCTCTACAGCCTGGAAAAGAGAAAGTTTTATAGAGACATCCTTGCAAAATCAAGGCAGGGTGCTCACTGGAAAGCTGGAGAGGGACTCTTTGTCAGGAACTGTAGTGATAGGACAAGGAATAATGGGTAGAAACTGAAAGACGGGAAATTTAGCTTATATATTAGGAAAAAAAAAAACCACTGTGAGGGTTGTGAAATACTGGAACAGGTTGCCCAGGGAGGTTGCAGATGTCACAAATCTGGAAGTACTGGAGGCCAGTTTGGATAAGGCCTTGAGTAAACTGATCTAGCAGGACATGTCCCTGTCCATGGCAGTGTGGGTTGGTACTAGATGATCTTTAAGATCCCTTCCAACACTTAATGCTCTATGACTCTATGATTCTATATAATGTGTTCAGGAATTGATTAAGGCTCACAGATGGACAATTTCTTCTGTACTTGGCAGAGGACTTATTTCTTAAAACCCCACACATTTTCAGATGGTAGCAATGACTTTCTTTTATATAACTTGTCAGCGGCTGCAGGATCCAGTTAAGAACTGGAAAGGTTTGTCTTCCATGGCCTCCTCAACCTGTGAGTTGGTATGAAGGGCAGAACACATTTCTGAACTGCAATAATTCTTTAATATAAGGCTTTCATGCAGTCTTTTGATCAGAAATCGGAACTGGGATCTCCCCTCTTCTAAATGAGGTGTCCAATGCATTTAGCCACAGTCACACTCCCTCTTGCTCCCACACTTTGATCTAAGGAATTCTGATATTATTGTTTCAAGCTGGCACAGCATGAAAAGGTGACCCTCCCACCCAGACTAGCCTATAGCCTGGTAGTCAGGTTCCAAGATTAAATGAACCATCTTTATTCATACTGAGAACAAGGCATGCCCAAACATCTCACGTTAAGAGTGTGTAATTTATATGGAACTGTGTCTCCACATTAAAGTTTCACTCTTAGGGAACTGGCTATTTATGACTGTCAGCATTCACAAATCCTTGCTTAGAAAAAATGCTATAAATGCTATAAAATGTTATAAAAACCTGAATATGAAAAATATGAACCTGCTTATTGATAGGTACATGGGAAAGAGGAAAGAAAAATCAAACAGGTAGCAGTTGCAATAGCAGCATCTTTACTGCTGCACCTCGCTCAAAGTCACAGTTTGTTTGATAAAGCCAGAGAATTCAGCACTGTTGACAAAGTCCTCCTACAAGAGTTAATACCTGGAATGGAAAGGAAGATAAGTTGAAAACCGCCATGTTTTGTCTATGGCAAACATGGCTGAAATATTAGCTCCTGTGGCAACAGTTTGAATAAACAGGACCTGCTATGCTAAGTCTTACTGATGTTGGCAGGTGAATAGTGCTTGAGGTTTAAGGTGGGGCAGCTTTTGTTTACAGACATTGGCACACACACACTCTGAACCTTATTGTCTCTCATTTACAGAACCTGGCACACCTTGAGATTGGCTGGTTTTTTAATTTTTTTGTAGTTGTTGTTGTTTTTGTGGGGGTTTTGGGGGGGTTTGGGTTTTTTTAGGTTGTTTTTGTTTTGCTTGGTAGACAATGAGAATTAAAGGTGGAGGCTAGTGTAGAACAGGTAAAACAGTATATGGGACTGAGGAGAAACGTAAATAGTGCACCTCACTGCTAATTAGAATGTCAAAACTTGAGTCAAAGTGTATTAATGACACATGTTCACTTGCTAAGTTGTTTAGCACAAGAGTCCCTGACAGCCAAGGCTATTATGCCCCAGCAGTGCAGTACAGTAGTGCAAGAATACTGCCTGGTGCTTGAAAGAAAAGTTACATCTTGTCTAGATGGACACAAATACGCCTTGCCTGTGGGTAGAACTAACTGGTTTTAGTTGAATGATACAACTAACACAGCTAGTTTGCAAGCCTGAACCAGGGCTAATTAGTGGAAACTTTGGGTTCTCTGCCTTGTACTACATTATAAGGCAAAGCATTAGAACAAAATTAAACTTCATAATAAAGGTCAAAAGCAAATATAGCTCAGAAATCAGACATGAGGACCTGCTTTAGAGCAAGTGTCTGGATATACCTTATCTAGAGTTCTAGGCTTAGATTACATATATTATTTGTTCCTATTTTCGAAGCAAGGCTTATGTGCTTATGCAGTTGAGATAAAAAAAAATTCTGTTAAAACACAGACATGTTGAACAACAGACAATGATATTTTTTAAGTCATCAACATGATATATGATTAAACAAAGAATTTATGAATTAGCAAAATCAGCATGTTCAAATTCTTAAGACTTCTACATGGTTCATAATAAAAAGAAAGCAGGTTAATAAATTAACAGAAAACATAGTATTTATTATTTTATACTTAATTCTAAGTATTACATATCAAAATATCCCAGAAATTTTACAGCTCTTTTGGTGCTTAACTTCACAGCTTGTAAGAAGGAAGTAAAAGTTATACTACTTCTGTTAAAACTTACCCATTCCCTGATGTTTTCCTACAACAAATGTGTTAGTTAAGAGGAAAAAATTTCTGAAAAAAGAAACACTTGAATGTAGAAAATTTAGGGAAAAGATGACTGACTGATCATCTCTCTCCAAGCTCCTACTGTTTACTATTTTCAAATTTCTGAGTCTGATTCCTCTTCAGGTCTCAAACAACCAACTCCTACCCTACTGCTACTGCCTGCAGTATATCAGTTTAAAACACATGCCATTCTAATGTTCACTTGTCAGAATTTATTAGGTATTCAAATCATGCTTGAACTGTGTACACCCCATTCATATGCAAAATTAATGCAGATCAATGAGACAATTCCAATAAGAGGACTTGTTTAGCACAAGACAAAAGCTGGGTTTGGACCTGAATGGCATCCTGCTGTAATGTTGCATGGGAATGGAGAAGACAAGTTCCTCATGTTCACCACCAAAGCAAAGACATTTGCAACTGAGCACCTCAAAAAGAGTCCCACAGAATGAAAAAGTGTTACAATGTCCAGTAACAACTCCTGAACACAATTTAAAGAGTTTAAAAGGGCTACCATTTAAAAAAGGACCTGGACCTGGCAGAGTTAACTGGCCTAGCTAAGTGCAAGAAGTTTATTTTGAGACTACTATGGGGAATAACAGGAGTTGCAGGGAGATAACAAAAGGAGAAAGATTTTTTTGAGAAAGCAGCAGACCGTCAACCAAACCATAGCATCCAGAATTCACTCAGTGCTATGGGAAGAAGTCATGGATGGTAATGATCAATGAAGGATTAGAGTGGGCTTAGATGGAGACTGCTGAAGGATGAAGGAAAGAAGAAATCAAATAAATACAGTACTACAGTGTGACAAGGGTGGAAAACAGGAAGGGATGAAGAGATGGCTATAATGAGCACAAGATTGATAAAAGTCATTGTTAAGCAGTAGCTGATAAATGATTGAACAAAGGAAAACAATGAAAATTCCACTAACTGCTGTGGAGAAAACATAATGGTTTCTCTGCTTATGAAACAAATTTTGCATGGCATAGGTTAGTAATAGGGGTATTCTGGCCCCTGAATCACAGTAGGAGAATTCAGAAGAAATGCTTCATAAATCTGGAAGGCTTACAAGAAGCTAAATCAGTAGAATTATGATGGCATGTGTAATCATACGTAAGAGAATATGATATTTCTCCAATATAAATTCAACTTGGAACATACCTAAAATGCTTGGAAAACAACAGGTTTTACAAAAATTACAAGTAGTCTCCTGAACAGGCAAGATTCCAGGAAGAAATTGAAGTTAAGAACAGGAGGGTAGAAGAGAGACACCATCAACAGGTTTCCACTTTTGGAAATAATGTTATAAAAAAGGTAAAATAAAATATCTATTTAAATATGCACATATTCTGTCTAGCTAGTCTCTATCTTTTACTCTCTCTTTTCTCTGTAAAATTTCCTATGTGTATGAATAATATATCTATGTAAATCTCCACATGAATTTACATACGTATATCTATGTCTGCACACAAAGAGAGGTCAATTTTCCGTCCGGTACAGTTCAGACACACTTTTAAAATATGGAAAGTTTTATGTACTTTGTACTTTTATAGTTTATTTTCACTGATGTTATTATCCCTGAGAAATGACAATGCACAGAAGATCCCCAAAGCATCCGTAATACAAGATCCATCCAACATCAGTGTACTAAAATCAGTACTTCAGTTCTGAAACAAATTCTAGACCTAGATTCTCAGATTTTGAGCTTATTCCTAAGCAGTCCTCATTAAATAAATGACAATACTTGAAAAGTAACTTACAGTAAGTGGAAAAGGGACAGAAATTAACTATTGACTATAGATGTAAACAGTCTCTTTCGAAACGTAAAACTTTAGTCAGATGAAAAATACTTCTTAATTAAAAAATTACCAGAGGACATTTTTTCTAAGCTTTGGAAGAAATATTTTGGTAATATCTTCATTACCAATGTAGCTTTATATATAATTAGAATGCTTGCTGCAAAAAATTACAATAGAAAACAGCTTTAGATATGGATGACTTTTTTCCCTACAATCTCAGTATATTAAAATAATAGTTCTCCAAAATAAGGGAATAACAGCAATGTCAACTGTTTGTTGATACTTCCTTGTCCAACACCAAGGTATAGAAGATGCATTCACAATTAAGTGCAGAATTTCCCGGTTGCCCTGTTACTCACATTGGGATAGTATTCTACCACTGATTACCTGTGGACCTTAGTACTATTTAATGGGACACTCTTATCAAGACAGCAAATTGCCACCTGATATTAAGACCCACAAAACAAATAACTATCACTGTGACCTCACACAATAATTTCAAAGAGGACAATGCAAACTGATGAAGCTTAATTGTTTCCAGTTTCTTCTATCATCTGAAATGTACATAATATTCACCTTCATCAATGACTTGAGATTCCACATTCACTGTTCAAATGAAAAAGCTCCCAAATTTATAGTGACAGTAGGAAATAAAACACTGAAGGGATGGAAAAATACAAGATTACAAAGTTCCCCACAGCAATCCTTTAATGAAGGCTTTAAACTAACATGAACCCAATAAATAGTGTCACATTTAATGAGTACTTAAATAATATCATTAATAATGGAGTAATTGGACCTTTTTACAAAAAGAAAATCTATTTAGCACTGTCATCATTTCCGGCAATACAAGTTACTGAATAGTGTCTTGTTCTTAGTTCTTGTTACTTTCTAAACATAAATAAGCCAGAAATAATGAGTGAGACCACAGAAATTGCAGCCTAACCACTTAATTTCTATTCTGAAAGAAAAAAATCATATTTGTCTACCTCTGATTAGATCAGGTGGTCATAAAAAATTACTATTGTGCTTTTCTAGTTTTGGAAATAACTGCAGTTTGGCCAACTGACTCAAGCAGGATAATATTATATGGAATTTGACAGCAATTATCAACCCAAAGACAAAATCTATAATGAGCTTTTAGCACATATAAGAACTTTCTCATATGACCTAAGCAGTTCATTGTATGTAGTTTCATATATTTTGCTATCAATGAATAAAATTTAGCATTCATCTTCTAGCTCTTTGAAAAAAGTCATCATTTAGACACCATGATGCCACTTAGATAAATATACCAATATCAAACCAACCAAAACAAATTTTTCTTTTGTTTTGTTCAGTTAAGGAAAGGGAATTTTTTCCTGTTTTCAAATATATGCATTTTTTAAAGAAATTCAAACCAATACCTTTAAAAGAAATTCTAAATTCTACATATTTCTACATTATTATTTCTCAAGAAATTAAATGATAATTCAATGACAAAAACCCATACAGCTAAAGAAATGTATTAACTCCATTACCCAATCAAGTAACTTTCTCAAAGGTCTTCTTTTTACAAAAGAAGTTTCTTATTTGTAATTTGAGTCTTGATGTTTTATCCTGTAATTTGTTATAGAACATTTAAATTACTGATCCAAGATACTGATCTAGACATCTTGATGTCTAGATCGAAACTATATATTTCTCCTTATAACATTTTAGAAGATACCTTAATTTTCCTGAATTTATACAAAAAGAAAAAGGAAATATTTGTTATTTTTGGGCAACTTTGTGACTACTACTTACTTCTGTTGATATGCTTTAGCACTCCAAAAGCTGATTAGGTTCTGCTCTGTTTTGATACCAGCAGGATGAGGACACCATTAAAGAGAAGTGGAGAAATTCCCTTTAGAAAAGTTAAATTCACTGTGGCAAACAATCTCACCGTAGACAAGGAAAAGGGATAGCTTCCCTCACAAAACCCTTCAGGGCAGAAGTCTAACTCAGCTGCTCTCATGGTGAGGAAAGACTTTCTCGCTGCAGGAAGGGAGTACAGGGAGGTTAGGGTCACAGAACCGAAGATACCTTTAGTGGAGCCCGTACAACTAGAACAGTTGGTGAAAAGCTAAAGTTTCTGACATATGATCACGCAACTCCATGTCTGTCCAATCACTCAAAAAATACCTATGCTAACACAGGTTACTGTACAATTTTGTTAGTATAATACTCAAATGATATAGACTAAATTTGTTATGGGAAAATAGGAATTTATGGGAAAACTGAATTTTGTTCTCGATTCATATTTTATTAAATAGTTGCTGACAAATTTTTGGAGTTGTTCATAACAAAGATCTGCATAAGGATATGTTATCTTCATTCCCTGTGATCAATTATTGGTGGCTCTACAGACCTCAGCAGCATATAGCTGGTATAACTCAGCTGTCACATATAAAGCTTCAGTTCTCCTGTACACAGTTGGATTTTCCAGAAGTCTTTTCTGATGTTATTCTTGATCCTTTTACTAACTTCAACACAATGTATAAAGCATACGATAATTTTTTGATTCTTGTTTGTTTTTTCATTACTTTAATGAACAAAAGGTGTATTCTTACTATATCTCACTGCATTGCTTTTCATCACTTTTCTATGTAAAATAAATCTTCTGATCATAATAAAATAAAAAAGCATGATAACTGAGCTGCCTAAATATCAACTATATCTTCACTTAACATGAAATGGGATTTCATTTGCAGAAATTAACCTGACATTAAACCTCTTGATCCATATTCTAAATGAAAGTTAAATTTGAGAGGAACAAGTGATCACATCAAGAGAGGCCATGTGATAGAGATTCTGTAGAGATTTAGAAATTCTGTACCATCTGAGAGTACAGCAACTGCTATTAGCCTGATGGGCTGTGACAGAGAGAAGGCCATCATGCTATGGAACTGACCACACAATTGAACTGAAGCTAAAAGCAAATTACAAGAAAAAATTTTGAGTCTCCAGATTTCCACCTGATGTGCAGGGAAGTCTTGCTGAGAAGGGAAGGGAAAAAACCCAAAACTTACAGTGTGAGATGAATTTCTAACGCTTCTAATTTATCAGTGACACTTGACTTTCCTGAATAGTTTTTTCTGTTATAGGATGTTACTGCACAAAGCTTTTCAAACCTTAGTTAAAAAGCACTGGCCACACAAAAAATTATGTTCAACAATGTGACCTATGAAATAACTTATTTTGGGGAACGTACCACAGTTAATCCATCTATCTCATTCTATTTTAGGAAAACCCACTTAACTAATGAATAAATCGCAGCTCACAATTTACTAGATTATTTAAAGCACACTACTTGGTAGTTAACAAACAAGAACATATTCTTAACCTCATGATTTTGTTTCTTTCATTTGAAGAAAATAAGGTACAGTGCTTAATTGAAAGTGTTGACAAATGGGCATGGAAAAATACTAGGAAGCAGAATGACAAGCCTGAGTTTAGATAACATCCCAACTCCATTTGCTTCAGACCAAAAATGCTGAAAACCAAATTACAAGGAATCTATCTATTTATTTTATTCCACAGAACTCCAATGCCATTTAAAAACTATGCTTCTCTCTCCTTACAGTAAATTCATCTGATGTTTTGAAAGCATAGTATTTGATCTTGGTTCAAAGCTATCTATAATAGCTATAAATCCTTCAATTCTTTGCCTGTATAGCAGCTCAAAATTAGGACAGTACAAATGAAGTCTTACAAAACATTTATTTTTTATAGTTTGATGTCCTCTCAGTGTTTGACTAAAGTTATACAGCGGTATATCAGATTTTCTAAGAAACAGACCTGCCTAGGATTATTTAGTATGTTAGAACTTGGGGGTGATTCTTGTGCAGGATTATGAAATAAACCAAGTGAAGCTACAACACATTTTCATCACTGATGGCAAGTGATTACTTCCAAAGCTGGAGTCATATGCTGTGTCTTTATCTCAACCAACAGTCCCCAATGACTGTGAATATTTTGAAAAGGTAATATGATACAATGGTCAGTGAAAAGTTCAGGCAGGAAAGTAATCCACTGAAGCAAATGGGAAAGGGGATTCTTTACACTAAAAATTCCTCTGGGGAGTTATTTTCTTCAAATTTCTATTTATAATGTCTAGTATATTGAAAACATCACAAACAGTGCAACACTTTATAAACTAGCAAAGCTGAAAGTGAAGAACCCATATACAACTATGAACTAAGTGGGAAATGTACAACTGAGAAATAAATACATTTATCTGGTTTAGCTTTAAAAAAGATGTGTCCAGTTTTGTAGGGCTATATAAACTAATTAGGCAGTAACTTTGAAACAAGAACAACTGTTATATTACACAAAGTTAAATGTTAGCAGAATCCTGTAGAAGACTAACATTTTGAAGATAACATGTCAGTAATTCAGGAGGTTAGGAAAATAAAATGTCCTTATTTTCCTTTGATAAACAGACTAGTCTACTGGAATCTGACATATATCAAACTCACTAACAACACCTGTGCATCTCAGCATTTCAGAGAATCTTTGGAAGATATTTTTCCTGGGGTGAAGCTTAATAGGCACACTTGCCAATAAGGACACTTGTGAAAGCTGGAGCATAGGGAGATGCATGTCTTTGGGTAGAAGGGTTATATTGGAAAATTGATATGCTGTGTTTCCTCTATCAAATTTGAATGGCCTAAATATATGCATTAAATAAAAAAAAAATAACCTGAAAGATCTAAAGCTTCAGCAAATGTTGTGAAATACACGGTTGTGTGAAAGCAGCCAACTCTGTGTGTGTGGATGAGCGTCACACACTGCAGCAGGATTTCAGAACAAGAAACTGTGAACAGCTATCTTCAGAGATATCTCATCACATTTTATTATTTTGCAATGCATACTTTCTGATGCCTAAACTAGAAAGAGCTTAGTAAAAGTTCATTATAAATCAGAAGGAAAAATTTCCAGGCAACAAGACAATGAAAGTTGTCCAAGCACCACAATGGTGGGACATTACCAGTGACTTCTGCCTCCAGCCAGAGCCAGCCAAGCTCAGTCAGAGATTCAGTCTGCACTTATTACTGGATTTCTAAGGAGTGACTTCTTATTTGTACCTGTGATAAAAAGACCAATTTTCCACTCATGCTTCTAAGGAGAAAATCAACACTTTCTTCATATATCAGGAATGATCTGTTACTGCAATTAAGAGCAAGTTCACCTTTGATTTTATCCTTTTGCAGTACTGAGCATACAGGCACAGTACAAAGACAGAATCAGTCTAAATGCTAAAGGTGTCAAAGCTAGCTTCATTTTAAACCAATACAAAAATGCAGCCAAGAACACATTAGAGAGAAACAAAAAGTTAGAGTAAGATAAGTGTGATCTTTTGATCACTAATGTAAGGAATTTTATAACACAGAAAGTGGCTGAAGAGCTAGTGCTTTAGATTTACTAATCACATGGTAAAAGTCTTTTCATTCAACTTCTTTCTTTGCTTCTATTTCATTCCTTTTCCAGTGAAACCACATTTACACAAGTGTTTAAGAAATCAGTCTGATTTTAATAAAACATATTTTAACAATAGTTAGAATTTACTATCAAATATATCGTGCAAGCTTTTGTTCTTCAAAGGTGGGAAGCTGAGATGCCCAGACTAATAATTATCCTGACAAGATTAGTTGCCATCACATCTGATCTCAGCTAGAAGTTAGTAATGAGCTGCAACATATTAATGCCAAATACCAGTCTGCATAAAATTAAAGGTACAAGTTTATACGAAATATAGAGATTAATATATGGATACTGTTTTAACCCGTCCCATGTCAAGGGTAGGATGTTGTATTTCACTATAAGTTAATGACTTGGCAAACGTTCAGATGAGGGTTTAGGAACACACTAACCACTCATGTACCCAAAACTCTGCTTAAAGGTGAGTGGCTGCAAGAAGTTGTGAAAAACTGAAGAGCACAATTAAACATGAAGATAGATTTTGTTATAGAGCTCTGCCTTTTATCTCCCATAGAGACCTTTTGAAAGTGTTTGTGTAACTGTCTCCAATCTTCTGTAAGTACACTGCTGTATCTGGATCACAGATTATACTCAAGAACAATTTGCAATATTTAAAAAAAATTTCAGAAGTAACAAATAGCAGTAACTATGAGCCAATTTTGATTATGAATTTACACAGAACACACAGGTCTGTAGCTGTACTTTTCAGTTATATATTTCTCTGTCTCTCATTTATGTTGTGCTGAGTCATGCACACCTATGAAAGTGGTGATGGCAAGACCAAAAAAAACTTCTGTATATTAGGTTTAGAGGACTGATGCATCTTCATAGGATGTGTTCATATTATATGCCTACTTGATTCCTCTCTTTCCAACTTTTTTCTTACTGTGGGAACACATAAAAAAGAAATAAAAGGCCACCCATCCCGAAGCAAAGCTTTAGTTACTGCAGTTATTATTTGAGAATTGTTTTTATTTTCTTTTTGTCTCAAACCCACAAATTACAAACTTGCTTACTTTCAAGGCTGAGTTTTCCTGATTTTGAATCTGGATACCGTAGAGCACAAGAAGCCTTAAAGCTTCTGTAAAAAAGTGTCACTTAACCTTGAATAACACAGTGAAAGCATTTGTATGTCCCTTGTATCCCAACGGTGGAAGGCCTGTGCTTGGACTGTCTGGAACATGCAGCTCTCTACCACACCACAGACTAGAGCAGTATCTGTCCAAATCTACTTTAGGACACAATAAAAGCAAGTCTCTGGACACTGCAAGGACCAGGGATATACATACTGGGGGGACAGGGAGAAAGGGCTGACAATTTTCATCAGAATATTTATCCTTTGAGTGGAACAGATATTTTGTATCCCTGGGTAAATGAGATACTAGATGTTCATTTGACTCAATTCTGTTTGTTTACTCACACAGAGACAATCTTTAGACTTTGAATTCCTGCACTTTCCAAGCTATTTCTTGCTAGCTGATCCACAATTATTGACTAAGGGAAGATTCCTATCCCATTTCAGCTGCTAAGTAAAACAATGTAGTTAATTATCTCCTGTACAGCTTCTCCCATCTTTGGTCTCTGAGACCCACATAAAATTCTACTATTGCCAGCAAATGTTTCAACTACAGAAGTTAATTTCTAATGATGCACATGCCTTGTGCTTAGTTGATTTCTATTTGTTCATCTATCAAAACCCAAAAAAAGTTTACTGGTTTCTTCATTTTTTTGAAATGGAAACATGGAAATATAGCATTGTGGTTTTCATGATGCTATAAACCTCTTTTCATGACCGAACAGAGTTTGGGGGTTTTTTGGCATATGAACATATAAATTATATGCCTCTTCTTTCTCCCTCTGGCTAATATACACCCCAAACTCTTGGTTAATCATGTCACTGATTATTCACTTTGATTTCAAGCATTTAAGGTTTTCAGGATAATTTTTCAGAATCTGATCAGATCTACATTAGTGTTAGAGTCTTTCTTTCAAATTATATTATAAATAGATTGACTTATCTTAAAAATAAAAAGTCTGTCGTATTACAACCTGTTTGTCTAATTCTCATAAATCTCTATAATGTCACTTTCAAAAGGCACTGTCTATACCAATAGGGAAAAATGACCATGGGAACAAAATCAGATCTATCAGCATATAAAATTCAACCACAGCCTACTGACTAAACTATCAAGAATTATTTGAGCATTATTAAATTAAGCATTATAAAAAAGCATTTAATCATAGTTAAGCATAATCATTAGTAAGCTGGTATTTATGAAAATAATATTCAGTTATTTTCAAAAGTAATCAGAACCACAGTACACTTAAAACTAAACTTGCCATATGAACATGGCAAGGTCAGATTTCATGTGTACAAATAATCCAGTTAAGTCCTGAGAAGGACTTGCTAATCTACTGTGTATGGGACATTAGCTGCCTTAAAGTTATGAGGTAACTCATGAGAAAACTGTCAAAATTTGAAATCTTTTACGATTTTATGGTAAAAAGACCCCTTTAAAACTTCCTTGCATGTGGAAGCAAGCAAAATGACAGTAATGGACAAAGAACAGAACTTAAAAATTCAACGGTTAATATAATTTTAATTAGCTGTAAAGGAACACTATTGAAATGCTATTGTTCATAAAGTCCTATAGATTTTTTTTTTTCCTCCAAAAGAGAAGCTAAATTAAGACTGTTTTGGAAACTTCATATTAACACAGCACAGCTGTTGATATGGCCTGAATTTATGGGTAACAGCAACTGCTGCAGTCCTTCTCTCCATCAAGGCAGGTTTGATGAAAGCCTTCAGCAGGGAAAAGAGCAACAGGAGATTTGCCAATTAGGAGAAGTAATAGATAACTATTTTTTTTATTAAGGCAGAATGGCACACATGAGAGGATAGAACAAAGACAGGTCAAGAAAGGAGGCAGAAAATGGGAGAAAGAATTGAAAAATTACAATTAAGCACAAAATAGAGAGAGGCAGCAGTATAACCTGCTTCACAGCAAGACACCAAGAACAGCAGTGAATAGGCAACCTGGGAACATTTCTATCTGTTCCACTATGTGTGTGGTCTCCAACTGCTTGTAATGTTGGGAAAAAATAGAGTATAATAAAAAAGAGCTGGAAGGCATTAGCTGATCGAAATCTCATATTCTTATACTTTGAAGTAATAAACAGAACATTTGACTGTTTGTAGTGAGGACAGGAGGTGTAAGGTAATGTAGCAACATTCTAACATATGTTATAGCATTGCTCATATATTGGCAAACCCTAGGAGATAATCTATAAAAAAACCTAACAGCTTGTGCATAATACTACATAGGGCTCAACATGAAAAAAATGAACAAGAGTGGTAGAAGTAAAATCCCTACAAATTGTAAAAGTAAAAATATATGGGTACTTCCATAGTGCTAGATTATCAGTGAAAGACCAAAATCCTGTGTTCGCAGATGAAAACAAATAACATAAAGTTTAAATTGAATATCTCCAATTTATTTCTTACACTAATTTACCTGGCCATGACTACTACCCTCTCTTCACGAGACATAGATTTTTCAGCTGCTTCTACATCTTCATGCTCCCTAGACTGAGACCATAAAGATAAACTCTGAGAACATTTCCAGAGCCTTTTACTTTTGTCTGAGGATCTGCAAGCAGCATCACCATACCAAATCTCTTGGAGCCCTGGCAACTTGGCACTTGATGGAACTCACATGCAAATTGACTCCCTCTGCTGGAGAAAAGGGAAATATTCTGCAATAAGGAGTTCTATGAGTAGCCAGCTCCTCACAAGAAATCCGGGTGATCAGGTCATTACTTGATATACTGTTGTCTTATGATAACAGTCCTTCCTCACTATTTAATTGTGCATAATATATATTGTAATGATTGGGTATCCCACTTTTCCAGGTAAGGATTTCTTGACTGTCAGATTCTGAAAGACCTCATACACCTCACTTTATCTAACACCTGAGGACACCCGATATCTCTCTACTATCTATCTATCTATCTATCTATCTATCTATCTATCTATCTATCTATCTATCTCCTTTAAAATACTGCATATATGCATGTTAAATATATACAACTTATAAAGTCATTGAAATCTTTATATAGACTACAACCTCTTCTAATAAAAATTTCTGATTAGCTCCAACTTTGACTGATTCTTCTTGGATATTGCAGACTCAAAAATAGAAACTCAGAGTAATAGAGATTGGCCCACAAATCCTCATTGATCGTAAAATGTATTGCTTTGCTATAAAAGCATTCAATTTATGTTAGTCCACTCTGAAACTGTCTTTTATTTAAACCCAATTCCCAAATAGTTCTACTTATGATTAGATTGAAATTGCTTCTGAAAGAAGCTGCATGAACTGTGCTCTGACTTGGTGGGAATTACTGAAATCAGCTAGGAAATAACTAAATAAGTCAGTCTGAAACCTAATAAAATATCCCCTGAAGAAAAGGGTTAGGTCCTAACTCTTGCAATGATAACAAAGAAAATAGGTGAAACTCCATGAGTCACTGCCTGCTGTATTATAGGGGACCATGTTTTCAGTAGGATTGGGGAACATACATTGTCTCCCCTGGAACAGTATGGCTGTTATAAAGTAAGTAAAATATATTTACTGTGATCATACAAATATTTAGCAGGGAACTGGTGAAAGCAGCTTACCCACACAAACATTTTTACTGACACACCTTTCCTTTCTGACATACCCAACAAGTGTCTCAGCTAACTGTACACTCCAAAACTCCAACAGAAATTAAAACTTTTCCACTTTCCACTCTTAGTGACAACTGTAGAATCTTTCCTTCTACAAATGAGAAATGTTAGACTTTATTATCCCAAAGACAGGAACACTGACATCAAGGGTGGAAGAAGACTACATACCACCCATAATTCTTACTGAAATATTTCATATCACAAAGTAACAGGACAAAACATATCAGCATGGAGCCAAAATTCTAAAATGAGCCCCAGTTCTGAATCACTGTGCACCATTCTTTTCTGTGTCCTCTCAAATCTTGCGAGTAAGAATTGTTGGTATCTCATCAGCATTATTTGCTGCTGGCAGGTTACAGCAAGGAAATCAAGAGCAAGGAAATCTCAGGCCTAGTCTTCTTCAAAGATAAACAAATTCCCTCACTGTGGGAAACTGGGCTCTAACTTTAAAGTGATGCATAAAAATATTTGCTGTTTCCTATTCCATAGAAGTTTCATATTTCAGATGGACCTGGAGTTTAGTGAAACTCTGTACCTCCCAGCTTCTTCAGAAACAGTCCTTTAACTAGGATTTTCCAGCAGCTGACTATAAGGCTCAGGCTTACCATAAGGGAAGACTGAATTAAAATCAAAACTTTACTGCCAGAAGGGAGGCAGGCATTCAGTCACTCACTGCCACAAGTTGCTTCTGTGGTGGATGGTACAGAGAATCACTCCAGACACCTCATTTTGGAACACGCTTTGCAAGCTCCCCCTTATCAAGGTATATATGTCAATTTCCTTTGGACTTTGATTTTGGGCTTGTAGGGTAAAATAAGAATTTCCTTATTTTGGAAATAAGAGTTAAGATTAAAACAGTACAGTAGAAGCACCATTTCACTGTTTCTGTAAACGTTTCACTTTTATAGGATGGCAGAAGCTATAAGTTCTATGCTCATTCATTCATTCATTCATTCATTCATATCCTGCTCCTTCATCATCTCCTGGAAACTTTATCACATCTTTAAAATTTATCTTCTGGCAGAATTTTCCAAATCTGAGAGTCCAAATAATAAAGCAAAAATTCTTCCAAGGCTGTAGTTTATAATTTTTTCATAAATGTTTAATGATTTTTTAAAAAGATGATGGTATGCATTATTGCTTCTTGAAAAACGTAACTGACATGTATGCTTGTACTTCTATTCAGGTTGAATAACACAATTTAAACACAGCAGGTATAATTCTTCATCATGCATTTTCATCAAAGTCAGTGGTAGGATCAACTTGGCCTGGCAGTTTGGTAATTATTGCAGTGATGGGTGATGATGCTAAGTGCATCATAGTAGTGTGTAAGAAGCTTGAGGACAGGATAAATTAGAAAACAATTTTTTTTCTTTTCTACAGAAATAGGATGGCACAGTATCCCCTACACCTTTGTTTTCTATTTGGCCACTAGACTTTAATTTCCCTATGCTGGACATAAGAATGGAATGCCATTTGTACACAGTAATTGCTATAAGCAGACTGTGAATGTTCAAATATTCCAGAAAAGTGGCTACTGCACATAGGCAAAGCAGCTCAGCAGTGCACTCACAAAAAGTCTAAACAGAAAATTTAGCATACATTCATGTCATTTGTAATACTCAGCATGTACTGTGGAAAAGGCCCCCAAAATTTAATGTGCACAAGATACATCAAGCTTAGTATACACAAGCAAGCCATGTATAAAGTACTTATTCGTGCATTCTGGGAATTCTCAGGGAAAGCAGGGTAGCCATAACAATGATTCCTATTAAGATTGTAATCCCAGTTTATAGCTCTGAAAAGAAGAATTTTATTGACTAGAATGTCAGTATTGAGACACTCTGAAATATGTTCTCATATTACATTAATTTTTTTGAATACTCAAAAATTCACCTAAATTTACTCCAAAACTGAAAATCTCAGCCCAGCAATTTTTTACCTTTGTGCATTTAGGGTATTGTTGCATGAATTTATACTTGAAAGGAATAAAAAAAGTTTTACAAATATTTACGCTTTTATGTTTTTCCAATGAGCTCCACCAAACACATGGCAAAACATCCATTCTTGAATGCTTTACAAGTGCTCCACTAATGCTGGCAGCTCTGGACACATCAAGAATGAAATGAAGGTTGAATGTTGTGAATCACCATTCCCCATCACTGACAGAGAAATGAACTATTGTGAGCAACTACAAAGCATGCACAGCCTTGGAACAGCAAGTTTCTGAGCAATGTGCTGAAAAGATTTGACTGCCATCTAAAGACATCACTAGTGCACTCGTAGCAATTTAAAAAGAATGTCAGAAAACATTATAAACACCCAGTACAGATATTAGACAAAAACTAACTATTTATGTAAAACAGTGGAGCTACTGTAAAAAGCTTCCCAGTTAGTTGTGAGTTTTGTTTGGGGTTTTTGTTTGTTTGTTTGTTTTTCCCTTGTAAAAATATAAGCATACAGAGAAACACCAGCTTCCTTCATTCTCTAGAGTGGCTTGAGAGCTAATAGTTACAAATCCAGTGTCTAGTACTGCCTAAAGATTAATAGATAGAAATGGAAAATATTAACATTTTCCTTGTATTTAAACTATGAATTATGAAGTGCTGATTGATTTTCACATAGTAAGTTCTCAGTTAAAACTGTCTAAAATAGCTTCTCTCAGAGCTGTTAGTTAGCAAGCCCATGAAATTTTCCATTACATTGTGAATTTCTAATCATATGTATAGTGACCAAATGCTTGTATTGGGAAGACCTGCACATACATCATCTAGACAGAGTTTCCAGTTAAAATCTGGCTACCTAATCAGGCTACATCACAACAGACCACAACACTGGTAACTGTATAAAGATTTTCTTTCAGCAGTTCAGAACAGCTAGCACAGTAGTTCAGTTCTCCCTTGTCAAACACTCTCTTTTCACTCCAACTTAAAAACCACTTTCCTTTATCTGACAGCTGCTGCCAAACTGTCTTTACTTCCTCTCCAAACTAGCTTACTAGCTAAGCAGTTATCCTGCCAAAATCCTCTTTCAAAAATTTTGCTCTAAACTTTCAAAATCATTCCACAGCAAAAGGAAAAGAGATCAGGAGAATCATGTATTTCAAGGATTGAGAATGAATAACAAAATTACTTAGAACCATACAAATTGTCCCTCTGTAATTAAAATTATTACATTTACACACCACATGGAACTGTTCTCAATAATTATTCTTCAGAGATCAGAATTACATATAAAAGTTAATATGCAGAGTATTTAAACTAAATACAGGTCACAGACAGAAAAGCCTGTGGGCCCAAACAGAAGATAACTTTCAAAATCCTTCAGAAGTTAGAATTGAGCACAGAATTCCACACATGGGACTGTCTTCTCACATTGCTGCATCATCCATCAGTTTTCATTAAATATTCTCAGACAGTGTGTAATTTCACTTAAACTCCCAACACATATGAATGTGTAGATTAATTAGATATGAATATCGGATTAAAGGTTATATGTCGAAACTTTACATTTTCCAAAAATGTTTACACTGAAGAAGGTCTGTTCAGACATAGGCATGAAAGTGAAGAAAAGGAAAGCAAACATGTACTTACTCTACATTTTGAGACTTCAACCTTTTTTCTTACCTGAGTACCCAAACAAGCAAACATCATATGAGTGAGAAGTTTAGCTGCAAACATGGCACACCTGGTGCAGAAAAGGTGGGAGATGATAGCCGAAGTGAAACCTACACAGAAATGACAATGAAAATGAAAATGAAAAAAAAAAGATAGGAATATTTAAGCATAGGCTAATAAACTGTTCTATGTTATCCAGCAGATGTGTCTTGAAGGTGCAGATTACCTAAAAAAACCCAACCAACTAAACCTTACAGAGAGAGTATTTCATTTGGGTTCACACTGGGATCACTCATGAATTTATTTCAAGTATGAACATGTATTCAATGTTTCCATAGGCTTGCAAGCTAAAATAATTTTGTAATGTAAACAGGCAATTTTTGAAAAGTGTTTTTTTGATGTCACTCTCTGCATGATATGGGTGATTATCATTATAGTTATACATAAAGCAAAGGAAACTGTTCAGTGTTCATATTAATGAATCTAAAAAATGTTTCTAGAAACAGTTACATAAAAATGCCTCCTGTTGGGTAGCACTATTTTAGCAGATAGCTATAACCTTCTAAATACCAATCCCCCATTTCATCTGTGTTGAGCATAGAACACTGTTATAGCAGTAGTCAGGAGGAATGACACCACTTTTCACTAATTAATTTAAAACATGAACAGAACAAAAATGGAAAAGGGCCCTTTCCTACCAGTAAGTAGTTCCTGGGAAAAGGACTCTAGGAAAGTTAAGCCACTAAGGAATACACTGCTAAATCTCAGAGTTAACTGGAGTTCTTTGTGCACTTTCACACCCCAGTCAGGGCAGGAATCTGGGTAATTAAACAGATCTTTTGTGTTGGTCTTGAGAATGACTATTTGTTCAGCTACCAGGAAGAGATTAGTGAAATAAATGATTGATAAAAGTATTATTTCTAAGTATTTCAAAATTACTTAGTGATATTTATAGAACCATCTATATAGTCTCTCTTTTTTCCTTTTTTTTTTTTATATTCTTCACACCTAGATGGAAATGTCAAGATAAATGAATAATATCCTTATCACTCTTAAAAAAAAAAAAGGCAATTTGTTACTTAAAAGATTAATTTAAATCTAGTAATCTATATCATCGCAAAAGTGAACATCTTCAATCAGCCAAAAAAGCTGAAAGGCATTGGAAGGCATTTGCCTCCAGTTCAAAGTAAACCCTTAGCCAAGCTAAACAACTTTTATTTTTAGAACACATTTTTATGACATATGACTACAGTAAGTGACTAGTCCTGAACAATGATCTACATCTTTATTGATTCCAGTTCAGGAAAATGGTTTTTAGCTTTTGCATGTCTTTTTTCTTCAGTTTCTATAGCATTTTGCATTTTACAGATTTTTTTTTCATCCACTTGTTTTTTCTCAGTAATCCAGTAATTGCACTTTAAAACCTGCTTTTTTTATGTGCTAAAATTTCCTTCAGTAATTGTTAGATATAATCATCAATCTGTGTAGAGAAGGTAAAAAAAAACCTGAGAGGTTTTTCCTGTTTCTTTTTCTTAATTTTCTTTGGCTGACATTTAAAAAAAAATTAAGGAGTCTAGATTTAATCTGTTAGGGCAGTTTGCTTGGAAGTGATAAAGAAGTGATTGCTTGCACATTTTTTGTTACTCACATACTGATGATCTAATACAGAAATCATAAACCTCACAAGGAGCACACCCAGACCCCCATTTAAGGGGGTTAAAGTTAGTCAATAATTCCATTTAGCATGTTTTCTTAATAAGTCCATTACTCTTAGTGCCTATACATGCAAGAGTTCATTTCCAGCCTGAAAAATTCTATGGTTCTAACAAAAATTTACTTTAATTTGTGATTGCTGCAAAATAATAGTAAACCAGCTGCAATTGGAAAGGCTCTTTTAGAAACCAAGTTGAGCTTAGAACTTAGATCCCCTGTTTCCTGCCTGGCATTTGAAACTTACAGTGTTGAGGCTTCTATTGAAAAAAGTCATGTTCCTTACAGGTAAAACTCTTAAGGTTTTTTTCCCAAGATCTTGGGCAGCAGTTAGGCAGCAGAGTGTAAGGGAATCTATCTCCCCCGAGTTACCACTTCTGAGTGTAAATTCCAGCTAATATTGTCAAAGAAATTTGTGCTAGCAACACAGATGAATGTAGTATTTTTAAGTTTCTTCCCCCAAATTATCTCTTTTCAATAAAGCATCTCAAGGAAACAGCCAATCAGGCAAGAAAGGAGTGTGCCAGGACCATATGTAGGAGACTTAAATGGCTCTATGGAGCTGTGTTGACCCAGACCAGGCAAAAGGGTGTGGCACGGCAGTGCGGGCATGGCACTGCAGTTTGCACAGGAGGGGTGTAGCTGTTCTCCTGGCACTTGGTGGTGGGTTGTATGTTAGATGGGTGTGTATTCATTGGGTTTTTTTCCACCAACTTGACTAGATCCAGCAGTGGTTTGCAAATGGTCAAAAACCATTGCTGCTGCTGCCAGCAGAAGTGTGCTAAGCCAAACAAAATCCTCCAAGAAGGACACAGTTGTCCAGACCCCTGGCTGCAGGCAATGTCTGAGCTTTGGGGCAGTACCAGAGGACAGTGCAAAAGGCATCTGTGTGTAGTGTGAGCAGGTGAATGATCTTCTCTGTCTGATGGAAAGGCTAAGGAGTACTGGGGAGAGAGAAAAAGAGCAATCGACTAGTGGAGTTACAGCCTTGCAACTCTGAGAGAAGCTCGGGAGGAGTCAGAGGAGCCCTGTCCCTCTTACCGTCAGGCAGAAGAAGACCTAGCAGATGGAGGGGATAGAAATGGGTACCTACTCAGATCGGTAGCAACGTTTCATCCTGACCCCCATCACCTTCCCAGGTACCCTTACAGAATAGGTAAGAGGCCCAGGGTCCAAAGGCTCAGGCAGATGATGGTAAACAAAAAAATCTGTCTGGAGCGTCTCCCAGATGTGCTTCCTCTGTCAGACGGATCACAGCCTCAGGAAATAAAGAATAAAAGAAGGGTACCTGTAGTAGGTGACTCACTTCTGAGGAGAACTGAGGGCCCTGTATGCCAATCAGACCCATCCCACAGGGAAGTCTGCAGCCTTCCTGGGGCCTTGGTATGGGATATCAGCAGGAGACTCCCTGAACTAATTCATCCCTCTGATTATTACCCGCTGCTGCTTGTCCAGGTTGGCAGTGATGAGGTTGACAAGAAGGGTACCAGGGTCATTTAAAAGGACATCAGGGTTCTGTATTGATTGGTTGGTGGGGTAGGAGCACAGGTGTGGTTCTGCTCAGTTCCTTCAGGAGCAGGGGTGAATGATGAAAGGAATAGGAAAACCCACATTATCAATGAATGGCTTATGGGCTGGTGTCATCAGAGGAATTTTGGTTTTTCTACCATGGGCAATTTTTACAGCACTATTTGAGTCAGATGGGCTCCCTCTGTCTAACAAGGGAAAAAGGATTCTAGCCCATGAGCTGGCAGGGCTGACTGAGAGGGCTTTAAACTAGGTTTGAAGGGGGAAGGGGATGAAACCAGGCAGTCCAGAGCTGAACCCAAGGGTGGCAAGCCAGAGTCAGGGGTGAAATCAGCAGCCCAGCTGAAGTGCACATACACTGATGCACACAGTGTGAGTAACAAACGAGGAGCTGGAAGCCATGGAAAGTGCAGGAAAGTGATGACATAGTCACCATCACAGAAACATGGTGGGGTGTCTCACAGGACTGGAGCACTGCAATGGATGGCTACAAGCTCTTCACAAGAGACAGCAGAGGGAGAAGAGGTGGAGGGGTGGCTCTGTATGTTAGGGAGGCTCTGGACACCATGGAAGTCAAAATTAATAAGATCAAGTGCCATGTGAAAGAATCAGGGAAAGGCCAACAAGGCTGAAATTCTGGTGAGAGTCTCTGATAGAACACCCAACCAGGATGAGGAGATTATTGTATAAGCAGCTGGAGGATGTTTCAAGATCAACAGCCCTTGTTCTTGCAGGAGATTTAACCTGCCAGATATCTGCTGGGAACTCAACACAGCTGAAAAGAGTCAGTCTAGGAGTTTCTCGGAGCATATGGAGGAGAGCTTCTTGTCACAGGTGGTGAATGAGGCTGCCAGGGGTGGGGCTCTGCTAGACCTGCTGTTTGCAAACAGAGAGGAGCTGGTGGGTGATAGGATGGTCAGAGGCTGTCTGGGGCACAGATTCTGAAATAATACAGTTCTCAATATTCAGTGAAACAAGAATATTGAAACTTCAATAAAACTTCTACACTAGACTTCCAGAGGGTGGAATTCAGGATGTGGTTTTGGAGAGTACCTTGGGAAACAGCCCTCAAATGCAAAGGGATTCAGGAAAGTGGACATACTTCAAGAACGAAATCTTGAAGGCATAGGAGCAGGCTGTCCCTATGTGCCAAAATATGAGACAGCAGGGATTGGAATGGGCTGCCCAGGAAGGTGGTGAAGTCACTCCCCTTGGAGGTGTTTAAGGAAAGACTGGATGTGGCACTCAGTGCCATGGTCTAGTTGGCAAGGTCGTGTTAGGTCATAGGTTGGACTCAATGACCTCAAAAATCTTTTCCAACATAGTTGATTATGTGATATGTCTATGCTTGACATTTTTTTGCAGTGGCAAAATTTGTGTGCAAATACCAGACAAGGTGGCATCTTTAATAACATGAAGTTATTTAACATTCATTCAGTATTCCACTAAATAAAAAGATTGCCATCAGCTACCAAAGATGTTAATAATCAATCAGTTTTACCGGTCATCAGTTGTTATTAATGAGAAAACTGTCTTAAATGAACTGACCTGAAATGCAGATGAATCCAGAAGAAAAAAAAGCCTCATTGTACGAAGATAAGTGATCTGTTTGGGCATAAACTGCATAAATGGACATATGAGAACAGGAGCATTCCACATAATCTGATGTGTCATCAACCACTTTGCAGAACCCACTATCAGACAGCCAGCTGTAAAACAACAGTTTCACAAAGTTGGAAATGGACTTGTGTAATTCCCATGGTAAGCAGGCTTAAAAATTTTTGTTGTATTCCTGGAATACCAACTTCCCTAAACTATTGCAGAGGTGTTTTATGTAGTCTTTCATGTGCAGTGCTCAGAATAGCACATTTACATGAGATTAAAATGCTGTTTATAGCTTTTTTATGTTTGGGGGTTTTTTTTAATCTTTGTAAATGTATTAAAATTAACCTTTCTTTCACAAGAGAATTTTTGTGGCCATGTTTTTAAAATTTCTGCTAGATTTCTAGATCTGTCTGACTTTTCAAATACTTAATTATTTAACTTTGCTCAATACCTTGTCCTGTTTTGGAGAACTTCTAATACTGCTCTTTTTTGGTTTGAAACTAAAATTCAGGGGTTTTTGTTTGGGGGTGTTTTTTGATTGTTTGGGTTTGGTTTGGGTTTTTTTTCTAGTTTGCTGAAGTGGTTTGGAAAAAGGATAAGGCATACCGCAGGTAACATCCTAAGCTAGTGCTACTGGAAGTTGTGCATAGGTAAAAGGAGAGCATACAGTTAAATTGTTATGCACCTCCTTCTGAAGAGAAATAGTTTGTATCAACAGCAGGCTGATATCACCTAGTAGGTCTTATGAAATTGAATCTAAACCAATTATTCTTCAACAGGATACAGAACATAATTATTTCAAGATCATTAACACATTCATTGATGCAATTCTGGGATTTATGGCCTGTCTCTGTAACCTAATGCATTTAGATTATACAATCTAAATGGTATTTTGCTGAAAAAGGGCAGAAGTCTGAGAAGTATCTGAGCTAGAATAACTACTCATTTTATTATAAGAAAAAATTTATGTACCAGTAAAACGGCCAGAAAAATTAAGGAAAAATGACATGAAATGGATCAATTTTATACTTGCATATTATTTCATTGGAGATATCATATTTTACACAAATACATGGATTCATGGTAGAAAATGGAAAACTAAACACATTAATAAAATAACCTTTCAGCAGCTTGATTCCAGAGGAGACATAGAGACTTCTGTGGAACAATCCGACTTCCTTCAGCATAAATACGATAAATTACTTCATTGTTATCTTTCAAAGGTTGTGAACTCTGACCCTTCAAGCTCATTGAAAAAACCTGAAACATGTACAATGTAAAGATACATTTAATATTAAGATTCAACAATATTCATTTTAATCAGAGACAGCCATAAAAATGTTAAAAATTATTTTAAATACATGAATTACATTTTGAGAAATATCTAGATTAAAACAAATTCTTGGGGAAAAAAAAGCATTATCTTCAGACCTTGTTCTTCAGGGTAAGTTCTTTATCTCTGGTAAGGAACCACTGCTGACTGTTGTATTCTGTGAACTGTACAGATTCACAGTTCTCTTCTTGGGGAGATGATAATACTACAGAGACCTCTAGTAGATGTTCAGGTACTTGAATGGAATCCCCATCTTTTCCATTAAATCTATGTCCATTGATTTGCTGAGGAAACCAGTTGTGAGCCATTATTGCAATATATGGGCAGCTGTCAAGGATATTTTTGCCTCTGTGGAAATGGAAAAGCAATAGGGCTGGTAAGTGAGACCAAGCTTATAATGATTCTAAAAGGTATTTGTGATTTATTAATTGATCATTTTTAGGCTTATGGTATTAAACTGGCACACTGTTTCAGATTCTGTGGAGAGAAAAAAAACAAACAAACAAACAAAAAAAAACCAACCCAAAAGAAGAGCCTGAATTTTTTACATATTTCAGCTTCTCCATTTCCTCTCTGGGATTTGCTCCTTATGACCTGCAACTAAAACCTGTCCATAGTGAACTAAGCTGTCAAAACACTCATTTTTATTACTTGATGTAGAACCGAGTCTAAAAAACAGGGGAGTCATTAAAATGGATGATGGGAATGATGCTGCTTTATTTTTTTTTCCCAATATATGATGCAAAAAAACCTAGAAATAAAAAATTTTAACTTTTTAAATTCTAAACACTGAACACACATTCTACCATCAGCTGTTTAATAAATCCTCAATGGGAGAAACACAGTGTTTAAAACCATCTACCTCATAAAAAAGAACAACCTCTTTCTTCAGTCACCTATTTCCCCTGCCCATTAGCCTGATGAGGGTATTATGCCCTTGGAGACAAAACTAGCAAGTGAGGAAAATGAAGAACATACAAATTACAAAATACCAGTAGAAATTTTGGGTTGCCACCAACCTTTCGTCTAAGGCTTAGAACACAGTTCTACATCATACAATTACATATTATTTTCTTAGCTAGAATAATTAATACTTTTCCAGGCAATACTTAAGCTAAAAGTCGGTCAATACATACCAGATCTCTTGACTCATGTTTCCACTCCTACCCCATACCAAATTAACAGTTATGTGGGACATCCAATCTTACAAAGCACTTCATATTGGCACTATGATGAGTGCTTTGTAAGATCATGACACTGTAACAACACATTTACCTATGGGTAACATACTAAATAGGAGACAAGTCCCTTTTCTGAAAATGTAATTTAGATTTTCTGCTTTGGTAAGTTGCCATGTATTTATAAAACATATTATGAATTCAAGCTTACTAACCTTTCTCCTGGTGATCCACACTTTATCCCTGTCAACAGAGAAAAAGCAAATTTCTCTGTCACCTCAGCAAGCAGGCTGTATCCTTGTGTGTCCTCACGTTTTGGGCTAGCAAGAGCACAGAGTATCTCATAGAAAAGACTTCTACTTTTATCAGTGAGTAACAGTTTTTCACCTACACCTGTAACCTAATGAGAGGAGAAGAAATCAAACAACCTTTTACACAAAGGAATCTGCTTGTAACATATCCTCGTGGCTCAGTGATATCTTCGCTGTGATTCCAATATTCATTCTGAAAGTTCAGAATATTTTTCCAACTCCTGATCACTGCTACTAATGCATAAGACACAGTCTGTCAAAACTACAGAAAGATTTGCTTACTAGGAGATTTGATTATTAAAGAAAAGATGTGGCATTTTTCATTCTTTCACAAACCAAAGATTGTTGAGTCCTGAGATTTTTTTTTTACTATTTTCTCTGGTTTTTGTGTGGCAACAATTAAAAATTAATGGATGTTGTTATAATGCTTTGTATCTAGGTAATTAGAAATTTTCCAGCTTCTGTGCATTCTTCCAAGAGTCCAGAAGAGACAGAATACCATAAAACTAGTCCATAATTTTCATACAACTTCGTGCAATGCTTAAGCACTCAGCTACCCTGATAACCCAATTCTCTAAGCTACTGGGGGAAAAAGGACTGATGCTTGGTTAAGACTACAGCAGACTCCAGCTGACCCAGGTAGGATTTGCTTGTGTGTTGACTGCAGTCTGCTGTAAAGATATGAACAGGGGTTGTGCCAGGCCTAAAAGGTGTGACCTAAGAGTCAAGAAAACATAAGCTCTATGAAACTACAGCACCAAAGGGAAAATTGCACAGTAGCAAATCTAGTACTACAGGCATGTATGCAAAATTAATACCAATTGCTCATTTCAACCTATTTGATTTCTAATTTCTTGCCACCATCCTAACTAATGGTAGAAAAACTCCTTCTTGATTGTGGACTTCATAATTTCCACTTTTACTTCTGCAGTCTGTGTTTCTGAGTCACTGCTGTGGATGTGATCTGCCTTGTTTTATATATATATATATGTGTGCGTGTGTGTGTGTGTGTGTACCTTGTTGTGTTATTATACATTAATTAATGTTATTAGTAATTTAAGAAAGGAGGTGTTTACCTTATCTACTATATGCACTACAGCAGTAAGTTGCTCCTCTGTAGTTTCTGTAGCCACTTTGACATTCAAGTTCTGAAGGATTCTGTGTAAAATGGTATCATCGAGAGGCTGATGCAGTTGATCAATCAGTCCCCAAACTGGCAAGGAGTCCAAATCTGAGACAATGGTGATGTTAGAAATACCATACACATTGTCTACCCTAGCACCACCTGTGGGATTAGAAAGTACAACCTGGAAACGTTTAGGAAATGGGTTTAAAGATCCTGTCTTTGGAGTCAGGGTCACATCCAGGAACGCATTTCTCTGTCCATGTTCAAAAGTCAATAAACCTTCAGATCTGGCAAAATCTTGTCCTGCCACAGCTGGAGATATGAAGGTTCGTCCAATAGGCTCAGGTTTTTGTAGCTCCTTAAAACAAACCAAAAGAGTTTTAGGTAACATTATGATAGACACAGTTGTTCAAAATCACCTGCTGTAGAACATGCTTTAAATGGGTAAAAACAAAATGTGTAAAAAAGATGTCCTCTTTCAAAAAGCAGCTATGAGTGATGAAAAAAATTACATTTAAAAGAATTATCTCCCTGAATTAGTAATTCATCAAACCTAGGAGAAAAATTATATACATTGTCAATAGTAAACAGGGTCCCACTCTTTCTTTTCCAGAACAAAAACCACAAAACCTTTCTGTGTGAATAAATACTACAGAAATGTTAGCACATGTGTGAATTCCAGAAGGCTTAAGGTGAGACTATGACTGCAGCACAAAGTCCCTCACCTAAGGGTAGAGAAAAGCAATACAAATACATAGAAAACTAAATAAAAACAAAGCAAAGGTCTTGGAAATCTGTGTCCAAATTAATATCAATTAATGGTATTTTCAGTCCCAGAGTACATACTTAAAAGATTAATAATCCATTTAATACAAAGGCAAAGCAAATGCTATAGGATACACAGGCAAGGTGGATAGGTAAATTTTCTACATGGCCTTATCTCCTTGTGAAGCAACATTATTTTTACCTTCCATGAGGTTTGCTGTTACTGTTTCATTCTTCAAAATCTTTTTCTTTTTTTTTCACTTGTCATAACCTTGACATTATATCTGGTAATATAATAAACTTTCCTTAAGAGGAAACAAACTTTCTGAGCTACTATTCAACTGTATTATTTTTTAAAAGTATATATTAATTTAATAAGTGTAGCTTGTATACTGACTCCTAGGTAAAGGTCTCGTACTGAATAAAATGAGGATTTTTACTTGTGAAATACTAGACCCTTTTTGAAAATATTTAGCTTTTATTAGTAGTACTTATTTATGGAATGCACCAGATATTTTCTGACTTCACTGGAGAACCTGGTACGTTAATGCAGCCTGTAACTGTTCAAAATTGCACTAGACATGACCACATCACCTGTGAAAATTCCAGAGGGAAGTTTTCTTTTGTTTACCCCTTCCCACTGAGGAAATGGAAATAAGCAGTAATAAGAGCAGTAGTGACAAGAACAATGTCTACAAAACCTTTGCAGGGATGAGATAAACATCAGTTTCCAGTTACAGCCTTCCTGTCTGCTGTGGCCTCTTATTTTAAAGATAATAATACCAATATTTTAGGACTTGGCCATGCACCGTCAAAACCTTAAAATGTCCAAAGAAGGTTGGTTATAAAATATTAATTATTACAATTAATATTTATTAATGATTATATAAAATATTAATTATTACAAATGGATAAGACATTTCCCATTATATTTTAGCTTATACACTGGCCAGTAGTAATTTCTTTTCCATTTAACAGCTAAATTATAACATATTCTTAGGTTGAATAGATATGAAAATTTACTACACAATCTAATTGAAACACTGGCCAGCTACTATATAATAAATGCATAGAAACACCATGTAAACCTATATGGTTAAAAGAGATATGCATTCAATATAACAATAGAATGCAGTACCTTTTATTATAAAGGGTAAGTATATAATAACTCACTGCCAAAATAATTATTTTAGGCATAAAATCACAAATATTCAAAGTAGATCAGGCCAAGTACTATTCCAATATGATGGCAAACTTGAAAGAGTATCTCTTGTAGCCTATGCCCTGATGCTGGATTCACAGATACTAAGGGAGTGGCAGGAATCATGTGTTTGCAGATCTGCTGAAGGGGAAACTCTATAAGGTGCAAAAATAATGTGCGGGGTATGCATTTAAGACAAAAAAAGTGTCAGCAGCTAGAAGAGTCTTGTGATATAGACACAAACATCTCAAAAATGAATGGGGATGATAACATTTACTTTATTTATGTGCTATTTTCAATGAGAGTAACTTTTTTGTTTGTTTGTTTGTTTTGTTTAGTGCTCCAAGGACATTGAATAAAATTTTATGATATTTCTCTCTCTTTTCCTAAATACGTTCTGGTACTCATAAAATTGTGCCCTAACACAGCAAGTGTCCTGCTGTCTGGATGTATACATATTCATCAGGATAAAAACTTAATTTCAGATGAAGAAGCCTCAAAAATTGAAAGATCACAAGAGTCTTAGAACAAAGAAAGAAATACATTAGATGCCTGGCTGACCATAATCTTCGAGGCTACTGAAACTGCTGAAAAACAAAGTCTTGAAAATGCATTAAGAAAAAGGTCTTTTAACAGTGGAAAACCAAAGCTGGGTCCAGGAAATGTTTGTTTCCTGCAAAAAATGCTAATCACTGTCATATTTATTTTAAAGAATGACCAATTATTTAATTATAAAATGAATCCTAAAATCTATGATTCTATGAATGGTTTGGGTTGAAAAGGCTCTTAAAGACCATCTATTTCCAAAGCCCCTGCAGCAGACAGGGACAACTTTCACCAGACCAGTGGCTCAGAGCTCCATCAAATCTGGTCTTGAACATTTCCAGGGACGTGACATCCACAGCTTCTCTTGCAAGTGCCTCAGCTCCCTCACAGTAAAGAATTTCTTCCTGATATCTAATCTGAACCTA
This sequence comes from Chamaea fasciata, assembly GCF_029207755.1. Classification (NCBI taxonomy): domain Eukaryota; kingdom Metazoa; phylum Chordata; class Aves; order Passeriformes; family Sylviidae; genus Chamaea; species Chamaea fasciata. The sequence goes on along the minus strand of NW_027094089.1, from coordinate 34,674,356 downwards.
CTGTCAGCTTTAAGTCATTTAAGCCTCTTGCCTTGTCACTTGCCCTTGCCACAAGTCTCTCTCCAACTTTCAGACAGGCTTCCTTTACGTACTGGAAGGCTGCAATGGGGTCAGCCCAAAGCTGCCTCTTGTCCTGGCTGAACAATCCCAATTCTCTCAGCATTTCCTCATAGCAGACGTTCTCCATCCCTCTGAGTGGCCTCCTCTGGTCTTGCTCGAACAGCTCCATGTCCTTCCTGTGCTGAGGACCCCAGGGCTGGAGGCAGCTCTGCAGGTGAGGTCTCACCAGAGGGGGCAGAGGGTCTGAACCCTCTCCCTCCAAAGCGGCCTGCAGGGCTTTGCATGCAGCCTAGGACAAACTTGGCTTTCTGGACTGGGAGTGCCCATGGATGGCTCATGTCCAGCCCCTCACCAGCACCCCAAGTCCTCTGGGGCAGGGCAGCTCTTGATCTGTTCATCCCCCAGACTGTACTGGGGGTGCTCTGACCCAGGTGAGGTACTTTGCACTTGGTCTTGTTTAACCTCATTCCCAAGGGCCACTTCTTGAGCTTGTCCTGTAGCCTCTGGATGGCATCCTATCCTTCAGGAGTGTCAACTGCACACTCAGCTTGGTGTCTTCTGCAAATTTGCTGAGGGTTCACCCAATCCCTTCATCTACACCATTAATGAAGACATAAATAAATAACACTGGTCCCAGTACAGATCCCTGAGGGACACCACTTTTCACTGATGTCCATCAGGACCCTGAGCCATTGACTATGACCCTCTGGCTGTGACCATCCAACCACTTTGTTATCCATAAAACAACAGCCCATTCAAATCCAACATTAAATCCATCTCTCTCCAATTTAGAGAGAAGGATGTTGTGGGTGATGTGCTAAAGGCTTTATAGAAGTCCAGATAAATGACATCTGTAGCTCTTCCCTTTTACAATGATGTAGCACCCCATCATAGAAGTCCACTAGTTTGGTCAAACAGGATTTTCTCTTGGTGAAGCTGTACTGGCTCTCCAATCTCCTCCCTGCCCTCCATGTGCCTTAGCAGAGCTCCTGGGAGGATCTGTTCCAGGATCTTCCCAGGCACAAAGGGGAGGCTGACAGGTTGATAATTCCCAGGGTCTTCCTTTCTACCCTTTCCTTTTTAAAGATGGATATAGCAATACCCCTTTTCCAGTCACCGGGGATTTCACCTGATTGTCAAGACTTTTCAAATAACAAGGAAGACTGTCTTGGCAACAACATCAGCCAATTCCCTCAGGACTCTGGGATGCATCTCTCTGGCTCCCATAGAGTTGTGTACATTCAGTTTCCTCAGGTGGTCACAAACCCGATTTTCCCATACAGTGGGAGGGACTTGCTCCCGCATGCCCCATCCTGCTGTCCATTCACTTCAGAGGTGTAGGAAAAAAGGTTGTCAGTGAAGACTGGCAAAAAAGTTGTTGAGTCCATCAGCCTTCTGTTAATCTGTTGCTACCAGTTTTCCAGCATTGTTTATCAGGGGAAACACCTTCTTTGACCTTCCCTTTCTGGTTAACATACCTCTAGAAGCCCTGTTATTTTTTGTGTCCCTTGCCAGGTTAACTTCCAGCTTCACTTTGGCCTTCCTTACACATTCATACTCCATCTCTATTCACTTCCCAGCTCACTTGCCCTTGCTTCAACTGCTTGTGCATTTGCTTCTTTCTTTTTAGTTTGAACAGCAGGTTCTGACTCAGTAATGCCAGTCTCATGCCTTCATTGCCTGATTTCTTTCTCCTGAGGATTGCTAGCACCTGTGCTCTATGGAAGACTTTCTTAAAGATCTGTCAGCTCTGTACCACTCCCTTGTCCCTGAGGGTGATCTCTCAAGGGAACCCCTGACTATCTTCCTGAAGAGCTCAAAGTCTGCTTTCCTAAAGGTCAGAAAAAGATACAAAAACAAATTAGATAATAGTAAGTCTTACCTGCATACTGTAGCTAACCATTGTTGTTACTGATGTACTAGAATCTCTAAGAACTTGCAGACTGATTAAAGCTGTCTTCTTATAAGCCACAGCAAATCGAGATCCCACAGCAAAATACACTAAACCGTAAGGAGCATCACTTTCCAGGACAGTTATAAAAGCAAATCTGGCACTGTTGTTCAAAGCAGCTCCTGTGCTTACATCATACAGCTCAACAAAAATGTAAGTTTCAAATTCTGGTACCTGTAAGTGAGGGATGATTTTCATATCATTATAAGATCTACTAATAAATTTCAGCTTTTAATAAATCACTTTGTATGCACAATGGATCACTTTAATATTACTTTCCACAAGCATGCTTCCTGAAATGTGCAATAAGTACAATAAATTATAACCTAGAAACAATACTGCAATAGGCATCACTCTGTCAGGCACACTAATTAAGTCCCAGATTTTCACATGGAACTTACTGCATTAAAGTAGCTATTGAAATAGTGCAGGCACTGTGGCTGTAAATTTGACATAAATGACAGTAAACTCTCAGAGTATTCCAGATTATGGATTTACATAGATGTACAACTTACGAAGAATATGCTCTTTCATTTTCTTTTTACATTAGAAAATTTCACATACCTACCTACTCACTTTTGGAAAAACTGCACAGAATTAAGTATGCAATTTTGGAATTTTTTAATTTGAATAATGAGTCTCCTGTATGCAAGTACTGAACTCAGTTAAAGTTCAGAAACACATTTTCCATACAACCTTAGCATTTAAACACTAATATGTTTATGCATATTTTTACAAGAAATTAAAAACTCAGTAGATTTGCACACAACTGAATTTATTGAAAATCTCAGAGCTTAGACAACACTATTTGATAGACCTCTGTGATGTTTCACACATAGAGAAACACATCACTCAGAAATTACAGGCTGTGAAACTTTGTTTCCTTATTGAAAATAAGGTAGCAGTGTTAAGTTTACAATATGACATTCTGCTTCATCTTTTATTTTGTATTCACAACACAAATGTAACATTTAAAAATATACATCCCATTACTAAGATTCCAAAAATCATTGCAAAGATGTTACTTGTACCTATTCCATGCACTTGTCAAGTAGCAAACTTGAAAAAAAGAGAAAAAAGTATTTCTTTACAAGAAAATTAATTATTAAAAAATGGTAATCATTGACGTTTTGTTGGTGGTTTTTTTTTTGTTTTTTTTTTTTACTATTTTTTAATTGAATATGTATGGCCAGGTTTTGGTACTGGTGGAACTACAGGGGTGGCTTCTTTGGGAAGCTGACAGAAATTCTCCCCACATCTGGCACAGGCAATGCCAGACAGCTCCAAGATGGGCCTGCCACAGGCCATGGCTGAACCAACCAGAAACAGTGTTAACACCCCAATGACAATATATTTAAGAAGAAAAAACCTTTTATTATGCAGATGAAATTGTGGCCAGAGTAGAACAGGGTGACAACAGATACGAGGAACAACTCTGCAGACACCAAGGTCTGTGGAGAAGGAGGGGGAGAAGGCACTGGAGTTGAGATTCCTCTGCAGCCCCTGGTGCAGTCCGTGGTGAAGCAGCCGTGCCCCTGCAGCCCATGGAGGTCCATGGGAATGCAGAGATCCACCTGCAGCCTATGGAGGAGCCCCATTCTGGAGCAGGGGGATGCCTGAGAGGTAATGATCCCATGGGTGCCCCACAGTTGAGCAGGATTCTGGCAGGAACTTCACCATTCACAAGATGGATGGGAACAGGGACAGATTTTTAAACACTTAAGAGATTCTTACGCAGTTTTATGAGTTTTCACAGATCACTGTGCTAGATGTAGGAATATAAAATTACACACAAGTTAGACTCAAAAGTTTTTTTGTGCAATGAGATATTACTTATAGAATGTTTTCTGTAAACCACTCTAAGAAATGCTTCAGTAGATGAAAAACCTACTGTGTGAAGCATAAGAGTATATGATCAAACATTTCAGTAAAACAACTCCATTCTTTTTTCTTACTGTTATAGAAAAACCTAAGATCTGTAATTTACTCTTCAAACTACTTACCTCCTTCCCAAATTTCTTTCAGTCTCAATGAAGGCAGTACAAGACTATAAATAAACATGTTCTAGACAAGCTGAGTAGATATCAAGTTACTATGTTCAAACTAAGCATCAGTTCCTCTGAATCAGGCAGTCTTTTCATCTTGACAAATTGCAATTCAATGCTGAACATAAATGAGCAATAATTACTTACATGATCAGGCTTTATTTCAATGGAGATGTTGCACATTGTTTGACCTGCCACGCAGGTCGTGTATCCCAGCACAGACACAAGTTCATTCTCCAAGTTCACACCTTCATTCTGAAGGACAACTGCCGTTTTATTCAAGGTCACACGCCAGAAGATCTTCACATCTTCAAAAGCCCTATAAGCAAAAGAGAAGCATATGCATGTACTGAAGGAGAGCACAACAGATTTATGAAACATAAAGTACAGACGTAACATACACTTTATGTTATTATTCAAAACTTATCATTAGGGAATCAATTGCTTTATAATGAAAAAAATTGCTCTTTTTATTTAAATTTCTTCCTCTAATATCTATTTATATTATTAAAAAAGTAACAGAAGAAGGCAATAAAGCCATTATGAGAACCCAGATTCTTCTTAATTTTTGTTTTAGAAAACATGCAGTTATCTGAATGAGAGACACTGGTGCTTGAAAAGCAGGGATGTGCCCGAGTACTTTCATTAATATTATAGTAACATTAGCCTGGAAAGACAAGTGGAATTTGTCTTTCCTGTAAGTGTAAGGAAATTACCATACTTGAGCATATTTGTTTGAAGTAAACATAAATGTACAATATATATATGTATATGTGCTAATTAGGAAAAAAGTGAAGACATAAGCATACTGACACTTAAATAACTTCTTAATTGCTCCTTGTAGTATTCATGGCTACTTACATTACACAGAGAGATGAGAATTGGAGTTACACCTTTAGCAGTGCAAATACCTTAAGCAAAACCTTCATGCTTGCTGACTTACAGTATAAAATGGAAAACATTTGAGATTTTTCCTGTTTCTGCTTTATACCAATAAAGTGACAGACCTAATTATATTCACAACTTAAATGGCCTGTTGCTAAAATCTGTGAAGATATTAAAGGAGCTGAAAGCAAAGGGCTTATTCTAAAACTCTGCGATGAAAACCTCTTCCATTAACAGTAGTTCCTGTGATTCAAGACAAGATATTACAGAGTGTGGGAAGAGCACTGGAATCAGCTGTTGCCTGCACCTGTTTGGCTGTCGTGCGACAGTCAGCAGCACCTCTCTGTTTTCTGAGTCTTCATCAAGTATCAAGCCACTTTGTACTTCTGGAATGAATCCCAAAATGCCATTCTGGAGATCACTTCCTGTGTAGGAAATATCCATGAAAGTAGTAAGCAAGAAAGTTAAGCTGAGAGTAAATTGTACTTTTATAATGCACAACTGCTAAAAACCAAAAAATTCAGGTATCAAAAGCATGCTGCAAAGTACTATTTAGGGACACCTCAATTCTCTTAGTATTTCTATTCTTAATTTACATTCTAGAATTTCAAATTTAGAATTTAGCATTTCTAAATTTTATTTTAATCAGTAGAATAATAACAACAATTTTTGAAAGTAAATTCCTTATGAGAGTCCTGGCACAATTTTTGCATGTAAACTTGTATTTTCAGCAGCATTCAACAAACTGACTCAATTCGGTGTCTCTTGATTTCAAAAGACTAGTTGTCACAGTAATCTCCAGAACAATCTCAAAAGCTTTGCCTATAATGCCCTTATGAGATAATCACTCCAGCTATGTTTATCATAAATCTTAAAACATTCTGTTTGAACGGAAATGGGCCTCAGCATATAAAGTAAGTAATGCGATAAAGATGGGCTTCCAGAGACATAACTTAGGCTTTCTCATTCATCCTATCCATGATGCTGTTGAACCCATCCATTTTCACAGATTATTACATCAGCTTTTCTCTTTCATCTTTAATTCTATGTGTGGAACTAGTGAGCTGCAAAACACCACATTTTTCTCAGGGGAATGCAAACAAGTTCAAAAAAACAGACGTGGAAGATAAAATTTCCAGTATTAATGAAGGGAAACTAATGTCTTTACAATGCTCAATCCGATCTTGCTTCTAAAGAATTTCTCCTTGCAGGTAGTGATGGCTTTACTCTGCAATTCAAAAGGCAGTCTGCTTCCACCCCAGTGCTAACTAAAAGTCAATAAATATAATAAGATGAACAGAAACAGTGTGTTTGCTTATGTGCATGCACAAATATTTAACCTGAGGTACTTATCTATGCACTTAAATGCAGGTACATGCTTTGACCCTTCTCCTTAATGTGTTGTCTCATGTTCCAGCTTTATGGACACTTTGTACAGTGGGTATAACTCTAGAGCACATTCATACACTTCTGTGGTATTGAATACCAGCCCAAATTACAACTGTGCCTATATACATACTTCTGCAGTTAACGTGCCTACCCCAGGGAGGTACTGGTTACTTCCATGGTAAATTCTGGAGATAATGCACATGAAGAGTATGTGTTTCATATGATCTGGTTTTGCATATGATCTTGGTTGCTTCCTACACTCATCCAGCAGCACAATTTAATCCTAGTTCTCAATACCCACACTGATTTCTTAAGACTATCTAAATACACAAAACTCCCAGTAATGCTGAACCTTACCTTCTTGATTAGCCTAAACTGAATTAGCCTAAAATTCATTCCAATGCCCAATTTCTTTCTAAAGCTTAATCTACATTGAAGGTTAGATTGGTTTATATTCAATTGGTAAGCCTGACAGATATCTAAAAGCTAGGGGAAATTGGAGTTCTGACATCATTTTCTCACAACAGCACAGTGACTGAAAGAAAAACTTTTCCTTGGTGACTAAGTATGCTAATTCCTATCCTCCATCCCCAGAAGCAGAGCATGACTACACTTCAGGTATGAACTGCATAGTAGCAAAGAATGAAAACAGAAGCAGTTTTTTATACTTTGTACAAATTCCATCCATTGTAAAAGTGAAAGATTTAACTTAAAAATACAAAGTATATGAAATATATCTAATAGAATGCCAAGATAATTCAGGCTAAAAGGGCCCTTTAAGTCTCTAGTCCAATACCCTTCTCAAAGCTGAATTATTTCTGAAACCAAACCAGATGGCTCAGAGGTTTGGGGCTGGAAAAAATTCCAGGGATGGAGAGAGACCATGCAACTTCCCCAGGCAACCTGTGCCACTGGCTCTCTGTACTCAGTAAGAAAAAATACCCAAGCTAAATCTCATTTCAGCTTATATTCACTGTCTGCCATCATGCACTGCTGCCATAATGCATTAATTAAATAATGAGTCAGTAAATTTTTAGGTCTCTCCTCTTTTAAGTAATCTTATGGTCTCAGTAGGAACTATGTCTTCCTGTATTCAAATGCCCCATGACATTTTCTTTTACAAAATCATGTTTCATAGACTGTTAGGAAAAGGAAAAGAAAAAAAAAAAGAAAAAAAAGTAAAAGAAAAAGTAAAAGAAAAAGTAAAAGAAGCTTAAAACATTCTGGAACTTGAGAAAACAAAGTACCTGAAGTAGCAAAATACAAATCATCTGGTCTTTAGAAAGAAAGAAAAAGGCAGTGATCTTTTTGTGCCATAAACTGTCAAGAAGTGGTCAGTATTTACAATTACACAAAATACTTTGGTCTGAATGCAGCACTACAGTACTGTGAGAAAGGATCATTTGTACAATACTGAGAACAAACAATGAAAGCCCAGCAGTTTCATAACAGGTTCCTATTGGACACTTTCATTTTTGTACCATAAGTTAAGTGGTAACTCTTTTCATAGTCAAGTGGTAACTCTTTTCATAGTCACAGGTCTGTATCATAAAGTATCCCACCTGTTCTTTGAATTTGGAAGTCATGGATCTACAGAGACGGGAATCTCATGTCCCAGGAGGGAGGGTTGGAACAAGGAAAATGGCAAAAAACCAAGTGAGCCTACAATGCTACTCCATCTCCAACACAAACACTTATGCTCAGTGTTTTCTCTTCATAAAGGGCAAAAACGGAGATAAGCCGCACCTACAGATGTATTTTGAGTTACATTGCTAAGGGATGCTAAGTGGGCTTTGTGTATTAGATGCTACCTCTGATCTGGAAAATGTTAGATTTGGGAATAGAATACCCTGTTTATTATCATATAGAATTCCAATTTTGCATGAAAATTGCTATGAGAACATATAATTATTTACCATTATTGAATTCAAGTATATTTACTCATTTCCTGGGGGAAATAATATTACCTGCAATAACTACTGTTGCAAAGGCAGCAAATCCATGTTCATCCTTTCCTTCCACAATCTGAGCTCCATATTCAGGATTTGAGAGGAAAACATAAAATGATTCCTGTCCTTCAGGCTCATCATCATCAAAAATTTTTATGGACACCTGGCTTTCACTTTCTCCATCCAGCAAAGTCAGAGAGATTGTCTGTTCTTCAAAATCTTCTCCTTCCATTGCCCATGTGAAGTTTGATTTTCCATAAACATTTCCAAAAGGATACAAATCTACTCCAATCTGTGCACTCAGTCCCCCAAAGGTTTTCACAGTTATTTTAATATCACCAGTAAATCCCTTGGTCCTTCTGATCTGAAGGACTGCTGTGTTGGAAGTATTGCTGTTTGTATCTTCTTCAATATAAATAAACTCTGGCCCCAAACTTAGTATTCCATGAAGAACATCATTAGGCAGGATATTAACTGTTGCAACACTGAAAACTGGATTCAAACGGGGACTCCAGTCAAGGTTTGCAGGTTGAACATCCAGAATTTCCACAGAACTCAAATTTACAAAAAAACATTCTTGTATTTCAGACACAGTGTCATCAATTATTGATATTTCTATCACTGCATTTGTCTGAAAATGTAAAAACATAAGCTCTCCATTATAGACGGGTATAAAGTCTTCTAGTGGTTTGGCACTTCCTGGAATGGTCTGGTATGTCAGTTTAGTGAGATTACTTTGAAAACCAAACAATCTTTGGACATGTAGTCTGACTACCTGGACATCTTCTTCAACTGCAACTGATCTTGAGTTAAGATCAAACTGGAAGATCCCCATTGGCTCAATTTTAGCTATCGTAAATCCTGATCTGAAAAAGAAACAATATCACATTGAGAGAGGAAATACAAATAACAAAAATCACAACAATGAAGCATAATAATTTTCAGTGAGCAATCAATGATGGCTCTAAGAAAGTGGATTAAAAAATGTATAACAGTAGAGGGAAGAAAGAGCAATCATACTAAGCAAGACATAAAGAGGTACCCTAAAAATGCTTTTGTAATGTTTGGAATGAGCAGCCCTCCACCGGGTTAATGCATCCTAAGTCAGGACAGGATACTGAGTAAATGATACATAAAATATGGTCTTCCTGACAAATAGGAGAGGCAAAGGAAAGTAGGTCTTCCTACTGTGCACACAGTACAGGAATATAATATAGCCACTACAAGTATTATCAGTTTTAAACACTGAACAAACCTCCTGTACCAAGGGAAAGCTGTGAAGTAGACAGCTGCTAGCAGGTTTACAGTTTTAGCCAGAAAGCTAGAGCAGGATGGAAAGTTATTTTAAAATATACAGTAAGGTTTTGAAATACTGCCTCTTTACAATATTACTCAAAGTACTTTTTTTCCCAGATCTGAGTCTTGTTATAGATATCAATTTAAACTTTACTTTGTTCATATTAAATATATCCTCTTCTTATTACAAAATATTAGACTGGCTTTGCTAAATCTTGTGTCATTCACTTCCCTCTAGAAGTGAATCATTATTCAATGCCAGAGGCTGCCAAATGACACAATTACAGTGAGTGGATTTGGCTAACAGATGAGACTCTTCCAACACTTAAGAAGCCAAAAAACCTTCGAAGTAATTGTGAGGTTTACATCTCGTGGGATGCCATCTGAAGTTTTCAAGAAAAGGTTATTCTCATACACTCAAGGTATTTGACTTGCACAGTAAATATGTGCTTGAGGACTGGAGTCCATAGGATGGACAAGCCTAGGAGAAAGGGTCATTTTGAGGAATTTAGGCATCTGGTTCACTCCTGACTTCCTTCAGATTTGCCAGTGAATTTTAACATGGTGAAGCCAATACCTTTCTCCATGTGGCATCACTCTATGCCCATTTTTTATACACTTTCATCTTCAATAAGAAAGAGTGAAAATAGTTTTAAGAACAGATAACAATTTAACTGAGATGAAAAACTACATTGAATGTAATGTTTTAATTTTTCAGAATAAAAAGGGAGTTTAATGTAAATTGGGTGTTTTTAGAGCATTTCTTATTTCATTTGATTTATTTTAAATAATATTTTTATCTAAGATCTTATAAATATGGATTTCTAGGGACACTGAAAATTGACAGAGTTTGTTTCATTCTTCAGCTTCCTGGTTAAAACTGTTGATCTTGGTTCTTCAACCTAACTGTCTTTCCTAACTATCTCCATCATTCTAGAAACATTCTAGGCACCTCAGATCCCAATGCCAAGAAACAGACTGGAATTGAAGAAAATCCTCAGTTTCAGGCAGTCCGATCTGCAGTACTGACATTTGTTTCTATGTGAGGTAAGACATGGAAAATTATCAAAAAAGGAACTACAATTTGTTAACGATCTATAATTTAATAGGGATTTGTATGAGTTATATGCCTCTATACATGTCATAATTCTTACAGCATCAGTGCGACTCAAAAGTGTAATATCCTTACCTCAGGCGGGCCCCACCAGACACATTGCTGTACACTGCTGTTAAAGTGATGGCAAATGTCTCAGGTTTATTTAGGCTTGGAGTAGCCTGAAATGAAATCACTTTACTTTCCTCCCCAGAGGAAAATACAACAGTACCTGAAAGAAGAATGATTGAGAGGGTCAAAATGACTAAAAAGGAATTCTCTTTTTACCTGGAAATACACTGACATAGGGACTTAAGTCACAATTCCACTCCACTGAGGTGAAGAAATCCTCATGATAAGGATTTTTCCTATAGAAAGCTGTCCTTCAGAGGCATAGCATTGTGTCTGTGAAAAAAAAGTTTTCTCATAAAGTAAATATGTCCCTTACAGATAAAAATTGGATCATGTGACTTCATTCCAATGACTTTTCATTAATAAAGGAAACATGTAGAGTTACAAATAACTAAAAGGTGGTATAATCACTTATGCAACTGCCATAGCTGTTGCTCATGTGGCTGTACATAATTTGTTGCAGCAATTACTCACCAAATGGAGGAGTAATATTGCCTAGTTTAACAGAGTCAGTTACGAGGTCTGGTGGGCATTCTGAAATCCAGCTTACTGTTACAGAGCCATAAACTCCTCTTCTGCTTATGATAGCATGGCCTGTCCCTGAAACAATGTTTGTAAGTCGTAATATCACAGATTCAAAGCCAACCTGTGGAAACGTAGTAGATTTTATCAGAAAATTTAATAAAAATTGACAATAACATATGTGAAAGTATAGTGTCTTTTGTAAAAAGGTCATCTTACAATAAGAATGTATGCATATAGATAAATATATGTGCATGTAGCTATGGACATATGAATATTTCCTTCACAGCTCTTTAGTAATAGTTGCAAACTTTAGATTTCCAGCAATCAGATTGCAGAGAAAAGGAACAAGTATGAGTGACATTTCAGTACTGAAAACAATGAATACAGCTATCTGTGTCTCTTGTTTAGAAGTTAAATAAATCAAGCCTGCCCTCATCGCCCACAGGTAGTAACTGCACTACTCTGTCTCTCTCTCTCTCTCTCTCTCTATATATATATTAGGTCTAAAATAGATTATTAATTGTGTATCCAGTGAAAAGTAAGTTGTTGCCCCATGACACTGTTCACAAAATTATTCTTGCTACTGTGATCTACTTTTCTTTTTCTCTGAGCAGCAAATAGGGTTGAAGATAACTTGCATATTCTAAAATAAATTATAAATGGATATATGACAATATATGGTATACAATGGTCTCTCTGTAAACAGTGTACAAACAAGTACAGAAAGTCTATTTGACTTAAGTTTCATCATAAATTAAAACCAGAACAATGCTTCAAGATAATTTAAATTATTAAGTAAAAACTTCAATAACATTTAAGCATTAAAACTTCATCATGCCTTTGCATGACATAAAAAAAGGGAATGGCAGCACATACACCATACTAAAGTAGGCAAATTATCTTTTCTCACTCTCATACAAAATAAGACAAATGGAAAAATTATCACTCAATGATTACCAAATTTACTGGTATCTGCAGATATATGCATACTGATATATGCATTAACATCTAGTATATATTCCATCGCTGTTTGCACATCATACAGAATACATGCTATTTATCTGCTTTGGGGTTGCTGTACTTACAGAAACATAGTCCAGATTTACTTATTTTTAAGTCTTAGAATTGCTATTTCATGTAAATATTTACACAACTTAAATTTTATAGTGAAGAGGCTTTTTCCAACTGTATTAATATATTTCTATAAGAATTTGTATCAAAGGAAAGAATAATATACAGTGAAAGTAATAACAGGAAAAATCTCTTCTGTCATATTGATTACAATGAAAACTTCACTGAGTTCTTGTAACAGGTATCTTCTGTAGTGAAGTGTACCTTTCTTCTATGGTAGGAACATGACACCACAACCAGGGTACTGACCTGTGAATTGGCAGCTTCCTCAGGAACAAGCAATACAGCAGACTTTGCTATTCCTAATATTTTGGGCACATCCTTGGCACTTCCCCTAACCAGGCTTACATTAGTCAGTTCCAGAGTAAAATTCAAGCCCAGTTGAATAAATGCCTTTGAGAAAGAGAATTTAATTAGAAAGGTAGCAATTTAATTCCACCAAAATCATGTTATCCAACAGTTCAAATAATTAACAAAACAACCCTTTAGATTTTGTTTGCTTACGTCCAAAGCAGCACTTTCAAGACAACTGTTTTGTTGATTATGTTTCTCAAAGAATTACAGTTAAGCCATCAATAGTGTGAAAGCCATCAATAATCTGCCAGAAGTTTGCTGGAATGTGAGTTTGTAAAGCAACCACTGACATTTTTAAAAGTTGTATCTGATACATTGGGCCTTAGCTTGATTCTAATCCATAGGATTAAAAATATTTAAGATGGTTGTAAGATCATATAAAGATGCATGTAAGACTGATAATAACAACAAACAACAAGGAAACACAGAAAACTGCAGGTACATTTATCTTCTTCATTGGCCACAAATGACAGATCACTATTTACAATCCAAAAGAAGCTTAAGAAAATGTTTGCATACATATAATAATAAGATATTGAACTGACAGTAACACAAAACAACAATGTAAGGAAACATTAAGTATTTGAACCCATGCATAGCAGTGATTTTGCAATTACTATCAGAAAATGTGATTTTAAAATCCAGTTCTACTCCATAAAGAGGAAATTCATGACACCAAAACTCTCTTTTCTGCTTCTTCACAATTGACACTAGTGAGAGTTTTATAGCTTATTTGTATTGTGATGAAACAAATGGAAACAATAGATATCATAGGAGCTAAAAGAGTAATACTCACCTTGTTGCTTATTGGCACTCTTTTGACTCCAAAGCTGGCACCATCCTCTATTGTGAGGACTCCCACCTCATTCTTGGGTTCAATCAGTGCTTCGTCATGAAGGGCTGTGACACAGTACTCGACCGTCACTTCCCCAAATGCTCCAGCATGCCGAGTCACATTAATCTGAACATATCGATCCTGGCCTCTTTCCACCAGTACTGACTGCTGGTCAGAGTACAGGGCAAACACTCCATGAGGATCGTCATTTGCAAACACTGTGATCCTTGAAATTCCTTTCTCATGGTCCAAATCTGCTCCACCTTCCACTGAAATCAGCCGTACCTCATAGTTTTCATCCAGTTCTGGAACATCATCAGGTAATAGATAGATAATTATCTCAGCTGTACTCTGCTGGTCAGCAATGAGAACAGATCCCTCTGTCTCAAGAAAGTCACCTGTGATGTCAAATTCACTACATATTTCCCAGTAAACCTGAAATTAATATAGAAAATGCAAAATATTAAAGAAAGAAAAATTACCTCTAAAGTCAGAAACTTGCATATTCAGGATACAGTATAGACAGGACATGGAAGAGACTGCTTTTAAATGGGTAAAAAAAGAATTGCTTTGTGTATGCATAGGAACAATATCCTGTCACTCAGACTGTCTTTCAAGATTGTGTGTTATTTCATTAACAGTGCTATGAATATAAATATTTCCTCTGTCTACTTTCAGAAAATTCATGTAAAACTGTGGAATGTATGAACATTTTTCAAAAAGTATTACTATTTTCACACCAACCACCTTTGCTATTATTTCTGATTCCAATATTCCTCACATAAGAAAAGAATGAAGAATTCTCATTAAACACAGAAGATTCTATTAATTGTTTCTATCAATTGATCAATTTACTTTAAATTAAATGAGTTCCTGTTAAACGCTGACTTCTAAACAACTTTAGGTAAAAAACAATGTGCATGATGGTTCAGAAAAGTCTGATTCGGTCTAAGAAAGTGTGATGATATATCAAAGACAACTCACTATGAAAGTATTGTCTCTTCTGCTCTCCCATCAAAAGCAAATGGGGAGAGAAAGTGAGAGCAGTACAGCAGTATGTTTTTTTTTTCTTCCCCTGGACCAGGGAAGACTGAATTTTACTCTCCGAACCACAAGTACTAGGGCTAAGCCCTTCCTAAATTCAGTCTAAAAGGCAACATTTAAAAAAATTTATTCGAGAAACAAGCAATTGCAAGGCACAGAATGAGATATTTTTCCATACATTGACACTGAAGATGATTTCAGACAAAATTGTTTATTAGGAAAAGAGTGAGAATACCGTTATGTTCCCCAGAATGCCTTGAATTCGTTTGACAGACAGCGTAATATTTTGTGGCCCTTCGTCTCCTGAGGGTTCTGCATAGTTATTCTCAGTTAATGATTCAGGAGCAAACTGTACGATTCCATTGGGATCACCAAACTTCTCTATCTGCAAAAAGGTAAGCAAACATTTAAAAACTAAAAATGTATTGGGAGTTGTATTCTTGCTCAAATGATTGAAATTTTCACTGCTAGATGCTACAGGGGCACATATGTGTTGGTTCTAAAAACAGCAGAGAAAGTTTTGAATGTCCCTTTTTCAGTTCCCCTGTCCAAGAACAAAAAAAATAATTTTATTTCAAACGCTGTATCTGAATATTTTGATTCTAAAGCAGGAAATGCTCAGGCACCTTGAGCTACTACACAGAAACTCTTCCAACACTATCAGTTTTCAAACTCAGCACCATGGGAAAGAGAGCTCATCCACATCAGTGTGAACCATTAGCTGCCACAAGAATTTGGGGTAACCTGTCTTCCTGAAGGTGGTTGTGGAAGTAAAAGCTATTCCATCAACACCTTACAGACCAGATAATAAAATAAGAATATAATTTCTAGAAGAGAATTTTTTGAGGGCTTCTTACAGCAGTTTTATAAATATTTCCTTATTTGCAGTATCCCTGGAGCACTGGTTTGTCTTTGATAACTCAAAAATATCTGTATTTCTCTTGAAAAAGGGGAAAAAGACATTTTGTCTTTGTCTCAATGGAGCTTTGGTGGAGAGCATCTTTTTGTGTGTTAATCACCCTCTCTATAGTATACCTTTGTCACTAATATTGCTGCTGCTACTGTTTGTTTCTCATCTCATTGGTGTTTTCAGGTAAATTATTCTTATCTTGTCTTAGAAACTCTGCTTTTTGTCTCCCTTTCACAAGAGGGTTTAGGGAAAAGGAAGCAGTTGAGTGGAGTTTAATTTCCAGCTGGGTTTAAACCACAACAGATGACAAACATACTGACATATAGAAACGTGGGCTCAATCCATGCTCTCTCCAAAGAGAGCCATAGAAAATTGCAAATAAGAGAGCCAGCTCAGCACTTTATACCAGTTTTTACTGATAGATTCTCTGCCCTTTTTCTTTCAGAATTGAACATAATATACCAAAATAGTACAAAGGCACAAAAGCCAAATGACTAAATAATCATTGTGTTTAATTTTTAAAAGCTTTGCAGGATAAATACCAGTATCAACAAAAAACTCTGAAAAAAGAGAAGCACTAATAACTTACTATTAATGTAACGCTGTTTGCCTTAGAATCTATTTCTGTTTCACCTTTCAAAAGGCTCAGTCGAATAATGAAGGTCTCCTGAACTTCAACTTCTTCATGAGGATAGATTTGTAGATTAATCATTCTCAGACCTCCTTCTCCTTCTTCAAAATAGAATGATCCATTCACAGGGTCACCAATGTCACTATTCAGAGGAGACAAAATGTCTTCCGAATTGGGTCCCAAAATGTCCCAGTTAATCTGTGGAAGAGATAAGTTTCAGATTTAGAGGGGTGATGTATTATAACAGCATCCGAAGGGGAGAAGTGACAGAGTACCAAAAGTACTTAGCTATGTTTAAATCTTTGCTGCTAATACAGGATACAAAAAAAAATCATATTTAATTCTATGGGGCAAAATATAGAAGCCTTTGAAAACCTAAACATACATGACAATTTATAAATGAAAATTTTAAAATGTTAGTCACAATGCCAGTTTATTAAATTCCAGATGTTAGTAATAGAAAAGAAACTAAGATTTCTTTAGCATTTAGCAAGAATCACACAGGCCAGTATCTATTTCTTTTCTCTTTCGTGACTTGTTTTGCAAAACTTCCCACATGAGTATTCATGATCAAAACCATTTTCCCATGAAGTGTGATGTCATGTCTAAAAATGACAAATATTTTTAATCATAAAAGTTTTTAATCCTTCAGATTATGAAGAAAATTATGCATCCTTCATATTTCCTCAGCCTGATTAAAAGCTGTAGCATTTCCAGCACTTCCCACAAATTAGACTGCTTTTAAGGAGGTCATATTCAGGACTTCACAAATATAATTTTGGCAACTTAAGTGTTTTCCATCTTTCTCCAATGACTTCTAGAAAAAGTCAAAAACTGAGAGAATGTGGAGGAGTTCATGGCTTTTAATGCAAATTTTCCAATTATTTGACAAAACTGTGAAAGGCTCACCATGTCTTATATTTATACCTTCACTTTGTAAGTGGCCTGTACAAAGCAAAAAAATACTCTAGAAAAGTCACAGTAAGCAATTTCCTGAATTAAATTAAACTAGTAGTAGTGTTAATGAAGTTAACTATAATTTTGGTTGGATTAGGAGTGAGTTGAAAACAATGTACACAATACCATAATAAAAGAAGGCAAGCAGAAGGAGAAAGAGGATTTTAAAAGGGTAGCAACATTTTATATTAAACTGCAGCTATTTGCTATTCATGTTTAATAAAAAGCTGTAATGATACTATTAGAAATCAGTCACTAAGAAAGCTCTGAAAGCAAAATGCAGGAGTTTTTTTACATAGTCACTGGAAAACTTTGAGTCTTTGATAGGCATGACTCACCTCTGCTTCCACCAGCCGCCCAGTCCTTTCCAACACCAGGGACACTGTTGTGGTTGCATTAGGGTTGGGAAGAATAATTTGGCTTTGGTTGAGAAACCGGACCATGCCCTGGGGAGAGTCACTTTTCACAATGGTGACCTGGCTTAACAGGTGGAGCCCCAGGACTGCTCCACCAGTGGCTCCTGTCAGCTGGATTTCAAATTGTTCTGCAAATTCACTGCACAGAAAAAGAAAAAGACATTCTCAGATATCTGAGTGAAAAGAAAAAAAATTAAAACCATACCTAGTAATTCAATCATGCATCTAACTGGATCTGTTTAAAGGGATAAAAATCATTTCCATTGGTGCAATGTAGAAGATTCCTTCTGTTTGCATAAAATGGTGATATCTGAAATAAAAATATTTCAGATATCATCACTCTGAAATTCTATCATTATTCTATTTTCTACTAGTGTGAAGTTAAAAACACAGAAAAATACTTTACTCTTCATAGCAGTACTGTTGACACCAATATTTCTCATAATGTAATTAAAAACCATACTTGATTGCATACTATTTAACAAGAACTATGACATTCTAATATAACACCTTCTTTTCCCCCCTTTAAGTGATTTTCTCCCTTAGGTGATTTTTTAGCTCTGAAGAAATTTGTTTTTCAATTCCAGCTCTACACATGCATATGTGTAGATTTTTTAGTGCATGCTAAAAATGACTTTAACAGAAGTAAATTGGTGAATATCTGAAAATTTAGTTACCATTCTTCATCATTTATAATAGAGATATAAATAAAAGACTGGTTCTGTCCATGATAAAAAATTACAGTATTATTATGAACGACATAGTCAACACCATCAGGAAGTGCAGAAATACTTCGAGAAAGAAAATCAGCTGTAACAGTGCCATAAGTTCCATGCTTTCTCAAAACAGGAACCATGATTAATCCAGCATCCTCTTCCACTATAAAAATAATTGAGGAGAAGTTAGGTTATTTCAGAATTCATGCCATAGCCTTAACTTCTACACTATAGTGTGAAATTAAGGTAAACTTACCTGTTAGAAGGACATACTGTACATCAAATTCTATGACACCTTCAGCATTGTCATTTTTTGCAATAGTGACCCAAACTGTGGAAATATTTCCTATTATTGGAGGTTGATCCACCTGTAGGCCATTCTCTCTTACAGTAAAATCAAATCCACTTGCAAGAACATAAAAAACAATCAAACATAAAAATACATTTTAAACTTCTTGTGAAAGTATTAAGATGTGTGTGTAACAATTTGTCAATTACTGCAAATAACTTTATTTTCTGAGGGTTATTATCAAAAATTTTTCTGTCATATTTTTTCATATTATTCTTTTTGCAAGAATAGTAGTTTATTCCTAGAAATTTCTCTCTTTCATTTATTCTTTCTCATTTCATCTTTTTATTGAAATTTATTGCAACTTAAAAATTTGTATCTAATGTATGCATTTAAGCTTTAAAAAATCTTAATCAGCAACATCTTTATACTAAAGTTAAAATAATTGGGTTTACCATACATCCATTTTTTATTATGATTACAATTATAGCTGTCTTACAAAATTTAGAGTAAAACAGATGAAATGTCTAGCAGTGACTTTATTCAGGTAGATCAGAATCCAAATATAGTTTGTTTTTCTTGTTTGTTTTTCTGCTTGTAACAATTCAACTGGAAATGTTAACTTTACCTTCCTTGGAGTTCCACTTCAGTAATCATCAATGAAAAGTTTTCAGGACCTTCAGGAATGTCATCATCCTGTATTTCAATCAAAATAATTTTACTTTCCTCCTCTGGTTCAAACACCATTTCCCTTACTGTTGGAGTAAAATCCATTCCTTCCTCTGCAGTCCCATTTATTATCTGAAAGCAAAGACGCACTCTGCCATAGGATCCCCTGGAACGCACAACAGTGATGTTAACCTGAGGGAAAGAGAATATTTTCTTTTTAAAATGGTGCGCTTTTTTTGTTACAGTTGCCTTTAAGAGATGCTCTAAAGGCATCTTTTCAATGGTTCTGTCAGGTAACAACAATATGATTTATCAAGTACAGAGTATATGTATTTTAGCAGATAGCCTCAGTCATTTTAGGGACTATTTTTTTCAAAAGTCGAACATAATTCTAGCAACAATGTTGATATATACCAGTAATTTTACATAAGAAAGAATTTTAATACCCATTTTTCGTCTTCTGCTGTTTGCAGTAATTCATGGGAAAATGTAAACTCTCCATACGGATAATCACTGGCAGCCATGGTAATATTTGCTGTGCTGCTAGATTCATTTATGAGTCCTCCATCACTGATTCTGGTTAGTTGAAACTGGTAGTAATGCTTCTCCTCAGGACAGTTGTCATCTACAGCCTACAGAAAAGAACCAACAACAGCCAAAAGGACTTAAACCATTTCCAGGGAGAGACATATAACTAATTTCTAGCTAAGATCCTAAGAAAATAAAAGAAAGCACTTTAAACAGCTACTGGTATCAGATCTCTCATATACCTGTATTAGAACAACTCCTGCAGACTGCCTATCTTGCATGGTCAAGGTCCCCGATACCTCAATAAATTCTGTCTGATGAGGAGGTGTTATATTCCAATATATTATGATCTCCCCAAAAATCCCTGGGCCACGCACCAGGCTGCAGGTAAGGACACAAACACAGATTTCATTTTTACCTTTAGTATTTAATATCCAATACATAGATAGTATATTATACTGTTGTGCATGGAGGAAATGTTATCAGCATTATGAAAGCGTGAGTTTCAATGTACTTAATCACTTAAGAACATGAGAATTCCCTTCTCAGGAATTTTCAGATTATCTCTGAAGTTCTCTTTTATTTCTCTGTGTTGGGAGGCATCTCAAGCTGTACTTTTACCAAGAGGTCTTTCAAGTTTCTTTCCATGTGTAGCCCAAAGATAGGATATGAAAACTGATTTCTCTTGGTTCTATTCTGCTTTTCTAGAGATAAATATGCAAAAGAGAACGGAAGTTGGATGTCAGGGTAATGCCAGGGGCAATTTGATCTATAAGGCAGATGATGGATACTAGAATACTCCTTTGAGATTTTCCGAGGTATGTTCTAGCTGCTACTTGTCTAAAACCCTACTAATAACATTAGGCTCGGTGAAATAAGTCACAGCAAAGATATGTCTGCACATTCTGCACATAACTCAATCTTAAACTATTTGCACAAAGCATCGTTTTGTTGGGCTTCTTGGGCCAGTACCAAAAGCTGTTCTGTTGCTTTAGATTTTCTGGAAGTGTCATATTCTCTTTTTTCCAATGCTCTTAGAAGATTCCTCTAAGAATCTAAAACACTTCATTCTGTTTTCAGTTGACTGAATAAAAACAATTGCATCTTGTTTCCACCAAAAACCCCGTTCCCATATTGTTTATGCTAGAACATAACAATTTGCTGAAATACTATTCAGGCACAAATCCTGAATCAAATTCTAGAAAGCACAAAGCACCTTCAAATGTCACATTTCCTTACCCTTTTCCTTTGATTAAGATCATCTTTCCTTTGGTGCATCGATTTTGTAAACAACTTTAAAACAGAGAGGAATATTTGGACCTCCCCATTAACACTGAAACAACATACACATGGTATATTCTGCACTTCCTTAAAACCAATTGCCTAGTTTTTAAAATAGTTCTGATTATAGAAATTATGATAAAAGGCAGTACTCAATAAATTCTCACCAAATGCGGAGTCTTACAGCTTTTGAATATGGGCTGCTGTTCTTTCTTGGAAAAAATGAGATTTGTACTCACCTAATAAGAGCAGTTCCATTATAATTTCCTGAAGGTTCTCCAATCAAAATGTGCTTGGATGAATGGGCTATCCCAACCACCCCAGAAGCTCCTTCATCTCCCATAATAACGATGGTTGCAACACCTATGAAGAGAACAATGCTTCCCATGGTAAGTGAAAATTAAGCAATGAGCCACGCTTGGTAAATTTTGTGACATGAGTGGTTAAACATCAGCTTTATAGAGGGCCTATGGAACTCTCTTTGACTTCTTCAGACAAGAGACTTAGGGAAAAACCTGACATTCAAAATTGTGACCAACTAGCTGCACACAAAATACTTAAGCACTGGAGACTAAAATAATATGCACAGACTTAGAATAATTTTCATATAGAATATCAAAAACTGGAAGATACTGAATTAACTCTTTACCATCTACAGGGGATATCTCTGCATCACCAGTAGAGACTAGCTGAATGGTAAATGTTTCATTTCCCTCCAGCAGACCATCTTGTATTGCGTGTAAGATAATCAGCTTCTGGAACTCAGTCTGCATCACGGAAAGACCAGAAACACATGGATATATTTTAAATTAAATCAAACAAAACACAGTATTAAAACCAACCTTTTTTTTTTTTTTTAACATATCAAGTGTGAAGAATGCTTGATATATTCTCCAGTATTTTTTAAATATCGGATATCTGATCTGGCTGAAATTTCCTCTCACAGATTAATAAACAATAAAAAATTGTCTCACAAACACTGGGTGCCACCCTAAAAAGACCCTCACTCTTTTCAACTAAATAAAGATTGAAATTCTTTTGAAGTTGTTTTCACATAGATGTTTTCAACTTAGAAGAAACTTTCTATACCAGAACTGCATAATCAATAGCACACACATATTCTAAGGATTAACGCATTATTAAGATTAGATATATTAGTCTAATTTCTGCCTAATCCACATTTTTGTCAGTGGGAAGTGGCGAACACACATATAAATTTAGTATACCATGCATGCATAGTTGTATGCTTATACTTCAGCACATACAGAAGTTCAGGACAAAATGTCAAAGTCTACCAGTAGAGAAAGGGCAGCCAAATACTGATGGTTTTACCAGAAAAAAAAAATCTATTTTCCAGCTGACTCAAAGTAAAACAACCAACATGCCTATTTATTTAAGGAAAAACAAGCTTGTACCAAGAGAAAATAGAATATGCTCTGTTAAAATACTTTTCTTTATTAAATCTTTTGAGTAGACTGTAAAATACCAATATCAACATAGGATCAGTATCAGATACTTTAATTTCAACTTCAGAGTTCTAACCTGCCATGAAATACAAATTAAATAACACTGTCTAGTTTGAAAGTTATTAAGGTGGGTTTTGGAGTTTTTTTTATCGGCAGATTTTGAGCATTCATTTTTCTTCCTCATCCTTTCAGTATGAATTTTCTTTTTAAGATGCCTGATACTGTAGTGGATTAAGTGTTTCTGTAAACATTATTTACATTAAATTCCTCTTTCTTAATTGTAAAAATGGTGGAGATTTGAAGAGCTACCTTCCTGATGAATACATTATGCTGCATTAAAAGAGCATGTCAGCTTTCCTTTACAGCTTGAAAGAAGCCTGAATACTGCTAACCCCAGCAGTTCAAACCAATGTTTTTCTAGTGTATAATACTTAGTAACCCCTACTTCTAAAAACATGTAACAACAACCATACAAATACACACAAGTAGAAGAAAGTATTTCTAAATCTAATAGTAAATAAGTTATTGCAATGTCTGAAATACCTCACTGAAATGAAGGGTACCATTTAGAGGGGTCAGATCATATCTGGCTGCTTCCTCGAGAATCCATAACACGGTAACTGCTCCTCGTCCTCCCTGACTTCGACTTACATTGAGCAAAACAACTGCAGCAGAGTCATCAGGTGTCTGAGGTTCCTTCACAGTTACCTGATGGAGAAAGTGAAGGAGAATGTGGAAAAGACTGCATTGAAAAAGTCAAAAGCCGCATTGATAATGTCAAATGACATGGATACATTTTTGAGATAAACAACAGAAAACATTATCAAGGACAATTCTGAACAACAGGAGTGAACATGAACAGGAACCCATCAGGTGTGAGGAGTGTGTTGAATTCTGCTAGCAAGGATTAGTTACTCAAGTGATTTCTGTACACTCTACGGTTCAAAACAATTACAGACATTGTCACCAGCAGGCTCAGCACCAGCCAAATGGAGAGCAGAAGCACTGCAAAAACTAAGATGAGATATGCTTTGTAATTTCTTCCCAAATTTTACTTTTGGTAATACAGATTAATTTGTAGACCATCAAAAATCCTACCTAGGATGTCCTGAATTATTAGTTTAGTGAATTAAATTGATTCAGTCGTGGAGAAATCTATATTTATGTAGCAGCACTTTCACTGTTACTACCATCCTACATGGCTAGATGAAGACAGGCACTAATATAATTTCAATGAAATCATGTCTTCCACTGCAGTGAAGGCTTACAAAATTCAGCTATATGCTAGTGACACGAAGCCACTCTCCAACTGTAGCAGAAATGAGTGCAACCTAAATCAAACTCACCTTCTTTTCTTCAAACCCAAATACCCCAACAGGGGAATCATTTGGTGGAATTGCGACAGTTACCAGAGTGTCATTCCCAAGTCTTGCACCACCTGTTACCCTCACCAGGGCAATTTTGAATATCTCAAGGAATTCAGCTTCACTGTCATCTATGATTGTGATTTCTATTTCTCCTGTAGCCTGTAGAAATGTTAAAAAAAAGGCAACAAAGCTTCATTTATAATATTCTGCGAATTGCTTGAAAAAAATTTAAATAGGCAAATTGTATCTAGTAATAAAAAACAGATATTGCTCACTTGTTCATTTTTCTTCCTATGCTTGTTTATTTATAATAATAAGAAGATACAATTTCAGTAGTGTTTTTTAAACCCGTCAATGTAAATCTTATTTGTTAAAACCAGCAGACTGTTCTGCACTGGTACTCAGTAGAAAGTGAATATTGATAATATTGTCAATATTCAGTCAAAATTCTGCATACTATATATAACCTTCCCTTTGCCAAAGACAGTCTATAGTCACTTAAAATCAAAATCCCTTGTGCACACTAAGTATTCCCAGGTATAGCATGAAATTTAAAATTATGTGTAGAACACAGCTAAGAAAACACATAGACTTATTCTGAGAATTTATAGTGAAGATGGATTCCGCTACAAATTTTCCGTGTAACTGGGTTTAGTATTAGAAGTTATGTTCTCACTTGCCAAAGTATCAAAGACACACAAGCCTCTTTGGTCATTGCTTATGAATATTCTGGTTTTCCATGTTAAAGAAGCTGGGAGTATCATTCATATGCATAAGGCCATAAATAATACATTTTCAGTGAAAATTCTGCTTGAGGAAAACATACAAAAAATCTTAAACTGGTAACCCAAAGTCAGGCAAACATTCAGCAAGTGAATACCTGCCCATCTGCAAATGTAAGGTTTCCAAATGATGGTGTGAAGTCCTCAAAGCTGGCAGTTGAATGAATGGCTTCCCAGTACAAAGTTGCTGACCCACACCTCCCAGCCTGACGAACAACTGGGAGTTTTAGTACATTCTGTGGTGCTGGTACCTCATAACCAACAGCAGCTCCAGTGATATCCTGTACATTCAAAAAGAAACTGCAGAGTGTCTCAACAAACTTTTTCTTTTTTTCTTTTTTTTTCAAGTTGACTTGCAGTTAAAAATAAATTAAGAAATACATAACTACTTGTAAAATGGTATGGCCTTAGCATTGACCTTGCTCTGAATAAAAATCTGGATTAGATGACCTCCTGAGATCCCTTTTTATGACACTGGTTTCAGTACTGCCAGCTCCATAATAAATTTTGTGTATTATTTGTGATGAACCTCTTAAGAAAGAGGTGTTTGTCTGGCATCTGGCCATTTTATCCAGAACAATTTAGTATTATAAAGCTTATCAGAACATTTTCATAAGTTTCTGAGAAATCAGACTGTTTTGCTTGAATGCCACTTTACATGTTTTTCATTCAGACTTATTTACCTTTGTAACATTAAAATTAAATATTCCTCTGACATCATCATTTTCTTCAATTGTTATTTCAGCTATTTGTAATCCAAGCCTCTTCACACTTGGCTGACCTCCAGAGGAAGAAGTCATCAGTTGAACATCAGTAATATTGATTATAAATCCTTCCTGTAATTCTGGAATATTGTCCTGAAAAAAAAGTTGTGGTTTTGTTTTTGTTTGGTTTTTTTTTTTGTTTTGGGTTTTTTTTGGGGGGGGGGGGGGGGTTGGTTTTTTTGGGGGGTTGTTTGTTTGTTTGTTTGCTTGTTGTTTTTTTTGTAGTTGTTGCTGTTTTTTGGGGGGGTTTTTTTATGATACATTGCAAGCTTATAATAGACTTGACTACTGGTAGGTTATTTACTGTTCAAAACTTCTCAGCATTTGGGACCATATAACCAATCCCTTGCTTCATACCATATGAAGGATGAAAAAGACTACATTTGCTGAGATTTTGAAATAGAAGCTGACAAGTCAGATTCCCGATGTGCAAAAACAGTGGAAAGCAGTGCTGGCTGCCACCTGTTACTGCTACCTAGAAGAATATCAGCCAGCTCTCAGAAACCAAGCCATGACTTGGAAATCAGTATCTTGATTCTAAATATATTTAAAGAATATACATAATCATTTTTCCTTTTTCGTTATTATAAGTAAATTTTGGGACTATAATAAAACAAAGAATTTGGCTCATACGCAGTGATGAGTATGCAAGTTTTTTTTTTTTAAAGAAGTTGCTGCAAGGGTCCCAGCACAGCCATTTCTAGAATGTTAAGTCACACTACCAGTATAAAAACAGTACCATTTGCATTTCCTTAAAGGATATTAATAGCTAAAGAAGTTGTTAGGCTACTCACAGGCAAAATAGTGACTATGACAGAAGCTGTTGTTGCATTCTCTGCCATAATGACTGTTTTCTTTTCCAGTATATAATCCTCATTTTCTGTTGCTTGGTTGGAGGGGGGGAGTTCAAAGTTTGATGCAGTGCTCAACTGAACCGCAAGATCTCCGACAAATCCTTGTTCTCGAACAATTTGTAGAGTAACAATAGTTGAATTCTCCTGCCCTATAGAAAGGAGAGGGAAGAAAATCAAGATATGATTGTTTTACAATATGAATACGCTGAGCTGGAAGGGACCCATCAGGATCATTGGAGTCCAAATCCTGGCCCTGCACAGGACACTCCAAGAATGACACCATGTGCCTTGGAGAATTGTTCAAACACTTCCTGAAACTCTGTCAGGCTGGTGCTGTGACCACTTCCCTGAGGACTCTGTTCTGCTGCTCAGCCACGCTCTAGGTAAAAAACCTTTTCCTGAAATCCAACCTAAATCTGCCTGAACTCAGCTTCATGCAATTTACTCGAGTCCTGTCACTGGACACCACAGAGTGCAGCAATCAGGGCCTGTCCCTCCTCTTCCCCTCACAAGGAAATTGTAACTGTGATGAGGTCCCCCCTCAGTCTCCTCCTGTCCAGGTTGAACAGACCAAATGACCTCAGCTACTCCACATACAGCTTCCCCTCAAGGCCTTCACCATTCTCACGGCCCTCCTCTACAAGCTGTCTAATAGTTTAATATCTTTCTTATACTGTGTTTCCCAAAACTGCCCCCAGCACTGAGGTGAGGCTGCCCCAACTCAGAACAGAGTGGGACAGTCCCCTCCCTTGTACGGCTGGCGATGCTGTCCCCAATGCTCCCCAGGACACGCTTGGCCCTCCTGGCTGCCAGGGCACTGCTGGCTCATGTTCAACTTACCAGTGACCAGGACCCCCAGGTCCCTTTCCATGGCACTGCTTTCCAGCCTCATTCCCCATTCTGACCACGCATCCAGGGTTGCTCCATCCCAGGAGCAGAATCCAACACTTTCCCTTGCTGAACATCATACAGCTGGTGATTTCCCAGCTGTCTAATTTGTCAAGGTCACTAATTTGTTGAGGCCTCTTCAGGGCCTCTCTGACCTCAAGGGAGACAACAGCTCCTCCCAATTTAATGTTGTCAGCTAACTTAGTATTCTATTCCTAAGAGTTCTGCATCCAAGTTGTCCACAAAGATGTTGAAGAGAACTGAGACTAGGATGGAGCCCTATGAAAGCCCTATTTTAACTCTAGGTCTGCTTGATTTTCAGCTCACCTAACGACTGGAGCTGCTTGCTAGAGCCCACTTCAATTCTGCTCAGAGACACAACAGCCCTTGGATAATTCCAGGGCTTAAGCAGATGAGCACACACAGCTGGTGTGAACACACAAAACAGTACCCACATCTAGAGGCACCATACATTTAAAAACCGGATCTAGAAGAAGAATAAGATTTGGAATATCTACCGTTTTATATGTGTGTTACACAAATTATTACTTCAACACTTCTACTTTTATTCAGTTATCCTTCAAAACTTCCATCTCAATAATTTGCCTGGCCTTTCATGCCTAGGCCATCACTATAGATTCTAACACAGAAAGTGGTATTGAAGGCAGTCATTCTGGCTGTAAACATCACGTTTCTTTAACTCAAATACTGAAGAAGTTAAATAGACTTGTATCAGTCAGGCTCAGCACCCTTTTGGGAAAGTAGATCTGTAATTTTATCCAATAAATGATGAAACACATTATCTGGCTAAAAGTGGTGCATTTATTACTGGAGAAATAGAAACAGATAAAATGTAAACAGGTGTGTACTTCAAACCTGTTATTTTAACCAGATATTATTTCATAGATAGCACTTGTGTATAATTCATTAAATATACAACAGTTAAAAACTGGAAAAAAAATAAAAACTGTGCAACCAGCGGAAGCTAGGAACCTTCCTTCAATCCTAACTTCAAAGTATAAATGTTTATAATTTGTAAGAAATCAAAACATTACATTACTTCCTTGCTAAAAAAGGAGCAACCAACAACAATACACCTGAAAATAGACATGCTAGAATGTTTTACCTGTGATAATATACTCTGATGGAAAAAGTATTTTTTGTATATCTAATTTATTAATATGGACAAAATATTAAATCATTAGAAAATCCTAAATGGGTTGTTAAAGTACGAATAGCACATCATGTAGCTGTGGGAAGAGCCCCAAAGACTGCCAGCTAGCTCTCCGAGTCAGGAGAGAGGGAAGAAACCAGAGCATCATGGCAATTCCCCTCTGGCCAACTGCCGGGGAGATCCTTTTCAACTGGTGCTTGGAAGGAAAACCAAATTCCTGAAGTGGAATTCACTCCTGGTCTTCCTTCCCCTAGTCATCTGAGCAAAAAGCTTCCCTTTCTGAGCCACTTCAAGAGGAAAGTCTTTCTATGTAAATTATTTTAAATAATATAGAAATCCCTTTAAATGGGCAACTTCTGCTTTCTATATAAACAGAAGGGGTTTTTTTTTCCATTAGTGATTTGCCTTACCTCTCAAACTAGAATGGCTGAGGAATATTGATGTATGCAACGTGAAATCCAGCATAGTAACATACTTTAAGGGATATTTATGCTAAATTTTGATAAAAACCTTCTGACATACATATATCTATAATATATACATATATATCCATCCATATATATATGTGTGTGTGTGTGTAACCAGCATTATAAGTTCAACAATGCTGACTTTGAGAAAACATACATTCTTTCCTAAGAATCAAGAAATAGACTTACCTTCTGGCTCTGTAATTTTAACAAAGAGAGACTCGATATGCCATGCAATCACACCATGTGGAGAGTCACTGGGTAAAATGCTAAGTACAGCTCTTGCCCTTTCAGGATCAATGATAGCTCCTTTTGTGGTATCTTCAACATCCACAGTGGTAACACGGGTGAGTGTGATTTCCACTGCCTCTGAAAGTTCTGCAACACTGTCTGCGAGGACTGTCAGGGTGATTGTAGACAGGGCCTGACCTTCTGAAAATGTAATCTAAAGTTTTAGAGGGAGAAGAGGAAAAAGTCAAATTTCTTGTCAGCATTGTTAAACTTAGAGTTTTATTCTATAAACTCTATCAGTTATAAAATGCATATACATACACACATACATATCTTATAGAATTATAGAATACGAGGTTGGAAGGGACCACAAGGATTATCTGGCCCAGTCTTTCTTGGCAATACCACAGTCTAAACAAGATGGCCCAGCATCCTGTCCTACTCAATCTTAAAAGTGGCAGATTGGGAAGTCCTCAACTCTCCTGGGAGGATTATTCCAATGGATGATTTTTCTCATGGTGAAAAATTTTCCTCTTATGTCCAATGAGAATCTCCCCAGGAATAACTTGCATCCATTACCCCTTGTCATTTCAATGTGACACCTTGCAAAATGTAAGTCTCCTCCTTTGGAGTCACCTTTTAAATACTGAAACATGGTCTGAACATAAGGTCTCCACATCAAGGTTGAAGAGTTCTCTCAGCCTTCCCTCATATGACAGGCTTCCCAGTTCTCTGACCACATTTGTGGCCAGCTCTAGACCCCCATGAGCCTGCCCATATCTATTTTCCATAACAGGGACCAAAACTGTACACAGAATTCCAGCTGTAACCCAAAAAGTATTCAGCAGAGTGGGCTAATGACTGCTTCATCTCTGCTGGGAGTGGCCTTGTTGACGCAGAATCTACCAGAAACATCTTGGTAGATTCCCTCAGTGTTCACTTATATTGAGCTTATCAACCAGCAGGATCCCCAGGTCCCTTTCCCTGGAGCTAATCCCTAGTCACGATAAATGCCAGTGGGTGCTGCAGTCCTGGATTATGTTTTCTGTAGTACATCATTTCTTTCTGATGAATCTTCCAGGACTTGCTGCTGGGTGGCTCTCCAAAGTGTCCACTTCCTCACTTAGTTTGGTATCATCATGAAACTTCATCAGAGTACACCTGATCTCATGACCCACATCACTTATGAGGATATTAAACACTGTTGGGCCCAATATTGATCCTTGAGTGACCACACTTGTGACAGGCTGTCAGTCTGAAAAGGAGCTTTTTACCACCATTCCCTGGGGGCAGCAATGACACATTAGTTTATTTAGAAGAAGGCTAGGGCAAACTGCATCAAAAACCTTGGAGAAATCCAGGTAGACAATGGCTTTTTCTTTTCTTATTACACAGCCTTTATCTCAAGATTTTTCACATCATTTTCTCCTCATCCTGCTCATATGGGGGTGTAAGAAAGAACTAGTTCGGGATTTTTAGACAGCTAAGGTCAACACACCACATATATCCATGTCAAAAGAAGGATGAACATTTACTATAGATTTAAATCATTGCTATGTAAAGAAATGGCTACTCAACTTCTTTTTTTCTTCTTCTTCAGATAAAATGATTGATATAAGCTTTGTCTACCTATACTTTTATTTTTAAATTCAAAGGGCCTGCCACTTGATTAGGTGTCTCTCAACAAGGAAGATATGTCTAATAAACACTTAGGCTACACATAAGGTGGAGGACAAACAGAAATTTCCACTTAATACACCTTTCTGGCTCTCCTTGCCGGCAAAGCTATGCAGTGTACTCCCATGGTATGTAGCTGGAATGCTCAAGAAGTAGTCTAGAAACTTCAGCATGATTGTTTTGGCATCCTTGATTTCCAGTCCATCTATTTTTCTCTTCATTTTTCTTCTGGTTTGTGTCTGCTATAGACAGCCACAAGATGGAGGACTTTGATTTACAGAAACTGGATCCTGCTAGTCCTAACACATATAAAGAGCTTTGGCCACAGGAAAAAAACTGGGTTTTAACATGGCCGGGAATCTAAAAGTCTCAGAAACATAAAAAACTGGGACTTGTTTTATTCTGCTAGGCCACTTAAGTTCTCCATTGTATTGAGAAGGTCAGGACAAAAAGTAAACACCCCCAAATTGCCATGTAAATAGTAGCTGAATCTCACAGCAGGAAGAAAGGAAGATGGGAATAGGATACTACAAATACACATTTCCAGCGCCTGGACAGCATTGCAATATCAGGTTCTAGAAGTGTTAGAGTGATATTGCTGTATTATGTGCCAGCCAGAAGCAGAAACTGATAGAATCACAGGAAAGGACCAGGAAGCAGGGATTAACAGAGAAGTGGGGTAATCTAACATGTAGTGTTCCTCTCACTCAGTACATCTTTATCCATTGTCTGAAACAAAACAGTCAGTGCTTCCCCAATAACAGTGATATTATTAAATACCATTCCTGAAGCTGGAAATACATCACTTATGCTCCCATTAGTGATCCACTCTACTGTAACTCGTCCATATGTTCCTACTAAACGTTCAATATTTAGGGTGATCAAGCTGTCCTGTTCCATTTCTTCAATTTGCTTAAATAAAGAACTCTGGAAAACATACAGCAGCAGAAACAAAGCATTATTTCTTAGAAAGAAAAGTTTCTTTAGGGAATAGGGTATTCAAAGGGGGCCAAAGACATGAGGCATCAATAAATTATTCTGCTCTTAAGCAGCTAAATGCATGTCTATTGATTAAATTTTATATATCTTAATACTCAAGAGGCTCAAATTTCAAGAACATAAGAATTTGAAATGTCAGACCTCTTCATCCTAGGCAAAAAATTCAATGTTTTTTGTTTTTGTTTTTGTTGCTTTTTTTTTTAATACAGCATCTTACGTCCAAATCATGTGAAGCAGATAACAAACATGTAGACTTTCAAGACAAACATATTTTTACTGCTGTTACTTTTACTATTAATCATCCTCCTCACACAAGTTCTTATGCAATGTTTCATTTCAGGGATGATTCTTGGGTGTTTTATATCTTCATTACGCATTTAGTACTGTCCACATAACTTCTACAATATTTGATGATTTAAGAATCACAACTCCAAATAATACTTTCAGTCTGACATTTTCTGCAAATTTTTTATTTTATTCAGGCAGATGGGCTCATCCTTTGGCAGGAATGTTTTAGAGGAGAAGAATCTTTACTTAATTCCCTTGATTAACCAATTAGTAGAAACTATGATGTTATTATATATGCCATCTGAAAACTAATTTTTTAGGTTGCTGTAAAATGAAACTGATAAACTAATGTGTTGTTCTAAATGTAAAGGGATAATAAAAACTCTACAATAGTGACAGACTGAAACTGAGTTTCTATTGTCTGTCATCTATACGTAAGTAATAATGCTAAATGGAAGTCAAAGCCCTTCTGTCTCAGGTCGCTACAAGACTTTAGAAAAAGAATCCCGTCACATGCCATATTAGTATGTTTGTGTTCCATTATTCAGAAATTATATATACATATCTTAATGATTTACCTTAAGAGTTTTACCTGAGCAAATGCAATGACTCCATAGGCATTGTCATTGGGAGGTATAATTATGTTAACAAAACTGTGAACACCAATCTCTGCCCCTCCTTTAGGGTTTTTCAGCCGCACTTGAAAACATTCTTCCTCCTCTGGGATGATGTCATCCAGTATATTGATTGCTATCACAGCTTCCATGTCCCCAGGCTCAAATACCAATTCACCTGAACTAGCATACAAACAAACACATCAAGTAATTATAAACTGAGGATATGATAAACGAACTTTGAAAGCACTACTGAAAATTTAAAGAGCATTTTTGATGCTGAAATTGTTGTTTATATTCCTGAGTAAGTCAATGAGGTTTAAAGGTTGTGGGATTAACGTTGTTTGGGGGTTTTTTTTAAGCACAATAGAATATATAGTAACTGGCATTTATTATTAATGTAATGTAATTTAATTTATCCTAAAAAAAGTGTCAATATCGAGTTTAACTGCAAGTCCTTCTATTCCATATTTTAAATTAAATTGTGAGAAGTTTGACTTCAAGTTATCCTAAGGCTACCTGTGAAAAGTTCTCTTTAGTGTTAATAAACACAGCACACACAGGTGTCTATAATGGTCTCCACTATAACAAAAAGGCGATCACGGAAAAAGGAATGCAAGAGCTGTGAGACAGACCAAAAAACCTACCTAGGTATAAAATCTGACTGCTTGGAGATAGCTGTCAGCTCATAAATCTGGGAGCTGGACTCTATGGAAAGAGCAATCAAGCTCTTGCTGGAGTTCAGAGACCTTGCAGTAGTGGAAGTGATATGGTCTGCATATGGAGCTTCCAGCATCAGACAGAACTGGTTCCCTTCTGAGTTCCAGGAGTACAGTGCTGTTGAGTCCTTACCAGAGAGTAGGATGTGAACTACATTGAGCAAGGAAGAGAAAAAAAAGAAATATTCAGTGATATATTTAAAAGCTCTTTTAACACCAGAAATGCCCTTGGCAGCACAATTGTTAAAGTACCTCTTAAAAATCTGATACATAATATGAAAATTGAATGCATACATTTCTTCAATTCCAGTACTCTAAACGAAATCTCACCTAAACCTGAAGGAGGCATGAACACATGGATGTTTCTTACAGCAGAGACTGGAAGAGACTGAAAGTGTCTGAAGGTAGACTGCCCTGTCTCCCAGACGAAAATTTCAGAGTTTCCAGTTTCTACAAAGGAGAAAAATGACAAAACCTGCATTATATTGCTGCTTGTTAATTAAATCACACACTGGTGGCCATTCAAAGGCAGAGATTGGCGGCTTTAATTACAAAGAGAGATCAGTGATTGTATCTTCCTTTTTACTTGCATAACTCCATAGCATGATATCCCATTAGATGATTCATTCCATGACATAATTTAAGGGCTTTTCTGCACCCATTCACATATAAGA
Organism: Chamaea fasciata; assembly: GCF_029207755.1. Taxonomy (NCBI): domain Eukaryota; kingdom Metazoa; phylum Chordata; class Aves; order Passeriformes; family Sylviidae; genus Chamaea; species Chamaea fasciata. Next base: position 34,640,306 of record NW_027094089.1, on the reverse strand, counting down.
ATACTAAAAATCCCAGCAGACAACAGTTAAGTGCAAAAAAACCTATGGACTGCAATATACACTTTTAAATAGTCATAGGGATGCTGACATAAAACAATGTCTAAAGGGTCATACTTGTAAAAAAAAGTTCTTTGCTGAACAATGATCTTTGCATACAAGAAAACTCAGAAAAGCTTAGAAAGGGTGCAATTAGCACCTAGACGAATGGAGTTATTATTTCCTATTGTTCTTGGGAAAATATTTCATTAGTTTCATAAATACTTGAGAACAAACACAATGCTTTCATTTTCTGAAGGAAAAAACACAGATTACTTTGAAAAGGCTCTTTTCAGCAAATTGTCACCTCCAGCAATATTTTAATCTCTATCTAAACCCCTTTTATTCCAAGCCAGGACATACTTAGCAAACTCAGTGTTTGCTTTCTGCTGAATACCTTTTGCAACAATTAAATATATATCAGATCCAGAAGTCCAGGCCTCCATGTGTTTTATTTCTTTTCCTGGTAACTGATGAAGATTCCTAAACTCATTATTCAACCATTGGTACAAGACCACATTCTGGCTGGTATTTGACAAAGAAACTAATAAGTACATAATGCCTCCACGGGGAAACAAGACAATGCTCAGAGCTCTGTAAAGTGGAAGTTGATGATGCAGCACAAATTTATCTTTATTCCACTGAAAAACCTGTAAAAATATAAAATGTATTTTATTATATATTTATAACATGCACTAAGAAAAAAAGAAATTAAGTGATTTGATGAAAAAATGGAAAGACTTACAATTAACTGAATTCCTAATTTCTGTGGTGGATCCCACATTACAGTGGAACCGCACTGACAAGCAACTATAAGTAATGACCTTACTGCAAGCACCTGTTCCTGTTCTTCAGATGAACAGGTTTATGGTCAGAAGCTATTTTCTATTCCTATAGTTCTTTAACGTAATAGATTTCAAAATAGAAAAGACAGTAGCAATATAATCAAACCAAGTCTAAATTACATGCTAATGTAAGAAGGGTTGTTACATTTAAACAAGTCTAGAATTTTATGTCTCATAAATCTGTAATAGAAACATAACTAATTTTTCGGGAATATATACTTGCTTTTTTTTGTATATTTCCTTCATATTTCAAACTGAAAACTAACCAAACTACCTACACCAAAGCCATGGAAGACAAGTGTTATTCTAACCTGGATGGAACTGAAGCTGGTGGTATCACTCACAAAAACCAAATAGTCTTCCTCATCCACAGCAAAATGTTTGACAAGTGTGGCATTCAAAATAGAGAGGGTCTGCAGCTACAAGGAAAATATGGAAAAAATGGTATTTGGAAGTCAGTTCAAGTTTATACATATACACACATATTTTAAAAAACCTCTAAAATTACATATAAAACATACATAAAACTACATTCAAAAATTGTCATAGATGTAATTTTTTAATTTTAAAAATATATGTGGGGTCATTTTAAAAAAATAATATTACTTGTCATACATTTTTCAGAAAATACACTATGACCTCATTTCTCCACAATTTCTTTCTTGGCTTCCAAGGTCATTTTATCTCACCCTCAAATTATGACTATAAAAAACATTAGTCAACAAGCTGTAATAACTGTCATGGTTTAGGAATGGAATTTCTCAATTTAGTGCTCCCACTGAAACACTACAAACCATGCTTCCTCTTCCTCTCACCCCCCTGCAGTGGGATGGAGAGGAGAATTGGAAGCATAAAAGGTGAAGATCACGGGTTGAGATAAGGACAATTTACTGCAAACAGCAACGGGGATGAGAAAATGAACAGCAAAAACAACAATAATAATAGCAGAGAGTGAGAGGCAAAGATTCACATGTGAAAATGCTCACTATGCACAACCCGTCAATACATGAACTGCGCCTACACTACCCCAACCCCCGGGAGGGCCCCTTTCCCCCATCCCCAGAAAATTACATAAAGTGGTATGGAATAACCTCTGGGTTCCAGCCATGGCCCCTCCTGGCTACTGCAAAATTAACCCTGTCCTGGCCTAAACCATGACATTCATTACATCACTGACTCATGCAGTGTACAGTTGACAAACTAGCTGAGAACAGAGTCCTTTTTCCCAAAACATGGCTGGGACAGAAGGGCCTCACAAAGTCCTTTCTAACCCCCCTATTTAATGATTTTATAAGTAACACAGATTTACCTTCAATAGTTTTCGTCCAGGCATGAATGCATACAAACTGCTGTTGGAAGCTTCTCGACTGCTTCCTCCATGAGTAATCACAAGGTAGGGAGAGTCATGGATTTGGAAAGACACACAGCTTTTAGGATTCCACATACTGAAATTCTGAGAGAGGAACAAAAACAGTAGAACTGAAATGTCGAGATTTCACTAAGCAGCATGGTTGGTGTTGGCAAGCAAGCATTTACCTCGATGGCAACAAAAACTCCTTTCCACTGGTAGAGAGTAGAAAACACAGATGGAGGTGAACGCAACAGCACACCATACAGGATTTCTTCTGATGGAAAGAAACACCAGCTAGCTGCTGACTCCTCCACAAAGTTTTGCAAGACAGACAGAACACTGACACTACCCCCTGCAATACAGTATAAGAAAAAAGTATTTAAGGTCTTTTAAAACACCATTTTCATTATTTATTTGCCAAAACCAAATCTAGTATCAGAAATCACAGAATATTCTGAGTTGAAAGGGACCCACAAGGATTATCAAGTCCAGTTCTTAAGTGAATGGCTCGTACAGTGGTCAGACCCACAATCTTGACATTTTTAGCACCATGCTCTAAATGCCTGAAATATATTCTGATTATTTTAATAGTTGGTATAAGTGCATGTAAATGCATGGAAATGTTATAGCACTGAGGTTGTACTGTGAGTTAAACAATAAATTAATTTCTCATATACTACTATTAGATATGGGACATGCATAGGCAATTTGAGTGTGATTTAGAGTGACTCAGTTTGGAATTTAAGTAGTGAGAAAATTAACTAGATAGGAGGAAAAAAAAGTGACAAAGAAACTAGAAATGTGTCAATCCTCATTCTCTGTCATCACAAGAAGTAGTCATGGCACTAATATTCTTAAACTGCCTAGTCATTCAACTCTTACAGAAAATTGTGTCTTTTACATTATATTAGAAAAATCCAGAATTACAGGTAGTAAAGAACAGATTTTATAAATCAAAGGCCTTGTGAAAATATATAAACAACAGAAAGAGCAATACAGATTGTTGAAACTCTGGCAGTAGTGGCTGATGACAATGACTCTTAAGCAACCAAGATTTGATGAATCCCAAGATTAATGAATCTTGATATATTAGGAATATTATAAATGAATTTTCATTCCAAAGTTATATCTCCTGTATGTTTGGTTACTCTGTAGCTATCTCCACTCTGAAAATAGCAAAGGATGCTCTTGATGAAGTGAACGTACTAATGCCAAACGCAGTATCCGACAGTGTCTCCCACTCAACACTCACAGACACGTTGAGCTCATTACTCCGTGAAACTTTCAAATAAACTGTAGTGTTCGCTTCTTCAACTGTGAAGATATTTGTCCTAAATTTGAGAATTGTGAAAATAAATTTTAAGAAATATTATTTTTATAATATAAGAATAGGATTCTTACTGTACACTTTCAGCATAGAATATGCAATAGAAAGAAAATACTGAGTTAGCTCTGTGATACTAATACAAATTAAGATTGCCCAATATTTCTTCACACAAGACTGTGATGAAATCATGGGAAATTCAAAAAAATCTTAAACCAGTGTCTTGGGTTGTAGTATAGGATGTGCACAAAGTATTCTATCACCATCTTCATGAACTGTTGAATCCAGGTGGGGCAGTGTTTACCCAGACCCCCTCCCTCTGGGCCACTATCTTCTGTTAATGGCCCATCAGATGCCTTGCCCATGACTCACAGATAACTGCCTCCAGGAGCTCTCTCTGTTTAATGGGCCATCAAGGACCCCCTGCATGACCCATCATGCCATTGTGAGATGCTCCGCCCAGGGGAGGAACCAAGCATTCTCACCTGGATATAATCTGGGGTTTGGGACAGTACAGGGGCCCCTTATCCACTGGATTCCCAGAGGAACAGAGCTACCAGACCACCTCATCTGGACTGCTTCCATCACTCTGCTCAGGTTGTATTCTGACTCTGTCAGTGCTCTTTTGTATTATTGCATCTATTTCATTTTACTTTTTTTTCATTTCTTCCTATTAAATTGTATCTCTGACTTGGAGCCTCTCATTTGTTTTGCTTTCAAACCACTAGAACCAGCCTGAAATTTAACTTGGAGCCTCTCATTTGTTTTGCTTTCAAACCACTACAACCAGCCTGAAATTTAACTGTATGGGTAAAGCTGAATGATTTCTGAAAACATCATTCCATATCATACATTCATATAATCACAGAATGGTTTGGGCCGCAAAAAACCTTAAAGACCATCTTGTTCCAACTCTCCTGCCATAAGCAGGGACATCCTCCACTAGACCAGATTGCTCAGAGCTCCATTGAACCTGGACTTGAACACTTCCAGGGATACGGCATCCACAGCTTCTCTGGGCAACCTGTGCCAGTGCCTCACTACTCTCACAGTAAAGAATTTCTTCCTGATATCTAATCTAAACATACAGTCTCTCAGTTTTCAGCCATTTAAGCCTCTTGCCTTGTCACTTGTCCCTGCCAAGAGTCTCTCTCCAACTTTTGGACAGGCTTCCTTTACGTACTGGAAGGCTGCAATAGGGTCAGCCCAAAGCTGTCTCTTCTTTGGCTGAACAATCCCAATTATCTCAGCATTTCCTCATAGCTCCATGCCTGTGATCAATTGAGTGGCCTCCTCTGGTCTTGCTCGAACAGCTCCATGTCCTTCCTGTGCTGAGGACCCCAGGGTTGGAGGCAGCTCTGCAGGTGAGGTCTCACCAGAGGGGGCAGAGGGTCTGAACCCCCTCCCTCTGGAGCTGCCTGCAGGGCTTTGGACGCAGCCCAGGACAAACTTGGCTTTCTGGACTGGGAGTGCCCATGGATGGCTCATGTCCAGCCCCTCACCAGCACCCCAAGTCCTCTGGGGCAGGGCAGCTCTTGATCTGTTCACTCCCCAGACTGTACTGGCGGTGCTCTGACCAAGGTGCAGCACTTTGCACTTGGTCTTGTTTAACCTCATGAGATTCCCAAGGGTCGCTTCTTGTGCTTGTCCAAGTAAGATGGCTCATTTTGTTCTGAAAAACAGCCCTGAGTGAGGGTGTATCTTAGACAAGCTTAAAAAAATAGGTAAATTAGAAAATTTCTGATTCCCGGGGCACGGGTCTATGGTTTGGAATTCTTAATATCGATTACTACTAGTGAAACATTTGGGGACTAATGAAGTACTGTTTCAAGGCAAAATGCATAGAGAAATCAACATTTCTAATGGTGAACAGTCCATTTTAAGTGTTTTTCTATTCTTCTGTATAGCAGTAATAGTATTTGACAGTGTACTTTTTAAAATAATAAATTTTACAATTGGATTACTAATTTTTTTAAAGGTAAACCATCTCTATGGAATATGAAAAACTTGATTTTAATTGAATAGGATTCAGTACCTATTAGTAACTGGGTAGATGCTGAAAAGCCCCAGTGGAGCCTGATTCTGTAATATCGTAATCATAGTTTGCACTCTGGTGCCTAGTCTGGCTCCTCCAGTTGGATTGAACAGGGTAACAATAAAGTGCTCATCCAATTCTGGTTCTTCATCCAGGATTGCAGAAATATGCAGTGTCTGACAAGAAATAAACATAGAAAGCTGCTGAGAGTTGACAGCTAACAATGGCAATGCTATTCAGCCCATGCTGCTGTTTCTGTTCTTTCTCTGAACAGCTCTGGACAGCAGGGCAGCACAACAAGAGCTCTTGAAACTGGAGAAGGCAGGAGTAAGGCATGGACAGTCCAGGCTGGGGTTCTAAACTAATCCCTCTGGTGACCTCCATTAGTGCAACACTAATGTGAGCATATCCACTTTCTTTTTATTTTTCTCTTCTCCTCTTTCCTCTTATCATAACATTCTCTGAAATGCAAAAGGTTTTGATCCTTTTTCATACTTCTGTTTTTTACTTACTCCACACATTCCTTGGTAATTCATAGGTTCCCATACAGCTACCTGATCCCCTAATGCAGCTCAGTCAAGTTGGGTTTACTTTAGTTGTCAACTGAAGTAATTCATGTACAACCGGGTAGTTACACTTCTGATACTTGCATCAAAGAAGGAGAAAAAGGCAATAAGGGACTATTTGAAATACTCTCTTCTTGATGCTTTATTCCCTCTACTGCACCACAGCGGATAAGAAAAGGATTGTCTCAAGATGGTCTCATATCAGCAGAGAACTGTCTAGAAAGAAGTAGGTGTTTTCACTGTCATTCTCCCCATTACCCAAAGAGGTTAAAGTTACAGTAGTACATGTAGATTTGCCTTAGAAAAATTATTTAGTAGTGACAGATCTGGAACTAAAATAGAGCTTACAACATTTTAGATCTCTATTTACTTCTGCAATAAACCATATTTAAAGACTGCACTGAGAAATCTTTTAATCCCTACTTCTCACAGATATGCTAAACTGACTGTCACTGAGGTGCCAAATGCATTTCAGGTTCATAAACTGAAAACCAGTGTTTCCAGGAATGTTTGTTTCAGATTCTACTCACCTAACCATCATATACTAACCTATTATTGACACACTTAATGTAGCTCATCATCTAGTTGACATTCTTGTGGGGACAGTACAGAAGCAGTGCCAGAAAAATAAGTAAGTTTCAAAGTAAGTTCTAAAACTCTGAAAGCTGTTTATTTTTTGCCTTTGCTGCAGCATACTCTCTTCAGTTCAGGCCCCATAAAGGAATGGTATTTTTAATTCCACTGCAATTATTTACAGTAGTAAATTATGCCTTCATGTCAAAGTTTGTCTTTCAGCTACGTACTGAACACATATAAATAAATGGTCCTACACACACATCATATTATATACCCATTATAATGCTTTCAGTTTACCTGAACTATTGCAAAGAGACCAATATCTACAGAAAAGCACATTCAATTTTTCTGCACTCCCACAACTCAGTTTATTCGGAGAATTAAGGAAAACATAAAAAATTAATACATGAAAAGAAAATGGCTGAAATATTTCAAAAATTAAAAAAAAAAAGCCTTCTTCACTTTTTCCGTTATAACTATCATATTACCTTAAACCTGACTCCCTCTTCCAGCACAATGTATCCTTGAGATGGGGTCAAATCCACTGATGGCTCTGAAGAATTAATTTCACTTACAAGATATTGAACAGACACTGTTCCAAATATTCCCTGAGGAGGTTCTCTAATAATATTTAATACTGCAACACTTTCCATCAGATGGAGAGCTGTTTGCTCTCTTAGGAAGAAGTGATCACTGTTATTGAACGACAAAATTCCATGTCCATCATCATTGGCAAATATAGTAATTGTGGCTTTTGAGAAATAAATATGAGAAATTTTAGAAATATGCTTCAAGTAACATAGTAAAAATATAATTGCACACATATACAAATAAATAAATATATACATAACTTCATTCTTTCTTTAATAGCTGTATATTGCTTTTATGTCCCTGATATTACTTGACAGAATATGTAAGTATTTTGCTTTCTCTAGGAGGGTTTCTAGAAAGTGACAATCTAGACTCTCTTATTAAAACATCCAGCTTTTGCATTTTCTGATTCCTTAATTTACATATTATTTTGTTAGTTTTACATTTTTCACAGGGATGTTTAAGAACTTTCAAAATGAGTTTAATAATTTACAATAGGAGTGAACTGGTGTCTTCTAAAACATGATTATTCAGAAGAATGAAATTAAACTGACTGAGATACAATACTGAAGAATGAGAACATCAAAACTAAGTTTTACCTGTTGTATTCTCCCCTAATTCCAGGCCAAATGAGGGGTTTGTTAAAATTAACTGGAACTTCTCAACACCTTCAGGAATATCATCATCACAAATCACAACAACAACAGATTTATTCCTTTCTCCATCAGCAAAAAAAAGAGTCTAGCATTGAAACACAGAAAGCATTGAATATTCAATAGCTGATAATGCACACAGAAATTTTAAACTAAGGTAAAGCAGAATTGCCTTAACTAGGGAGGAAGAAAGAATCAAGAAGAGGCGTAATTTCTATGTCCCTATAAATGGATTGAAAAAGAAGCAAAACAGTCAAATAGTTTAGTACAGTGCAGAGTGAGGACAAGCAAGAGCAATTCACTTTCAAAGTTCTGTTTCAAAACATATTAAAACTTACATGAAATCTTATATGCTCTTGTCTAAGCAAAATTGTATTTGAAATAGATGTTTGAAAATTTACAGTGTGCCTTATATTTAAAAATGCTTCAGTATTAAAAAAGAAAGACAAAATAAGATGACTAAATCTATCTCCCTCTATTCATATGATCAGAGCAACTGAAATGAGTTCAGAAATCTAGCTGTACTAGTGACCATTCTGCAGAATAAATAAGAAGATGTTCTTTTGAGAAAGATGGTAGAAATGAAAACTACTAGATTTAAAATTTGCTTCTTACCCTTGAGATCACATTAAAATCCAAACCCAGCTGTGCCTCCAAATTTTGGGCATAAAAAAACACAGACACATTTCCATAAGATCCTTTGTTTCGGTATGCAATTATGGTCAGATTCCCGTGAGATTCATTAACTTCAAAACTAAAACAAAAACCAAGACAATTTCTCAGTGCTCACTGAGCACGCTCTTTTAATAAGATAGTAGATAATTGTTATATTTTCACTTAAAATCATCTCCTCTACCTTTTAGGAAAAAGGCACTATTACAATAAGGCATCATTACCACTGGCCTAATGCAACTATTATACGATTTTTTTCTTATCAAAGTGGAATTGAACTATAGGATCCTTTTCCCTTACTTATTAGGGGCAGATTAAGCCCATTTTTGAGCATGGATGCCTTCATCCCACCTCCTCAAACTCAGAGAAAAAGATCTGGGAGATGCCAGTGTGCCTGCTTACATGGATGCAGAGGCTGGGGCACTGGATGGAGGCTTGAGGGAGTGACGGAAGTTCATAATACCAAAGGAAAATACTGAAAATATGTACATGGTAGCATGAGATTTCTGAGTAAACATACTGTAAATGTTGGTTTCCATTGTGGGAATTATCTTTCCAGTTCCACTGAACTGAATGATGTGTTGTCATCTCAAAGATCTGATCCTATTATTAATAGGAGTTTTACTGTTAACTGAAAATAAAAATAGTTGGACAACACTAATCATTAACTTCCATAGGGAGTTCTTCAAGGTTACAATACTCACTTGGTACTTTCCCATTCAACTACTCCGCTTACTCCATCATTAGCATCAATAATAATTTGAGAAGCTAAACCCTCCACATCTAAAAAGGAAAACAGAAGGACAAGTATGTAAGAAAAACTGAGTTCATTTTCATTATGTTCAAGACTAACAGAAACATTTCTTTATATCTTTACTAATTTTGTAGAAGAAATACATAATTTTCCATTTCCAAAATGTGGAGAGGAAAATGAAGAGGACAGGATACTTGGAAAGGCTTGAAGAAAATCTGTCTTTACTAGCTTACTATTAGAACTGTGACAAGGCATCCAAGTGCCTCGAATTACCACCACTACATTTAATGCACTAAAAAAAAAAAAAAAAAAAAAAAAAAAAAAAAAAAAAAAAAAAAAAATCACCCATGGCAGAGAAAAAGTAGAAAAACAGAAGCAAGATTTTTCATTAAGTCTTAATTCATCAAGACTCAATTCCTTGTGCACTTCTATTATGATGATATTTAATGTTTTGCAGACTGTGCCATTCTGATTATGGAAGGAAAAATAGTAATAAATGAAAATAACAATAAATGATCCAGTATATCATCTCGTATTAATGTTTCAGTGCCTGATAATAAATTTTAATGGCACACACCACAGATTATGCTATAAAAAAAGAAATATTAATTTCCTTTTAATTAGTTTATGTACTGTAACACTCTATCACTACATTAAAACACATGTATCTTCACAATAATTCTGTAAGATTATTGCATGTATTGCCCTGGGAAAATACTGAATAATAGATTAATGCCAGCAATTTCCACTAATTTCAGGGATCAAAATTTGACAGTCAGAACTTGGTTCTCTTGAGAAAATAATGCCTTATTTTGTTTAAATAGCATCACATGACTACCTCAATTCATGTCAAATTTTTAATAAAAATTAAAAAGAAATTAAGACAAGTTTTACAAACCAAATTGACTCCACTAAATCTGTAGTAACTATACTATTTTTAGATCCATCAGAGAAATTTCTATTAAATTAGATAAAATTGAACAAAGGTAAAAGATCACTGCCATCAATCCAAACCTGTCACTATGAGACAGTGATGAACATGAGCAGTCGCTGCAACACCTTTACACAGTCAGCAGAAAGGTTTAGAAATCCATAAGGATTACAGCACATATAGACCCTTCAGGTTCCTAACTGATATTTTCCCTTGTCATGTCATAAATCACTCAACATCTGTAGTACTTCACTTTCAACATCAGAGCACTAATTTCATATCTGGCATCCTTCCTCTCCCCTGATGCCCTCCTGACATTTTAGCCCATCTTAAGTCTTTCTTCTATCCATTAACTATTCATTTTTCTTTCATCATTCTCAAGTATCAAAAATTTTCCCTTAATTCCTTCCAATTTTATATCAGAGTTGGGGCTTTTCTTCCACATTTTCTGGGTGATGGGATTAAGAGCAGCACAAAGAAAACAGAACTGTCCTTATGTTTGCTGTTTCTGCTCCATATCCATGAAGTCTCAGATCAGAAATAAAGGTCACTTAAGTTCCATGTGTTTAACTGTGTCTCACTGACATCCAGACCTACATCACATTTTGCAGGTACATGGCTAAAACGGGGACAGCATTTACTATATATTCCCGATGGGTACAATTAATTGCATGTCAGTATCATGTGAAGAACACCCATCACTTTTGATATTAGACACATAGAATTAAAGATTTTCTATGGGGTTGCATTGCACAAACAAGGATTTGAATTCTCATAACAAAGAAAATATACAAAAAGGGAAAACAAGATTAGAAAATAATCTGAAAACAGAATAAATTGTGACATTTTATAATGAGGACAGACTTTTCCCTCATGGATTAAAACTATTATCTCATCATCCTGAGTACAACAGAGTCAAATGGTCATGACTCAGACTACTAACTACTTATGGCAGAAGGTAAGATTACACCGCAGACAGAACAACTTAAATCAGGAAAGCCTTCATACTTTAATGTTACTCTTCTTATGTTTTAAATCTTAGACTCAACTAATCACAGCTCAATGTCTCCCCATCACAATCAGTCTTGAAAGTTACCTTTCAGTCTGTAACGAATTAACTCTGTCACTTCAATACGCATGCAAAGAAAGGGAGAGAGTCATAGAAGATGTTAGAAATAATCAGCATAATCAGTCACTGGTGCCACAGGATAACCCAGCTGTCTTTAAAGCCAATGACAGCCAATGACTGAGTTCAGCAGCAAAATGAGGATGTAAATAACCAAACAAAAACTTAAGATCTGTGGAAGAGAAGAAATACAGTAGATCATGACTCCTAAAAGTAAATCTGATAAAGAGTAATAAAAAGATACTTTTGAAAGGGTGAGCAAAGGAATTACTTGAAGGAATTCTTAGTACATACTTGTGTCACTCATTTACTAGAAAATTAAAACCACCTTAACATATTGCCAATGCAACTTTTGAGATAACTGTGTTCTCCAACTGCTAATTACTAAGTAACTCCTCTGTGAAAATTGTCTTATAATTTTTACAGGGCTTTTAAAACTAAGAAGTTAGTGTGCAATAATGACTATGTTTGATGTTCTACAATGTTTCTTGCAGAATACCCTTTCTCATTTTGTCTTATTTGGGAAGTGGCGAGTAGAATAATAATATGCCAAAGTCATATAATGTGCATTCAATTGATATAAAAATAAAATTAGCATAATTGTTTGTAAATTGTTTTACCCAGCCTAGGTGGGGACGAAGTTGAATGGTTCATGATAAGTTCCACTGAAGTTAAATTAACTAAGAAGAATTCTTGCACTTCTGGTACATCATCCTAAAAAACACAAATCCAGTAAATTCTCTTTTCATTTTCTTTGAGAAACAATCACAGAATTTGCCAAAAAGGAACACAGTAGAAGTCTCTACCTTTATAGCAACACTGGAATTAATTTGTTTCCATTTTCCCGGAACATTTTTACATTAAATGGTAATTATGAAGCAAGACATTACATTTAATGGAAAAGATTGTGGTAACACTGAACTAGACGTGAATAAATTTCTGCTCAATTTAAACGGCACAAATAGCAACCACTGATAATATAAGAGCCTGTAGCAAGCAATGAATTACACTGGTCTGCATATCAGAAAATAAAGTCTAAATGAGACAGTTAAAATTCATTTAACTATAAGTAGCACTGTTTTCTGTTATTAATTGTCCTTCTGTGATTTTGCCATTAAAGATCAAAACAGTCTTTCTAAATTACAGTAAAATTGATAACTTCAAGTAATACAGCTTGAAAGATTCAGGTTCTACACTATTTCTTTTCAGTTGTCATACAAAAAAGTATAGAGTGAAAGGACATAGAATTTACCTCTAGAACAGTAACATTTATGGCAGCTGATGTTTCTCCTTCTTCCAAAATCACCGAGTCAGAAACAGCTACATAATCAGCTCCTGGTTCAGCCAAGATCTCCTCTGTCTGATTACTTAAGGAGACCAATCCTGGAACTGTGGTATATGTAACATTGATAGCACCTGTTCAAAATGTGACCAAAAAATCCAATTTTTTAAAATTCTTATGTAACTCTCACTAGAAGAGACAAAGAAAAGAGATTAAATGCTCATTGAAGAAAAGAAAAGACTAACTACAAACCAGAGCATTAAAACACTACTCTGAAACCAATGGGACTTATTTCTTTCAGTCCAGCCTTTAATGATTTGTCCAAGATCAAGGACTCAGAAAGCATTAGGACCCAATGTATTCATATATTTGAGGTGCTGGGAACTGCAAGTATTATACTACATACCTGGGACATCTAATGTATTATTAATACCAGGTTTGGTGTCAAAGGAAGTATAGTGTTTCAGGAACAGCTGATGTCTAAGAAAGGTTCTAAGGAGAGTTCTAAATTTAGATTCCTTTCCAGAAAGACTGACATAGATGTTGTTAGAGAATAAATATTAGGGGACACATTGATAAATTTTAATAAAGGAAAAGCTAGAATTTTTTTTTTTTTTTTAGTAATAAAGACACATCTTACTAATCTGCCAAAGTCAAATTGTAAATTTAAAGAGATTGATCCTGGAGATAAAATGACAAATGAAATTCAAAGTTAATCTGTATGAAATAAAACATAAGGTATAAAAGAATCTTTGTTTTAATAAATAAAGATGGAGTTCAATTGAGAGATTTTACATTTACAATGGACACTTAGAATAAATTAATAGTTTCTTAAGTACTGTGCAAAAGGTAATTTAGATACTGATTGACAATAAAAAAGAAATAGGAAAACAAACGACATTTAAATTCCTCTACAAATCCGTAGTGTGTCCTGATCTTGAATTTTTGTTTCAACTGATACCTTCACCTCAAAACACATTAAAAAAAAAAGAGATTATCACTGAGGTCTAAATATAGTCTAAAAATAAAAACAGGAAATCACTATATATGGTATCTCTCAATGGAAGCCAAAATACTCGGGAAACAAACACAAAAAATATTTTTGCACGCAGCACATTATTGAAGTCAGTACCATCTATTTTGATTTTAAAAGGAAAATTGAATGAAAAAGAAATACAGAATTCTTAGGAGAGACATAAACTGAATTCAGAGGCATCAATGCAGCTTTTTCCATGGGATATTCCTAAACTGTCAGATTCTGGAAGTTTATATAGGGGATGCTGTGGGAATGATAATTCCATACAAGCTCCTTTTCTCACTTTTTTATTTCTTCTGGACAAACTAACAATTCAAGACATTTGCTGAACATAAAAGTAGAACCCTAACAGCCAGCTAGCTTTATCATAGCTCTCAGATCCCTTCCTGTGGAATTAATGGCTATGGCTTCCGTTTTAGTTAAAACTTAGTTTCCAAGCTTGCAGTCAGGGGCCTAGGAGTTCTGAAAACATAACTGTATCCAAGATCTCCCAGAATTTTTAGCTTTCCTGTCATGGCTTTCATTTGTCTAATGATTATGAAAAAAAAAAATTAATTTCTCTTGGAGATGTTATACAGACCTAGAGATCCAAACTCTCTGTTAATAAAAAGCTGAACTGTTTTGTTTTCCTCTGGCAATAAAACTACCCTGGATGGAGAAGCAAAATTCAGTACTCCATGTGGTTCGTCACTAGCTTCTACTGTCAGAACAGCTTCATATCCTTGACTATCCAAAACAGCAGCACCAGAAGGAGAAACACCTGTAAAAGAATCAACAAAGTACAGTTAACAGTGTTAGGCAAATAAAGTTTCGCCTTACATTACTGCTATTTTTATGTACAAATGACAGCCAGTAACACTGCAAATGAAATCAAATCAAACACATTATACACTCGCTGAATTTTACAGATGGTGTGGAATATATATGCAATCCCATTCTGTAACAAGCACAGGAGCATTCAATCACAACAAAAATTGTACACATAAAAAGCACAGAGTTCAAGACTGTATTGAGAAATGAGAAAATCTGAAGAGACAGTGCTAAATATGAACTTCCTAAACTACTTCTAATGTAAAAGGAAAGAGAAAATTTTCCTAGGAATTCATTATAAAACTTAAGATCATATCCAATTTCTCAATCATTCGGTTAAGAAATTACTAGAAGTGTTGCCTTGATGAATAACTGCATTAATTTAAACTTATCCTGAAGAATTACAAGAGTAAACAAATTATCAAGGCAAGCTGGCAAGGCACCTATCAGCAATACCACCCATGTCAAGTTAGTTTGGTGCTTAGACACTAATTCCAGTTTAACAAAGGGTATTTCCGAAGGGATGTGCTTTCATGCTCCTTTTCTTATTATAATCTCCTTGAAAGAGTAAAATATTCTGACCTCCTGTAATTCAGAGACAGATCAGAAAGACAGCTTGATAGACAAGACTGTTTAAAAAGATAAAAATATCCATTTATTTTATGACATCTGTATCATATGTATCCATAAATACACAGAAGTGTCGAGCCTGTTTCAATAAAACATGAACAAATTCTTCATAGTTCACAACATTTTCAATATTCTTAGTACTGCAGTTCCAAAATAGTTTCCAAAATACACACAAAACTATTACACTACTAAATGTCAATTTTAGATACAGCAGGTATAGCAGTCTGTCATTCTGCATTACCTTCTGTTTTGATGTTGTATAGGATGATCCGGTATTCTTCTTTTTCCTCCGGAATATGGTCATCCAGCAAGCGGACGTATAATGTTGTATTCAATACCCCCTGTAAATGTTATTGATAAACTTATTAGTCATTAGTGTACAGACTACAAGCAATACCACTCTATCATATGTATTTTGAGCAACACCTTTAAGAAATGTCAAGTTAAAATAATGAAAACTATAAACTCCCTGCAGTTTAATCATCTCAAGACAAAGAAGACTGCTATAAAAGTATACCTGTTTTGTCAGCTCACTTCAAATTACAATATTCTCTTGTAGCCATTAGATTTGCTTTTGGACTAACCTCAGGAAAAAAGAGAATTCCAGAATAGCTTTCAAAATTTTGTTGTACAGTATGTCCAACTATCTTCCACTCAACAGTAACATTTCCCAGTCCTGGGGCAGTTCTTACAATATGGAATTGCAGTTGTTCTCCTAGGAACAAAGGACAAAGGGCAATATTTTGGAGTTTCTTCTTCTACAATTCAACTATTAAATTGAAGACAAAAATAATATGAATCACTGTTAAAGTATTTTTATGTAAAACCTTCATATTTTTTAATAGTGAGCTTCCCAGTAGTTATGTAATACCTTTTCTTTTAACATTGAAACAAAACCCTCACAAATATAAACTCTTTCCTCATGGGTTTTTTTGAACTTAGTTCATTCTTGGGAAGAACTATCAAAATATAAAGGAACCTGATACATATGCATAACTGCTATCAAAACATGCACAAAATGAAGAGCAGTATCTGTTTGTGAACGCACAGTAAAAATGCTCTACACCCAGCTTTAACACAGTTTTCTACAGTAGCTAACTGGCAAGGAATAGACACGTTCCTAACTTCTGCAGTGTCTTGTGACTTTACATAGTGCATCTGGAAAACTGCTTGTAGTTACCTGCAAGTTCCATTTATGTGAGTTTGAATTTACAAATGTTATCAGTTTCTGGATGTTAGAAAACATCCAGAAAAAAAGAATCAAAATTATAAAAGTACAGTATTTAGACGCAAAACATTAATGTTTTATAATTTAAAATTAATTTTTAATAATTTATTTTAATTTCAGGGATAATAAGTATCAAATGAAAATATGCATCTCTAAGAAGCAATTAGAGTATTTTTTCCACATTTATAACATTTAACCAAATGGTCACTTAAAAAATAAATTCTTTAGAAAGTTTTGAAAAATTAAGAACATTCATATCATTACAAAATATGAAATATCTATGTACATTTCTAAAAATAAGTATTTTATATAAAATTAAATATTTTAAATATGGGCATGTAAATTACATATTATATTAATATGAAATAGATTAGCAGGTAATATTAGTAAAATTATGCAATACATTCACATTAGAGGAGAGATGTTTATTTATAATACATAAGTGTGTTGCACCTGTACGTCAACAGCAATTTTCCAGTTCAAAGAATGGAAGTTTGCCAGTTATAAATGTGAAATTAGTTTTCAAGGACATGAAATACACAGAAATTTATAATATTGAGGTGCTTGGAAATAATCACGTAAACTTAGGTCCATCCTCAGTTGACTGAAAATTACTTTCTTAGTATTTCCATAAACTGACTTGAATTTTTTTTTGCTGTTGCAAAACTGGGAATAATTCTATCTTTTAATTTGTGCTTTGTAAACACTTAAAGCTACCATATTGAGAAACTCTGAGATACATCTGTGAAAGGGAAAGAGCAGATGTCATGTTAGGTTACGCTCTTAGTCTATGGCAGACAGAATTTAGCCACACAGCTACTCTGACTGTGTAACTCAATGAATACCAAATTGGGATGCTTATCTGGTTATTCCAGTATATTATTGTATTGTATGGTATATAGAATTTGTATATCTAGAACTGACAGAAAAAAATTGATCACGTTCTGGACATGTTCTCGGTTTGGTAAGGAAATATTTGAGAGATGCCAATATACTGCGTACAAATGAGAAAGATATGAACAACAAATTTCAAAAGACCTTAATATGATAAACTGAAAAATAAAATTGCAAAGGTGTAATACAAAAATTGTATACACCAATTTTCCATTACATAGAATTAGAATATTATCAGTCTCATAATTCCAGACTTAATTTAAGCCTTGCTTTAAGTTGCCCCGCACTAATTCTAAGAGAACAAAGGAATTCAAAATGTATTGATGTCACAAGAATTCTGCTTCTACAGTCAGGTATCTGAGGACAGACTGACAATTTACAGGTTCTCCAAAGGCTAATTTTTTATATCATTTAACATTGCCCAGAAATCTGTTTATCCCATTTGAGAAATTTGCACATCCATTGCAAACAAATAAATATTTGAAACAAAAATAATTACTTTAGTATCATCACAGAACACACAATATAGACAATGGTTATTTCAATGCAACATTATGTAATACAATAAATTTTCACTGAAGACAGTAAAATACTTCAAGATACAGCACCCTGATACACTGTAATCCAAGCACCAAGAAGAAACCTGAAGTACAATTCAACACAATTAAAGACCCTCCAGTACTCAGCTACAGACCCATGTAAAGCTCAGCCAGCTGCAACAAAATCTTTCTCATTCCTATCCAGTAAGAAATACTAACACAAAAACAAATTGATTTCTGAATGTTGAAAGTATTATTAGGTTAATTTCACTATTTTGTCTTATGGGGTGGATTTTTTTAAAATATTTTACCATTTTAAATCTTTCTTTAGAATTCTGCCTTTATCAAGGAGAAGAGTACCTAATCCGTTGTCCTCTTGATCCTCATTTCAAGCTACTGCAGTGTGTTTTCATCTATTTCAGTCATAGCCATACAACTGTTGCAAGTTCTGCCTGTAGTTAAATGCTGCCCTTGCCCTCAATATGGTGATTGTGTGAACTTAATTATGCAGGTAACACCAAGACAGCCATGATCCACAGCTGAAGTGTGAAGAAAAGATTTATTCCATTATGTGACTTTCAAAACAGAGACCCTTACTCTACTAAACTTATTCCATATTAGCAGGGCAAAAAGTGCCCAGGCCTGAGTGCTGTGTTAGATATCAAAAGGCCTAGACCATGCACAAATCCTTCACCAGGCTGTGTTTCACCAACCCTGTTAACTCCCTTCCCCCTTGCAAAGAGGTCCAAGTCTATGGAAAAGGCCTTAATACGATTTCAGTGTTTTTACTTCATTTTCATTATCAAGCTTTTTCTTATGAAGACAAACATTATCAGACACAAATCCAAACAGTGGTATCTTCTCTATTTATTACATTGTTGAACAGTTTCTGTTAAGTAACTTAGTGGTTTTTTTCAAGCTATTTCTATTATTTATCCCCTGTGGGGAGACAAGATTTGAAAAATTGAATATTGGTGAGGAAAGAGAGAAGTAAGTTTGTTTTAGAATTGTTTTTGCTTAAAAACCAACCCTGCAGATGGGAGATGTTAGAAAATACTCAGTGTGAGAAAATTCAGGTATTTGCACTTGCTCTGAATTGTTGCCGGTCAACCAAAAAGAAATGGATTTTTCTCACAAAAGATGACAGATTGCTGTTAAAGACTCAAAAGCCTTTTCCATAGACTTGGACCTCTTTGCAAAGGGGGAAGGGAGTTAACAGGGTTGGTGAAACACAGTCTGGTGAGGGATTTGGGCATGGTCTAGGCCTTTTGATATCTAACACAGTGCTCAGGCCTGGGCAATATATTTTTTTTTGCCCTGTTTTTTTGTTGAAGTGAACTAGTTTGGATGTTTTTTCTTGCTATATTGCAATGCACTATTTTTCACAAGTTGAAGGAATTGGAATCAGTTATAGCACTATATACATACTATATATAGCAGAGTACTTCAGCTCCAGATAAAAGCTTTCAGCATGCTGCGACCAATATTTAACCTGTGGAAAGTATGTGAGGTCTTCATAAACGTTGGGAATGAGATGATTTGTATTAATTCCTTGCGTTCATTAACAGCTGTTCTTAGACTGCCAGACTGCAGCTGGCAGTCTGCAGATCAGAACTGCTAACATGGAGTAATAAAGGATGAAAACCTGGCACAAAAAAATTAACACGAACTGTATCTAAACAAAACCCAAAAGCTTATGGTGTCCTTTCATTATAGAAAAAAAAAAAAAAAAAGAGCCCACATTCTTTTGAGATAGACTTTTTCTTCCAACAAAAAAAATTTAGTGCACGTTACTCGACAGCCAATTCCTGTTAGTTTCCTCCGCCCTTCAGTTTATACACCAGAACAATTTGAGACAATTTCAACAATTCAGTACACTGAGATTCCAGCAAAGGCTAACAAGAGCAGTCACCATTTGTATTGTAACTGTCCTATGCAGAACTGTACCAAACCCTAGGTAAAACAAGAAACAGGCTCTCTTAAAACACTAGTAGAAACTAGGTATCAAATTATTATTGGTCTCAAAAGTCATGACTGAGTGATGACATCAAGACTGTCACACTTCTAAAATGAGCTGCCAGAAAAATTATGAAGAGAAACTTTAGAAAGATGGAAGATTTTTTCCTATATTTTTCTGTGTGAATACTTTCCAGATAATTTAAAATTAATTTTAAGTCGGTAATAGATAATATTTGCTTAAGATTAGCAATTGGTCTCTCTGATAGGGGTTATATACAGTTGTGGAATACGGTATAAAGTAATGAGAAATGCTAAAAGTAACTTAGAAATGCCATGCCAATAGAAGCAAGGCTTAACTTCCAGAAAAGGAAGGGAAAGAACAAATTGTGAAATATGGTTTTCAACTATGGACCATAGATGAAATGGTCTATTCATCTTTTCCATAGATTTCATTTAAGTGCTATGTTTTCAAGAGTTAAAAATCCAAAGAAATGCATGCTAAGTATGTGGTTATTCTCTGCTGGCATTCTCTGAACAGTGATACAATCGCTGAATGGTTATCAACAGAAAGCACAGAGGTGGAAGCCCATGTTAAACAAACTGAGTTTGCTCAAAACACAGAACCCACCTTCACGACCAATAACAGACCTTCCAGCTGTCTGGAAGCTAATGATTCCTGCCACATTGTCACTTGCCAGGATAACCACTGTGACAGTGTCGAAACTGGGCAGAATCCTACTCCCTCCTTCAGTATGCACCAGGCTGATTATGATGCTTTCATTATCCTCTGGCTCTGGATCATCTAAAATGGTCAGTGTGACCATCTTTTTTGTTTCACCTAAAAGTAGAACATATATATACTTATGTGTTCACATGAAAATCACCTTTTAAAGATATGCAATCATTTACTCTAGCAGTAAATATTTAACTAATGCAAAAGGACATGAAAAATCTTTACTTCTTAACCTGTCTAGAAGTTACTGAATATTACTAAGAATATTTTTTCAATTACTAATGAAAAGTTATACTAGGCAATATAATTAACAAATTATTAAATATACTCTGTAGAAATTAACAATGTTTGCATAATTTCTGAATGCCTTGAATTGTTATTTGCTTTATAACTTCTTTGGCTTTCACTAATTAGAAAAGGAGAGTATAATTCTTGTAAAAAGAATTACCGAGTGAATACACTTCCTGATGAACCACATACAGACATATATACACAAAATTAGACTACGTATTTAGTGGAACAGGAAATGCATTAAAGAGGGCTGTCGTTGTATTAGTTACTTGTCTTTCGGAATATCAAAGAATGAAATGTAAGCAGCAAACACAATTAATTACCAGTCTCCACAATACATTACAATTTGCAACACAGTCCTACTGGTCATTGTATGTGCATAAACTCTATTAGTAATTATATCAGTTTACCATATACCTTTTTTTTTGTTATATTGCTTTTAAAAGTATTTTGAAAATAGATTTAGTAAACACTAAACATTAAAAACACTAATATAACTACATGTCAATTTCGAAATCACTCCTGGTAACCCTTCATTTGAGTTCAGATGATTTAGCAAGCTAAATGAACACTAGAATCTTTACTACACTCCCATAAATTGCTGTTCAATCATCTCAGATTTTGAAAATATGAAATACATCCATCTTGTTGCACAGTGTTTACATAATGCCTGCTACAGATTTTTCTCCTTTGCAGTTTTTAACTATCTTGTTATGTTATGAAATCAATACAATCTCAGAATCTAAAAAGATAAATAATTAAAAATTAGTACTGTATTGACTGAAGATTAGCAAAAGACCACTTAGGCCTATTTCTCATTTTCATTATCTTTGATACAACAACTATCTCAGCAGCATCATTCCTTATTTATTTAGTAAAAATGTTATCGTTACAATGCACACTGCAATATTTCTTTAAAAGTACTAAATATTTATACTTTTCATCCTTTCTTGGGGGGCTTTTTTTTTTTTTTTAGTCTTTGTGGTCTTTGTGTGTGTGTTTGTTTTGTGTTTTCTTTAGTTTAAGACATCAGTAGCTAGTGCTAAATCTTGCCTCACCTTCAGCAAACACCAGAATCTCACCA
Organism: Chamaea fasciata; assembly: GCF_029207755.1. Classification (NCBI taxonomy): domain Eukaryota; kingdom Metazoa; phylum Chordata; class Aves; order Passeriformes; family Sylviidae; genus Chamaea; species Chamaea fasciata. The sequence goes on along the minus strand of NW_027094089.1, from coordinate 34,618,360 downwards.
ACACCCACAAAATCCAAGTTTGGGGTAGCAGTTCCACCAACAACACGCCATTCCACTGCCACCTGTCCCAGGCTGCCTTCTGTCCTGTGTATCATTAGCTGCACGTTGGCCTGAGGACGTTCTTCTACTTCAACATACTTCTCTGTTGCATTGGGACTTACACTGTAGATCTTAAATACTCCAAAGGCATCCCCATTCATCATTATGGTAACTATAGAAGTATTTGGCTGTCCAAGAGTTGGTTGATTTTTTAAGTTGGCTGAGATGTTCAGTAATTCAACTTTCAACAGGGATATAGTGAATTTTTCATCCAGCTCTGGCAGGCTGTCAGGGAGTATGGTAACAGTGAGATTTGCAAACTCTTCCCCTTCCTGCATGATGGCCCACTGTCTTGTGATAGATTCATAATCACTACCAGCAATGGCTTGTGTGCTAAACAGAACAGATGTTCTGCTGATGTTTTTCTTGTAGGTCCATAATCCCGACATGTTAGTTAATGGCCTGGTGTCTGTTGCCAGCCAGAGGCAGAGAGGAATCTCAGAGGCACTGGAAAATGTAAAGGCTGAACATGCTTGTTCTTTTAGGCACTGAGTTGCACAGGCATACAGTGGGTCACTTGCTGCTGACACATTCACTCTGGTCTTGGATGGCTGGTCAGGAATTCCCTGTACAGGAGACTCGTAATAGGCCAGTATATCCTCACCTTGCGCAATGGCAAGAGCTACAACGTCAGTCTCAGAAGTGCTGTAAAATATTTTCAGCCGACCAAACCTTCCCCCACTAAAAGACATTAAAATAAAAATGTTATATTAGCTGGTGAAGCATGTTTAACATTCTGTGTTACTGGGTTAAGAAAAAAAAATGAACAAAATTAACTAACACCTTCTGAATTGCTGAAAAGTCAAAAATAGCAAATTAAAGTGACTTCCCTTGAAGACAGTCCCAGAATAATTGAGTAGTTGGGTTTTTAGGAAAGCAAGTTTGATTGTTATAGCTAGGATAGCAGTCTGTTAAGTGTGCATGTTTGTAAACATTTGTTTCTAGGAGTTAACTTAGTCCTCCTAGGACTGTCAAGGAAGAAAAAGCCTTTGCTGTCTAGCATTGTTATCATTCCTCCGAGGTGTCTTCAGGATACCATATTTCATGTGCAAAACCTGTTCTGCTTTTCATTTTGTCTTCCATCACACAAAATTTGATTTGCTTTGTCTTCCAGTGCACATCACAGGAACAGGCTGATTTGCAGCTTTAAAAGACTTGACAATTTAACAGGCAAAATAAATCTTCATGTACACTGTGTACACTGGGTTTACACTACAAACATTTCATACACTTGTACTTTATGCACATTTCTAACAAGCAGACATCTAGTTCAAAATCAATGTACATGAAAAAAAAAGAGCTGGCAGAGCAAGCAATTGTTGCAAATACCCATATAAGGGGGCATGATATTAAAAATTATTGCCAATAAAATACCCAACAAAAACCAAACCAAAACAACAGTAACAACAACAACAACAAAAGATTCAAAATCAGCCAATATTATACAGACCTTCTCCTGACTGATATATTTGCAAGTAAACTTCTTTCTAGGGGCTCCTGAATTTCATATGAGGATTGATGAAAGAAAACTGTGCCGTAAGGATTATCATTGGCAGGTATAACAATATTCGCTGTGCCATCTAACCCAATAGCACCACTGTTGGAGGCCTGAGTTAATTCTATATGGACAATCTCAAAAAGAAAAAAAAAAAAAGAAAAACAATTTTTGCCATTTATAAAAAACTCACAAGCAAAATAAAATCTTAACTTATTGCAGCTTCCTGCCGTAACATTTCTTGTTTTGATCTGGACACATCTCTCATACAAGTTAAAACTCTAATACTGTTAAAAAGAGACAACACTGCTCTACTTACTTCTTCTATTTCTGGAACATCATCAGCCAGGATTTCCAGCAGCAACATTTGAATGGCTTCCCCAGGGGCAAAAGTAATATTACCCATGGCAACTTGCAAGTCATTGTCAGCAGGATGTCCATTAATGGTAGCAGCCCACTGAACAGTAACATTACCCAGTGTCCCAGCATTGCGGATTATTGGCAGATTTATGGTTACTGATCCAAATTCAGGCTCCTCCACAGTGAATTCGGTATTCTGAAAAACTGACATATACCACACAGAGATGTAGAGCATTAACAATAAAACTGAAAGTAAATATATCAGTTCCTAAAGTACAGAGTTTTATTTTACTTGCTTGCATTTACTTGCACAAGTGTTTACCCTTTTAATCACATTTAAACCTAAAAGCAAACTTTCGATATGCATATTTTCATCTGCAGAGAAAATTAGCATAAATATTAAGCCCTCATCCAAAAAGCCTATTCCAATACACACATTTTTTGAGGCTAAACATGAACTGTTTCTAAGGTCTAAGAATATAATTTCAAAATTATTCACAGCAAAGAAACTCTTTACCAGATTTCATGTCACTTATTGAAGAAATAAATTAAAAGTATTTAACATGGAATATGTTAAGTAGAAATCACAGAATTACAGAATAGGTCAGATCGGAAAGAACCGCTGTAGATCATTTGATTCAAGCTCCCTGCTCAAGTAGGGTCATCTCAGAGCACACAGCACAGGATTGTGTCCAGACAGTTCTTGGATGTTTCCACTGAAGAAGACTCCACAACCTCTCTGGGCAACCTTTTCCAGTGCACCATCACCTGCACAGTAAAGAGTGCACCTCCTCGTGTCCAGGTGAACTTATGGGCAGCAGTTTCTGCCTGTTGCCTTGTGTTCTACTGCTTGGTGCCACTGATCAGAGCCACCAAGAGGCTCAATCCTTTTGTCATATTAAAGCCCCATTAGTCCATTATTACATGTTTTAATTCAGTTCATCTTATCTTTTCCTTTGCTCCCTACACCCACATTTCTGCTTCTGAATATTTCTATTCAGTTGCCAAAAAGCAGTTCCCCCACAAACTCCCAGAAAAAATGTTAAAAGAAGAAAGTAAATACTCCTTTACCAAAGGATCCAAAAGGGTCATCAGAAGCCTCAATAGTTATGACTGCTCTCGTCAAAGATCCAAGCAAGGCTCCTCCTGTTGTTTGGTTCAGCAGCTGAACATAAAATGACTCCTCGAGTTCAGGATTTATATCATTAATTATATAAATTGGCACAGCTTTACTTGTTTCCCCTTCTAGTAAGACAACATCTGATGATGCGACACTGTAGTCCTCACCTAGATTTGTAGTTGAAAAAACCCAAAACAATAAACATAGATAATATCAATGATTTATGGTTCAGTGTGGTGAACATTATCAGTAATACTCATCTTCTCTTTGCTTACACATGCATATCTCTGTGGTTTTATGGGGTCTTTATCTTTAGATGCCAAAAGTGTTTTTTGTTTTTGTTTTTTTTTTTTACTTCCTATTGCCTTTTAGATGTCTGGATGGATCAAAATAAAACTTGGTTTGACCAAAACAGAGCTTGTACTGTAAGACCAAGAGGTAGTTGCAAAAGGTCCATTATTGTCTGCAGTTTACAAGAACACAATACCACGATGTTTCTGTCTTTGATTTATAATTGCTGTCCAGCTTTCCAAGAGTGAAAACAGAAGCACCATGTCAAAGTAGATTTCAGTAAAGGGCATATTTGATGCCTCAGCTTCACTTCAGGCTAACTTGTATCAACTGTCTAGAGGAACATTGTGACACACTAGATGACAGCTCTTCCTCAGAAACTAATTTAAAGCATACTCTGATACAAATCTAGCTACACATTTAATTTATAACATTTTGTTACCTAAAAATGAAATTATTAGTTCTCAGAGCACGTACCACCCACCCATTCAATCTGGACACAGCTGAAATACAGTGCACTCAATTTATAACTGTCTAAGTGATCCTGAAGATTTCATAATTTTTCTCCTTCATATACCTTCTCTACAGCAGGGACCAACTGCAGAAGTTTATGTTCCATTTTCAGAAGTACAGGTCTCCTTGGGTTTTGACAGATTTTTCCCTATTTGTTTTACAGCTGAATCCCCAGATCTCACTTCCTCTCTAATAAGCTCAACTAAGCAATAAATGGTGGGTTTAAATATGTACATGGGACTAAATTGATTTTACATGTACTACTATAGTATTTTAAGGGGGTGGGGGGTAGAGGGGCATTTAAGTGGTGGTGTGCTACTAAGTAAAAAAACACCCCAATTCCTTCCCTTATTTAACTTTTAAATTCTCCAGTGATAATGCATAAACTTTCCCCTAGGTCTTAGATTCATATATGCTAACCTCAGTCAATGCCTTACTACTTTTTATTTCACACTTGTTACAAAATAGACCAGTCATTACACACTTGTTTGTTTAAGCTTTAACACAGGCTGCATATTGCGTATGGATATATGCAAATGCATAACAGGCTGTTCTGCTTTCTTACCAGCTGTTGCAGTTATTGGCACAGCTTTAAATTTCACAGAAACATCTGAAAATATTCCCCCAGTTCTGGTTACGTTAATGATTGGTCCAACATAGTTTTCAGCAACTCGTACAGCTGAAGCTGAAAGCTGAAGTGTTCCAAAAGCATCATCATTGGCATTGATAATCACATGAGCTATTGTCTCACCCATTAAGCCAAGTCGAGGAGAATTTATAACTGAAATATAAAGAAAACTTAGTGAGGGGTACCTGAAATGTTTACTATTAATGACTATAAAATTTGTAGGCATACATGTGAGTTTAGCTGTCTCTAGTTTTCATGAAAATCATCTTTTTTACAGTTGGACAAAGCATAACTACAAACCACATCAAAATACATGTGTTTAAATTATGTTCTGGCAGGATATCTGAATATTATTCTACTACGCTATGGAGAACACAAGCCATAATTTTTTTGAAAAGATGAGGTAATTTGAATATATTTATTTATTTATTTATCCATAAGACTAATAGCAAAATCAATACAGTTCAGGATAATTTCAGTTTTACTCTCAATATGATGAAATATATGCAAGATTTCAACTCCAAGTGGAATTACCCCTCATTTTGAAGTTACCCCTAATTTTGCGGGCAAGGGCAGCAATCAAACCTGCCAAGAATCTTTAAAGCACAAATCAAGCTGTAATGATCTGAATTTATCTGAATGAGAAATTAAGTAAAAATTGTCAATGCTAAGAAAGCAGCACATCATTAATTCTACATCACTTTTTTAATAAGACTTTTTGTATTTTAATAAGAAAAACTAGCTTAGTTATTTCCTACTACTGAATTTCCAAAAGCAATGCTAAATGAGCAGATTTAGTGTACAAACAAATACTGTAACATATTTGGCCTGAAAGACCTTGGATAAGAAAATGCAAAAGGGATAAAGAAATACTCATGCTTTTCTAATAAAATAGTGTGCCAAAGGAAATAAATGCCAACAGACAAAAGTCAGGTAACTAAGAGATATCTTAACTATACAGAATTTGGTAGAGGTAAAGAATTCTTCATTTATCTTGCTGCATTTTCTCCTGTACGTATAAATACTGAGCCTTATAGTTAAATTGTAGGTTTTCTGTAAGACACTTACTTGGCCGATCCTGAGCTTTCTTGATCAAAACAACACTGTTTAGCTCCACAAAAACAGATTCTGACCTCTCAGGATCATCATCATCCAAAATAGGCAAGGATATTGTGGTCATACTTTCATTGGTTGTGAAGATCACATAACCTGTAATGGGTAAATAGTCTTTTCCCTCTATTGCTCTGACAACATCGGGTGGAAGAAAGGGAGACTTTTCTTCATCACCAATAGTTCTGTATTTCACCATTACTGTACCAAGGAGACCACCGCATCTTATAACTGTCAGAGAGATATTTTTTGTTTCTTCCTCAACTTTTATTGGTCTGTTTTGCTCAGAAAAGATGAAGACTCCATATGGATCATCATTTGCTAAAATAGTTAATGTTGCATTAGTTTGATATCCAAGACGACCAAGGGAGACATTGATGATCAAAACTGAAAACATCTTATCCAATTCAGGAACATCATCAGGAGAAATCTGTAATGTAATATTTGCTCTCACTTGGCCAACATCAAATGTTACATTCCCATCTGTAGAGACCAGGTCGTTGGTAAGATCGCAGAATATGATCCAATGCAATGTCACCAGAGATAAGGCCCCATGGCTTCTTACAACCTAAGAAAAACATATAAAGATGTGTATATTTTTGTTCCATGAAAAAGAAAAACATAGAAGTGTGAAATGCAATTAAGCAAAGACAAGAACATGATGAATTAAAGATATGTCTGTGTTTTAAAAACATGTAATTTTTATCATCTTAGCTCTGCAGATCTTGTTTTATCAACACTTTTTTAAAGATAGTAGTCCCTTGATTCTAAATAAGTTGAAGATTTAAAGCTTTTGTATATCATTACTATTATTTTATTTTCAAGCTGAATAACGTATATTAGCAAACATTGCATGACTGGAAAAACAAATGTTCATGACAAAGTTGTTATAAACCCCACAGACTAAAGACAAAGGTATCAGAGAACACGAGTAAAAACAGACAGAAGAGTACAATGCAGCAATATGAGACTCAAAGCTTTCTAACCTGCAGCACAACATTGCTGTCTCCATCTTCAGGTTCAGTTGCATTCACCAAAAGGTACTCCACACTGAACTCAAACACACCATGAGCATCATCAGAAGCCTCAATAGTCACAAGGATGTGGGATGCAATTCCCAAGCTAGCTGTTAAATGCAAGTTCCAAAAAGGGTTATTTTTAACTCCCATGTTTTCTTACATGAAAGAAAACAGCAAAAGAAATATGCTAGAAAAATACATGAGAGTATGAAGTATCTGTGCTGTCTGTCTTGGTTTTGCACCTTTTAAATGCATGGTAACTGCCTGCATGGAAAACGAACTGACTTTCAGTAAGGCAGTCCTCTCAGTCTTTCTGTGGAACCATGCAACAAAAAAAAGTATTATTTAAAGGGAGGAACCAAAATAAAATTACAAGTTTAATGAATGAAAATGGAGCAGCATTCATGACAGTGCAGAGTTATATGGTAAACCACAGTATAAGCAGAGACAAGATGAACACAGGTCTCATCCTAACATAAGCTGGAATGAAAGACAAAAAAATAACCAAAATCTCCCACCAAGTCAAGCAAATCCTGCTTCTAAAGATATTGTCTTGGGTGACATAACCTCCTGCTCAGAGAGAATAAGAACCTGGAACTTAAGGAAACCATTTCTGGAAACAAGTAAAAAAGAAACAGAATGTCAAAGGAAACAAAAAAAAAAAAATAATAATAAAAATTAAAAAAGAAAAAGAAAGAAGAAAAAAAGGGGAAAAAATAGAAAAAATGAAAAAAAGAAAAAATATTACTGTATTGGCATATGGGTGCTTATATAACATTTGTACGTGTGCAGTTTTAATTTGAAGTCTCATATGCATAGGGTTTTCCCATATATTCTATGTCATATTTTTTTCAATATTAAAGTATCATGTTTTCTGCATATCATGACATAAGAAGAAACTTGAAGAAATGAAAAATAAAAAATCTTAAAAAATCAAATTTTTTTTTTTTTTTTAAATCTAACACTACTTACTTTTCTATAAGAGTATCTTTGCCATGAAGGGATCAAAATTATACATAGAATGTATCAAAGCATACAATTAGGTAGTTTTAAAATTGCCTTCAATTTAAAAGAAAAAAGACTGCTTTTTTCTCCCAGGAAAATTTGACAATGTTCAGACAAAGATAATTTTGTAAACTTTAATTGTGCAATTACTATATTGTGTTTTACAACAATATCGTTTTGATGATATAAGAACCAATTGTTCTGTGCTTCACATTAAACACTGACTGCTAGTGAAATTACATCTAAATTCAAATGGAAAATAATTTTTTTAATAAAACTTTCTGTTAAATCTAAATTAACAATCTCTAACTGCCTGTAAAGGACATTGTATCAAGCATAGTAATTTATGATAGCTATCATAATTATAAATAAAATATAGGACTAATCAAAAGAGCTTACCATGTTGAAGGACAGATGAAAGGAAGAAATCCATGTTTCCATCACCACTACCACTTCCATCATTTCTAAAGAGCTCAGCAACTTTAAGATGACAGACATACAGATATATGTATGTATACAGATGCATACATTTATAAATAAAGGGAAAGCAAAAAGTAATTTAAACATTTCTGGACAACAGAAAAAGACAGAGATATATTCTAGGAAAGTGTCAATTTTCAAACTAGAAGTATACATAATTTCTGATAAAAGCTAGAAGAAGTATTGAATGTGTTACCTCTTTAATTTATTGCATTGGAAACAGCAAAAGGAAGTCAAAGGGAGAGAAAACACATACAACTTTCTTTTATCTTTCTTTTTTTTTTCCTCCTTCCTTCTGTGTTCCCTTTCTCAATCCTAATGGAAAAATTAGAAATGGGGCAGGGGGGAGAGAGGGAAACAGTAGCTAGACCCTGTCAAATTCTCTTATTCTAATATTTTCTCACAAATAAAAAACTTGTCAGAAAGTTGAAAAGAATAGGCAGCTTAACTGATGGAGTCTTTTCCCTTAAGTTTTGTACTTGCAGTGATGTTGGAAAGCTCAAAAAGATTATGTTCAGAAGGTATCTGCCTCTAGTAAACTACCAAAGTTAGCTGTAAGTTTTCTAACCAAAAAAATCGAAAAGTTTATTTAACTGAAATTATTTGACCAAAAATTCCACATGCATGAAAGCTCTGAAACTTTTATCAAAAGAATCCTAGCATAGCACCACAGTGCCACATTGCAGCACAGACATTCATGTTAATCTGATCTAGCTGTCCAGAAGGCATCACACTTGAAATTCTGAATTGCTTATAAAAATAATACCAGTTAAAAAGGCATTTTATGGCTCTTGATATTTTGAATAACTTCTTTTCCTCAAACCAAGAGGAATCTCCTATAAAAACATTTTGCAATGGAAATAAATTCTGTAAAGCAAAAGGGATTTTACGTGGCAGGAGCACTGATGCTAGCCAACAGTTGTGAGACTAATGTCTCACAGCAGGAGACACTAGCTTCTGGCTGGTTCTCCCACTCAGCTAAACTCTGCAGGCATCTCATAACCCACAATTCTCTAATGCTGTAATCCATTAGAATCAGTTAGGAGCCAGTTTATTGCAATTTCTCCAATTTCACTCAAGTGATAGATAAAAAGCACACCTTTGTCTGTTAAGCCTAAATTTTTTTAAGTTAAAAAGAAAAAAAAAGGAATTTTTTTTCACATTACTTTAATTCTCTCTACCAACCATGGAATTATGTAATTTAAAAAGCAGCAATTGCCTTTGAATGCATGGTAGTAATATACTTCCTTTAGGATCTGGTCATTTGCAGCAGTGATTAACAAAACATCTGAAGGACTGTTTTTTCCTAAAAAGAATTGCTGCTGTATGGAGGGTGTGTCCTTAGAAATAACATAGAAATAGTTCACAATGTTAGATTTTAAGGGATGAAGAAAGATCATGAAAATATAACGAGTGGATTGACGTATGTGCCTTACCTCCTCCCTCTGGGTTCAACAGCTCCACTTTAAAAGTTTTTTCTAGTTCAGGAATAGAATTGTCAGTGATGTTAACAATAATGTACTTGTATCTTTCTCCGGGCTGAAATTCCATTGAGCCCCAAACAGCCTGAAACATGACAGGTCTTCACAGTTTTGTTCAAGCTTAGTGTTTTCATCCAAATGAAAAAAGAAATGCAACCTCAATTCTTTTTGTCTTTATCAAAACATCTACTTTTCTTTAACTTTAAAAAATCTGGTATAATTTTTTAATAAGAAACAGCAATCTAAAGTCACTGAATTATGAGCATCTTCATTTATCTACATTATTCTGCACAAACAGCAGTCAGACAAGCAAACAGATACTTAGAAGCTTTTGTGGAATATGCACAAATCCTAGTCCGTACAAATACAATCTTCACCTGCATATGCACTTTTATGGTCATATAAAATCTGATACACTTAGAAACAGTAGGAAATATCCCCTCTTGCTGCATTGAAAATTTTCTTAAGGAGATCAAAATCAAACCCAGAGACTTTTCCTAGGAAACACAACACACTGCACCAAAAGGAGGCAAAAGGCACATAGTAATTTTTATTTTTATAATGAATACAATGCATCTATCTATCACAACACCATAATAAAACAAACTCTTTCTGTGAAAAGCATCACAGCTGAGCTAGTGAAAAGAATCACAACTGAGCTGAAATATTCAAACTGATGGCTTCTTTCAGGACAAATAGCTCTCTTTAAATTCTAAAATAATTACACACCTTCGCAATGGCCATACCTGATAATCTTTAGGACTGAAAGCTGTAAGCGGCACTGTCCTGTATTCCGTAAGAACTGTTCCAAGAAGACCTTGCGCACGAACTACCAATAATCTGATGTGTCCAACTTCTTCTTTAACAGTGATATGGGGCACAGTAGAGGCTGGCAGAATCATTTCATCACTGGGCTGAGGAGGCGGCCCCACCGAGAACTGCAGTAGACCTGAAAGACCAAAATTGTTATCTACATGGCTTTTCATACCAAATTCAAATTACAATAGTAAAAAACTAAAAAAAAGTATTTATAATGTCTACATTTAATGTTTATGAAATTTTGAAAATATTAATACACCTTTAGGATTCAATCCTGTTATTTACAGGAATGTGTTTGTACCATTCTCTCTCTCACTGATATTCATGTTAGTCCAAAAAAACCCATATCACAAGAATGAATTCAACTCTTCCCAAAAGAACTCAAATATCATAATATTGGGTACTTATTGGTATAATAATAGGCATGCTTAAATGTCTCTCTCTGTTACAAATTCTCATTTCACAAAAACCATCATAAAATCCACAACAGGAAATTTGGTTTTCTTGCAGAAGGGGATGACCACATGTTAGGTCCAGGCAGCTTTAATGTTTTAATGGCTTTTTTGTAGTATTCTCAGGAGTAAGTAATTTGACTCTCAGTCTTGTATAAAAATTATGAATTAATCTCAAATTAGATAAAGTGTGATACTTGACATTGCTTCCTCATCTATCTAGGCTAAGCGAATTTTTACCTCTTGAACTAGAACTATACATAAATCTGCAATAAGACTGTATCATCTTCAACATTGTTACCATATGGGTGGTCACTGGCTTTAATGCTGATATCAGTAGTTTCCTTTTCTGGATCTATACTTGCTCCACTGGTAGGAGTTGAACCTAGTTTTCCATCTCCAGACACTGCAGAGACTAATGTCACACGGAAATATTCATTTAGCTCCGGAACGTCATCATCAATAACATGCAAATTTAAGACCTAGAAGAAGGACCAAATCATGGAGAAATCAAACTACGCAACATACATCCCTTAAGAGTTTTATGACCCTTTCAACAATTAGGTTTTTAGTTAATTAGTGTATCTGCTGTGAGTTCAGAAAGTAATGCAGAGAACATTTTTGCCCTCCATGTAACTTAATCTTCTGATAATAAGTTTAGAATACCAATTCCAAAAACATCTTTACCAAAATGTCAGAGAGATTACAGAGATTAATCTAATTTAGAGAGAAGTAATGTGAGCTTTTAATGCCACCTGACACTTGAGGTTACAGATCATACTGTCATGTAACATAATCTGCTCTGCACAGGCTAATACATTAATCTCAGACAATTCTGACTTTCTACATATTGTGATAAGATTTGACAAATATATAGGAGAAAACGTTAAAGTAGCTGATCATATTTAAAGCCATGAGAAGGAGTAGTTTAAAATGTCAGTGGATATTCTCTTAAGATTTTTCACCTGATGAGCAACTGTTCCCAGGCTGTTTCTTAGGGAAATGACCATTAGGTCTTCTGTATATAGACTGTATATTGGACCACATGGCAATGGAACAAGAGGACTCACCAGGTCTCTTCTGCCACTTTATAAAATAAGTCAGACCTCATCCATGCTGCCAGACTGGAAAAGCTTGACAAATTTAACTTTAAATGACTGTATGTAATACAGTAACACATTTCAGTAGCGAATTAAAGCTGAATAAACAGCCAGGAGCATACTATTTTTCAAAATCACAAGTTTTTGCCAAGCTGTAATCAATAAAATGGTTTAATGGGGACAAGATCGACAGATCTAAATGAGTCACTTGTATCTTTTCAAATTATGTCAGTAGGTTTCATTCAGTCCCTACTGACATCAGCAGAATTATAGAAGTGAAATTAAAGACAGTATTTTCTATTATCAATCCACCCTTTCTATTAAACAAACACTAATAGAAAACACATATGACTTTCCTACAGTATTGTGGTTCCATACCTCTTCTTCAATTAAATGTGCAATTCCCATGCTGAGGGTTGGGGTCAAATTCACAGAAACAGATTAATCAAAAGAGACAGAACATGCCTAACAGTTGCAAGACATTGATAACAGCAGTGAATTCGACTGCTGTCTATTTAATTGTTGTGGAGATAAAACTGATCCCCAAAACTCAGATCAAAACCTGATCATATTCCAATTTCAAAAGTACTGGATCCACTATTCAAGCCCAGGACTACCTATACTTGAAGCATAAGTATAGATATACATATATCTAATATATATGTATGTGTCAACATATCTTATGGGCATTAAATGTGCAATTTCAGGCATTTAAGCATTCATGCATGCACGGTAATGCATGAAGTAAGATGTACACAAATACACAGGTGTCTATCATATCACTCGTTAGATGTCAAAGAGAAAAAACCCCTCAGAATGCAATAAAAGCCATGTGAAGGAAAGACTCTTTAGCATGAAACGAGTCAAGCATCCTCAAAAGGTGTTTTCCAGCAGGTTTGGAAAGGACAGGATGAATAGTTAATAGAAAGGTAGGGTTTACCTCTGATCTCTGCCAAGGAAGGAATGTGATAGTGCCACTGCTGTTAGAAAAATCGCTAACAGAGTAATTAATGGCCCTGGAATCAATCTGTGAGATAATGTAATTTATATACACATAGTCTAGGGCTCCCCTGGTACGCTCCACAACACAGGATATAGTGGAACCCTCATCAGCAGCCTGGAAGAAAGCAAGAAATTGACATACTTGTAATGATCAAAATGCATACATCAAAGGAATAAATGTAAAAGGTTGAATTCTCTAATGCTATTCAAATGTTCAGCAATTTTTTCATTGTTGTCATGTTACTTTCAGCACTTCTGGAGTGATAGGAAGCTGAAACTGATCTTGATGGTGGGTAGAACAATCTTAATGAAAATTGCAATAGCTTCTAGCACCTCCCTGAGATCAGCTAGTAACCGCACGCTGTTGTTTTTTCTTTTTGACACAAAACCAGAATAAATATGTTTGAAATGTGTATATCAAAAGCAAAAGACTATATTGTTTTATATTTATGTCAACTATTTCAATTTTAATTTAAAGAAAGATTTGGATTCCTCCTTTCCCTGACTAAAAACACTATGGAAAACAAAATAAATAATTTAAATTAAACTGTACTATTATCATTCAGGAAAAACTGAAAAACTTTTTGTCCTATAGTAGTCCTTGCAATTCTGTCTTCACAAAGAACATGCCTCCAGCAGCAACAATTTCACGCATTTGGAACAAATCAGGTATTGATACTGGCCCAGTGTAATAAAAAAATTATGATCATCAAGCTAAAATAGAAAATAATTTTATTTGAAATTTATCACAATGACTAAAGCTATCTTAAGCATTAGATAAATTTCAGAGCTTCTGTATAATACTGTGCAGATACTGAATGCATCTTCAGCTGCTTAACAGACAGATACCAACAGGAACGAAATTAAACTACTGATAAAATAATGTTATAGGATAAAGGCAAAACAATTAACATGCCACATAAATTTTTAATTTTGCTTCATGGTCAGTTGCTGATCTGTGGTGTCACAGAATTATCAGTGGCATTTGAAACTGAAGGAATCTATTATGGTAGCCGATGGCAGGCACCTGGAAAGCAAATTGAACCAAACTGAAAACTAGCAATAGTCAGGTAAGATGGTTGCCTTCAAACACACCATAAGGACTTCTGTTAGAAAGGATGTACTTAAGAGGTCTTAAGAGTTCCCAAATTGGAAAGCATTATGAATTTTCTTCCAAAATATTCTAATAATAATAGAAATGTGTACCATGTCTTTCTCCCTCATCATGATTAAAAAATAACAATTAATTATGTTTATTTCAATCCCCTCAAAGAAAGATTCAAGTTTATGTACTGCATATATTGTGGCCACCACCACAGAAAATGTAATGTTTAAAACCAGCAACTTCCAGCCAGTATCAAGTGAATTCATAATAAATACGATGTTGGTAATGATGATGATTCAGTTACAAGGGAGGGAGAGACTGGAACAGAATTCAGGAGAAAAAGTGCTGCACAGCACCATCGCTCACCACTTGCTGACCAATACCCAGCCCATTTCCAAACAGTGACCAACTGCCTTCCAGGTAACTCCCCCAGTTTATACATTGGACATGTTATTCTATGGTATGGAATATCTTTTTGGCCAGTTCAGGTGAGCTGTCCTGGACATGCTCCTCCCCAGATTTTTGTGCAGCTCCTCATTAGCAGATCATAAGACACAGAAAAGTCTCAGGTGAAGCCCTACTTTGCAACAGCAAACCATTCTTGTAATATCAACATTATCCTCATCCTGAATCCAAAACACAGAACCATACCAGATACTAAGAAGAAAATGAACTCTCTCCAAGATGACATCAGATTACAGTCTCAGAAGTTACAGAAGTACAGGAAAAAAACTATTCTAGGAAATTTTAAGCCTTAGTCTTCAGTTTATGTAATAAAAAATTTTTCTGAATAAAAAAAATTTGGGGGGATTTTAAAAAAAAGTGATATTGCAAATGCCAGTGTGACTGAGGCTGTATAAACAGAACTTACACAATTCCAAATTCTAGAAAACTTCGCTTAACTACAAAAATTTAAAAAGTGGAATCAAGACCCTTCAAAGGTTAGTTAGCCTTGCCAGTTAGATTGTGACTAAAATTTCCCCTGCAGTTTTCCTTATGAGCATCTTACCTCAGGAATACAT
Organism: Chamaea fasciata; assembly: GCF_029207755.1. NCBI lineage: Eukaryota > Metazoa > Chordata > Aves > Passeriformes > Sylviidae > Chamaea > Chamaea fasciata. Next base: position 34,603,259 of record NW_027094089.1, on the reverse strand, counting down.
GCTCCAGTGAAGCCAAATAAACCATTAGCATTATCACTTTTCTGTATTCTTAATCTTGCTGTTGTGTTTTCTTGTGAAATTCGAGCTCCACCACACACAGAAATAAGCTTTAAGATGAATAACTCCTCTCCTTCTTCCTCTTTGTCATCCTTAGCAGACACTATGAATGATTTATTGGTTTCTCCTTGCCGATATTCCAAATACCCAGAGACAGGGTGTATATCACTCTTTGCAGGAGTTGCATGGAGTTCATAGATTTCTGCTTGTGTCAACTTTCTGTTGTAAAGCCTTACGTCCTGCATTAAACCCGTGTACCTGCTGTTGCCATTGATTCCTGCTCCAATTCTCACTATTCCTGGACCTGAGAAGAAAATTAGAATTTTTTTCATGTTATGAGAAAAATGTTATGTTGGGTTGTTGTTGTTGTTGTTTTTGTTTTTGTTTTTTTTAAAATAGCTAATATATGAAATTATTAAAAAATCTATTGTAAATTGTTTACTATCCCTGGGTTAGCAATCATATTGATCTTGAAATGTAGACTGGGAGGCTCCTGAAGCCTCATCTCAGTGTTGCAGGTAGATCAATACAGGTCAAATAATTCCTTCCTGGATCATTCATGTTTTTCATCCCTCTAATTCTATCTGCACACTGTGATCATCCTTTACCTTAATGAACCTTGGAAACTTCCCTCTTTCCACTAAAAATTTTGATAGCCCAGCTGCAGCCATCTCACTTTTGTTTTTCCAAACACTCACCTTACCCATTTTGTATCTTTGTATATTTAATGTGTCCTCTGCTAGGCCAGTGAATCCATTCTGATGATCAGAGTATTAGCCACACTGGATATGCTTGTACCCTAATGCACTGGAAGAGGGGCTTAAGAAATGTTGACCAGGTTCCAAGCACTTTTTACAACTGCTCCAACATTTCTTTCTCTCCAAACAATTATCCTACTCTGCAAGTCAGAGGATGACAGCTCCCTTTTTCACAAATATGCTAAGCAGGTAGCTCATACTCATTCCCATCACTCTAAAACACACAGAACATATTTCTTCAGCTGTTCTCTGATTTTGGAAGGAAATGTGCCATGGAATGTCATTTCTACAAACAAGCAACCACAACAACTGCTAATGGTCCCAAGACGTGAGGCTGAGGATGGTAAGAAAACCAGACTAGAGCGTTCACTGCAGTATCCAACATTAAATGGTGAGAGATTAAATCCTTAGCAGAGACCTGTAGTATCTCCAGAGAGAGCACACATCATCTCCACTACTACGGAGAATTTGCAATAACTCAGACGTATCCATCTAGCAACAAAGGCCTTACTGCATTTCACACATCCGTGTTTTACAAACTGAGGGGAAAAAAATCCTTTCTAAGCTACAGCACTTCAATCTGATGGCAGTTACTAATGGCAGGGGCACTACTTTGTTGCAGAGGAACTACTTTTTTACAGAGGCTGAATTTCTTAGATTTCAGCTACCAGGAAATTAAAGGCAAAAAAAAATCCTACATTTGAGAATTAATGACATCTCCTCTTCATACTCACTTTATGTTTGTGCACATATATGCATGTAGGTGCATATGCATTTAGCATCACTGCATGCTTTTTTTAATTTTCCTTCTCTGATTACAGAGGAGATTGTATTCAAGAATTTGGTAATTATTCACTGCCTATCCCCATGAAAGAAAACCTGTGAAACTGATGGGGAGCGAAAGAAAGGCAAAGGATGGAGATTGCTACTGTGAAAAAAAGCACATGGAAGAGTGAGGAACTGCAAAAGAAAGAGTAAATGTAAATGTATTTCCACCATACAGTACCCGACTTAATAAAGGAATTACTGTGATGCTCACTGCTATGGTACTTGAGTGTAAAATTCCATAATGCTTATGTATGATTAGGTCACATCTGGAAATATCAAGTTAGAGGAACTGAAGTACACATGCTAATGTTATTTGGAACACCATTAAACATATGGGCAAAATTTTCATATACCATGTAAAAACATGCTTAAGTAAATCTAATCCCTGAAAAATTCTATTGCTTACAAAATATTGGTTTAGCTGTAATATAATACACAACTAGAATCAAAAACATTATTGCATTTTGTTTCAGAAATCAAGAGGGAAAAATCTTTCTTAGTTACAGTACCGTTAATCTAATGGAAATTATAAACATATGTAACTATATGTATACATAATAAGCATACATATAGAAATAGAATTATTAATTATTATTTTCAAATTATTGCAATCCAAGGTCTCTTACAGTTCTGATGCTTTTTGAAAATTTCCCAGCTCTTATTTTCATCTATATGTTTTTTTTGAAAATCCCTAGAATTTTCTATTGATTGCTTTTAATAAACTGATCAGATACAATAATTTCAGAATCTTGCATGCATCTTTGAAGGAGCTAGACACTTCCGTATTTTGCAGAACTTTACATATGAAGAAAAATAATACAGTCTCACCATCAGCAATTGCTTCTCCTTTAAGACTCTTAATTCCTCCTAGAACTGGAATTCCATCCATGTAAAATTCAATTATACTTTCATCCAGAGTAATCATAATATGAACCCAAGTACTTTCATCCAGATACTTCAGGACTGCTGCTTTGGCTATGTATGTCATATTGGATCCCAACGCTGTATAATGAAGCACTACAGAAACATGAGAATCATTTGTTTGGATTTTCACACCATAATATAAGGTCCCATTACCATCATCCTTTTCAACTATATAACCATCAGTATTGACATTAGGAATTAACCATGCTGAAAATGTAAAATTAGTTACTGCAGTATTTCCATCATATGGGTATTCCAGATCAATAATTCCAAATGCATCCTCTTTTCCACTGAAATACAAAGCATCCGTTCCACTGTGATGACGTCTCATGTGTGGCTGAGATTGTACTGAACTTGGAAATGATCCCAGCAACAAGAAGTCTACCATTGATGGTAATCCAGCTTGAAACGTACTGGACAGTATTTCCCAACCTAAACGGACAACACCAAAAGTGCCTTGTTGTCTCCAGATGGTGAAGTCTGTAATGTAGGAAAAATCATCTTCAGAAAGAACATCTTCGGCTATCTCTCTGTCCTGACTCTCTGGATCTAATATGAAGACTCCAAAAGGGTCATCATTGAAAGGGATCATCACCGTTACAGCAAGGCTTGTTTCAGATAACTGCCCACCAGGACCAGGAGACCCGCCTATATAATGGAAGTTAAGAGTAAAAGTTACTGGTCTGAAGAAGGTTACTAAATATTTTAAAATGTTTAAACAAAATATCTTTTTAAATAGGCCTATATTGTCTTTAAAAAGTCTCTGAACTCTTAAAAAATTCTCCAGATATGAGATTAACATAAATTAGAAAACAAGCCATGTTATTTTTCACTTGCAGAATATAACTGTCTTTCAGTTAAAACAAGAATTAGCTCAGATTTCCTGAATTAGTAATGAGATGGGTTGCTTTTGTTTCATTCAAAAAACATGGGGTCAAATTAATTTCTCATTATACCTCAATATTAAAACAAATATGAAATGGCAACATTTGGTTCATTGCCATCAAATAAGCAGAGATTACCCTGCAAAATCAGTAACCAGTTGTGTGTTAAAACTGCTCCTAAGTCATGCCATTAGTCACCTCACTTGTCCACAGTAAGAAGATCTTGACGTGACTGTAGAGCCTCCATGCATCACTATGTAGGAAATCTTCTGTACATGCACACGGATTTCACTTATGGAAATGTCAACATATTTTCACTTGTATCTCGGCACAGAAGGCCATAAATATTACTGAGGTGGAAAGATTTGGAGCTCTACTCTTAGCAGGCCTGTAGCAGTTGTCATTTAAGTGATACAAAGTGGTAACTTTTTTTATTTTACAGAAATTTCTAGAAAAAAGCAAACAAACCAGGCAATCTCCATTATGGTAGATACCCATAATCTTTATTACCTTCATTTTTTCAGCTCTACACAAAGCTCTACATATCTGAAATCACCAAAAAGGCATCTTTTCTAAAGGCCAGGTTCCAAAACTGTGTTCATATACCTAAATTAAAGAATAAATGAAAAACAAAACCTAAAATCTCACCAGAAAAGTAACAGATGACATAGGCATCAAGGCAAAGCTCTTTCCAGGACTGTCTTATTTCTGATTGATTGAATTTAATTACTTTCTACCAGATAGAAAGGGAATGGTTATTTGGAAGACAATACCTGAAATGTTCACCAACTTTAAAATGTAAAATTCATTGAATTCAGGAATTTTGTCTGAAACAGCATGGAGCACTATCAGCTTTGATCCTTCACCATCCACGAAGTACACAGTCCCGTAAGTTTCAGAGAACTCTTCTCCTGGCTTCAGTGTAGAATCATTATTAAACAGTTGCCAGGTTAATGAGACATTCCCAAAGTGTCCTCTTTGTCTCAAAATTCTGTTCAGAGATACAGAAAGAGTGAATGACCTGGCAGGTATGCATCAGCATTCTCCATTAACAATGGAAAACGTGGACTAATCATCCTTACTGTGGGAAATAATATGCTTTATTCTAAATAACCACATACAACAAATAGAACCATGAACAATAATACAACCCTCATAGACAGCCTGCAATTTCACAGTATAATTTTGCCCCAAGATACACCACAGATACCTCAGAAAGAAAGTAGTCAATGAAAGTACATGCAAAATAGTACTGTTTGAAGCAATATCACTTTGTCTTGCACTTCAATTTTTTAATAATCAAAATGAATTTATAGTTCAGCAAATTAACAATTAAAATTGAGTTAACTGGCCACTCTTAGAGAAGAAGGAGCAGGCATTTAACTACAAATATTTTTTCCTTTAACCATCAAGGTGCCTTAACCTTTTTTGTATTGGTATTTAATTTGGGTTATATACTAGGTCCTTCAAAAATCTGATTATTCCATATTAAGAATTTAATAACTTTTTAAAAAGCTTTTATTTGTTCTCATAGCTACCTGATAACATAATTTCAGCAATTTCCAAAAGGTATTACAAATAAATACTGAAGAACTGAACTGAACATAAAGAAGTTCCTTTATTAACAAAAGACGATGACATACTAAAAGAGCATTTCTGTTTGTGTGGTAAAACACAAAAAAAGCTGTTTAAAGCATTATTATACAAATCTGAAAAATAATTCAGTAAAGCAGTCTAGCAATAGAAGCATAATATATGTTTTTACTGCTTCCAAAGGTTTCCTTTTGTTGTTATTAAGCAAGGTGTTCTATTCCAGCGGTGTAGCACTGTTGCAGTAATTCCAGTTACTGTCTTGAAAGCTCAGTGCTGCCTTTGGTGTTCTCACTGGTTAGATTATAAACTACCATGACCCTTTCCCTATATACTAAACAAAAGTCAAATCCTTTTGAGGGTATGGAAGAGACAGTTTCCCAGTTAATATATTTTATCAACAAGGACTAAGCAAAGTCAGATCTTTGTGACCTTGGTATCATGTGCTTCCATAAAGCACCTGTATATATATGTGTGTTTAGTTCAAATCATCACTCTTCATACCATAGATTTAAAAAAAAATATTATTAAGGACCAAAAAAATCCCGAAGTGCAGCATAATAAAACCAACCACAGAATATATATTTTATACACTCTTTTAAGAAAGATTTTAATTTTTTAGATGTGCAAAACAAGCATAAAGATCTAACTCACAGTAATAGGCATCTATTTCAAGGCTTTAAAACAAACAATCACATCAAATAAAAATATATAAAAGATAATTAAACAATTGTGAAAAAATCCTCTTCTCTCACTGTTCACACTGTCAAATTTATTGTGAACATATATTTCTTTATACTCTGTCTAGAATTTTCTTATTGAAAATCAGTATTTTTATCAATTTATAGCCACATTCTGACTTCAGGAACACAAAAAGGTCAGATGACATGAAAATTAATATCTTAACCCTTCCCCTTCCTGAATACATTGCAGCAGCTACAGGTCAGTCTAGGGAAAAATATATTCAGCCTAGAAGAGAGGCACACCTGGCCTTTAAGTATAGGTTCCTATCTGTAATTTACAGTTGCAATAAAAACAAACTAACAGAAAAAATAGAGTAATATAGGTTGTTAGTAGGGTAAGATTTCAAAGTAGGGTGCAAAAAAAAATTACCACATAGTTGTATTTAACTGTATTTTGACAAGATATTTACTTCCCTATTTGTCCAGGTTATATTCTGATCAGTTATCTCGATCATTTTGTATCTACACTCTCATGAAAATATAACAAAAACCCATATACTGTAATGTTATTTGTGTGAAAATATAAACAAGCCCCTTTGTGGTAATCTTATTCGTTTATATTTTAACAGGAATTCTGTACACATTTTAATATGCACAGTCTACTTGATAATTTTAGACTTGATGTTTTGTTGATCTTCAATATGTTTGCAAATAATTTAATCCAAAATTTGGTGGAGCTATTTTTCTAATAAATTTTAGCAATGCAAAAAAAGGATTAGATCAAAGGAGTATCCATAAAATAACACACCCATCCAGACTGACATACACGTATTCAAAAAAGGGGCAACAATATTATTTAAAAGTTACTTACAAAAAAAAATTACTTTTTCCTTCTTCCACTGGCTTCTCTAGAGGTTCTAAGGAGAAAATTCCATTAGGATCATCATTTGCTTCAATAATAACTGTAGCCACTGCAGCATTAAAGATAACAGTATCCCCTAAAAAGAGGGTGATTAATTTTATCAAAACTGGAATCAGAAATGGAGGTAACTCTAAAATATTCTTCTCACATCAACAGCTTTCAAGCAAAGAAAGAAACAAGCAGTGATAAAACAATCAGTGAAAACCAATATGTGAGATATTCAATAACAGACAAATCAGAGTAAAAATATATAAGTAGCATCTAAGGCAGAGTTCAAGAATGCAGATTTGCAAAAATAAAAAAAGGTCACATGACCAGGGATTATACAATCCTGAGAGGAAAAGGATTGTATGAGAGGTAGTACTTCACATTTGATCAATTGCTTAAGTCAGAAGAAAAGGACACTTATTCTGAGATCCAAACTCTCCTTTAGACTTACAACAGAAATACTGCAATTTAACTAGATAAAAGGTAACAACAGTCTCTAAGAGATTAGTCATACCCATATCACAGCCTATCTGAAAGGAAAAAAATACAAGATACTGTGAAGTAAGGTGGACGTTAGAAGGATTTCTGTGTGTATATTATCACTTTGTCTACAAAGGTTTCTATCCCCATCCCAGTTTTCACCCTTTTCAAAAGCACTATTTCAAAATTTCTATTCCAAAATGAACAATCTATGGTTTTAACTTCATATATCACTATTTGTATTTTCTCCAAGGTACAACAGTCCAATATAATTTTCAAAAGGGATGTAACAATCAAGGCCAATATATGCAACAGATGATAAAAAGAATACAGTAATTTCTTTTTTCTTTCAGGAATTCATGTAGAAACAGTCTGTATTTTGCCCATTCTGGCAGGAATGTGTGCCAGGAGGAAAGCCATCGCAAGTTTTCAAGAATGGTAAAAGAAAATACCAGCAGATCCTGAACCAAGTTAGTAAAGTAGAAAGAGACCACTGAAAAAAATTTAAGAAGGGAGAAGTATGGCTTTGTCCAATAATTTCTATGAAGCTGGTGTTCTGTAAGAGATCTGGGTATCTGAGTGAATTCTAGATGGCCTTAGGAGACACATGAACTACCTTATACTCAGATAACAGAGGAAAATCACCTATTTCTCATATTTAACTTATATTTACTTATTGATGAGCAAAAAATCCATCTAATTTGGAGCATTTGGAAAGAGATTTTAACTCAAGTTATTTTTGCAGGACCGTTTCAGCTTTGTGATTTAATTTTTGCTTCCAATTAAACAATTCAAAATCAAAATCCGAACACACTGTACAGAAATTTTATAGAAATGTTGATGCAAACCTTATTCATGTAATGCCTGGCATTTTTACATCACTTTATGCTAAGAACAAGCTGGTAAAAAGTAGAAAAAAAGAAAAAGAGTTACTAAATAAACATTAAATCACTGCTTTTACCTGTTGAATTCAAAAGGAAGACATAAAACGCTTCATCAGTTTCAGGGGTATCATCATCATTAATATACACAGATAAGGTCTGCTCTCTTTCTCCAACATCAAACAGAATGAAACCGTCCTTTTCACTGGGAACAAAGTCTCCCTCTTCAGCTGTTGCATCTCCATTAACAGTAGTGTACTGAACAGCAACAGCAGCATCAGCAGATCCATTCCTTAGGACTGTAAAGTTTGCAACACTCCCTTCTGTAATGCTCACTGTCAGAGGTTCTGAAAACACACAGGCAATAAATTCAAGTTCAGACCTGTGTTTCTTGCATGTGGCCTATTCATCTAATCCCCCACAATAGGATCCTTCACCTCAGAGAAAGAGAAGGCAGGTCTAGTTAAGGAAGCCAAATACTTGCAGTAGAAGAGAATATTGTTGTCCTTAGCCACCTAACCAAACCCAGACCCACCAACAAGAATAATGATATAAAATGAGAGAAAATTCTTAACTTAAAAAAAAAAGGCAAATTCAGTACAACAAAACCAAAAAAGTATATTTTATAACACTAGCTCCATTAGGATTAAGATTTTTCAATAATCTACTCTGTCAATAAAATCTGTTTGGGGTGGAATATGAATTCAAAATTTAAAACCAGTAATATCTAACCTGCAAAATAAATTGGATCATCATTCCTTGTAATCTGTAAAAATGCACTGGTTATATTGCCCAGTCTGGCTCCACCAGTGGCATTGAATAATCTGATTATGAATACCTCCATCTCTTCGGGTACCTGAATGACAAAGTATTAAGAAATTAATTTCTTGCACACAAAACAATGAAGAAATTAAAAGGAACAGCTGAGGAGGTTAATAAAAAAGGGTTTCTGCATGTTGTTGCTTATTATTGATTCATAAGTGTGTCAAGAGGGATGACAAATGACAGTTTATACACTTACACAAAAATAATCATCAATCAAAAATCTTTGTAAATAAATTCACTCATCTTTGCTATTGTACAGATGATTCAAAAGTTTCTTGGAGTTTCCTGATGCTGATGTAATTTATCAGGAATAAATCAGCTATATTTATTTATTTATTCCTTTATTATTAATTATTCTCATTCTTTCTTATCTTACTTCAAATTTATCAACCTTAAAATTATAAAATTAGGATTCTTGCTATTTAAACAAGTGGCTTACTTATTATTATAAACTAACCACACTTGACTACCAACAGATCCTAGCTTTCTTGCTCATAGATATGGACAGTGTCTCAAATTCTTTTATGATTTGCTTAAGTAAACTCACTTTTACACAAGTATTTTGATTTTTCTCACAAAAGATTACCCATTTCTTAAAAACAGAGCTTCTTCTTAACTTGCAATGTTTTAGCACTTCCTTTTTGTTTCACATATTTACACAAAAATACTGTAAAAATGATTACCTCATCTGGTAGAGAGTAAATTGTGATATTTTTTGAAAACTCCAGATTATCAAAGAAAATAATCCCTTGTTCAGGATAGATGTCATTGGTACATGCTGGGTCAACAATCCAGGACACACTAACATTGCCATAGTTTCCTTGGTTTCTTACAAGTCTGTAAGAGGCTACAAAAAGAAAACATGTACAGTCAGTGTGTGTCTCCAGAAAAATACAAGTCAAAATAAAAATCATCAGCAAAGCTGAAACAAAGAAAAAGGAAAGAAAACAATAAGTAAATCCACTTCTTGCAAAACTAGTCTGTGAGTGCCCTATACAAAAGGCTGCACAATAATAGACCATTACAGCAGTTAAGACTTGTATCACCTCTATGGATACAATAAACTGAAGACACACATATGAAAATTTAGCTCATTCTTCTCTCACATAGCACCCAATACCTCATGCTCGCCAGGCAGAACTACTACCTCCAGGCAGTACCTTGCACATAAATCAATTCCCTCTCCCTCCGTCTGGTATACTCTCGAGCTATATTTTAACTGAATTGATGCCTATGGCTTTCAAGGCCCATCTCCTCTCCACTAATCTCCACTGCTCATCATGCTGCCACTGTACCACTCTGGAAACTCCTGAGTCAGGCATTGTCCTGTGATGGTAAAGTAGGGAAAAGAAGTTTCGCAGGAGCAGACAGCAGAGAAGGCGGTTACCCTAATAAAAAGAATTACCAGCGTAGATGATTTCTCCTTTACTTTCCTTTATTGTTACAGATAGTTCATCAGGTAGAAACTGAATGACACCATGTGGATCATCATTCTTCAAAATGGTTATATTGACTCTTGTGGCACTCCCCAGCTTGCCTGACATTTCACTGTAGCTGCTGAGCACAACAGCATATGCCTCATCGAGCTGGAAGAGGGAAACACAGTCAGAATAAAAAGATTTATTTAGCAGAAATAGAGGACAATTTCAACAAAAGAAAATTACACACATTTTCTACATGCATAATGGTTTAATGCATCTTTGTCATATATAACAGTGGAAGTACAGATTTTAAAACCACTGGCATTAAACTAACTTAAAAAGAATTTCATTTTTAATCTAATGTGACTTTGTACTTCACATATTTCTTGAAAAAAAAAACCTCACAGGAGATGCATCATGAAACACTAAAACAAATATTGTGTCTCTAAATATATACAGCAAATATTAGTGTAGACTGGGGATGACTGAGTTCAATGAGCAGGTATTTACCAAAAAAGGAACAAAAAGAAAGTGATTGTCCATACACCACTCAATTAAACAGTGGCATTCTATAGTACAGAATGTCATGGATGAGAAGTTAAGTTTCAATTTACAAAAATAAGAATCCACTGAGACTATTAAAGCCAAAGATACCTTCTAGTTATCCAGATAACTCAGGTTTGGAGACTGGAAATACATTTTGTAGAAAAGTATTGCATACTTGTTCTGCTCTCATATATTTTCCTGTATTTTAATAAGTGACAAACTGTTATGCTGTGAACACAATTTGTAGAAAGGAAAATTTTCATTTCTACCTCTGGAATCCCATCCATCTTTGTCAAAAGTGTAATTATGATCTCTCTTTCCCCAGGCTTAAATTCCAGAATTCCTGTGCTTCCATAAAACTCATTATTGTCCCTTGGTTCTACAGTGTATCGAAGAAACTGCCTGACAAGGCTCCCTCTGCTGCGGACAATCTGCAGTTCAACAGAATCCCCTTCCTGTAAAAAAAAAAAAAATTCAGCATTTTACTTGCACTCTGCTAAGATTTACTTTTCCATAATGATTAAGAAAAGTTATTCAGATAGCTACCTTGATACTGTAGGGACCTCTGGAAGAGGGAGAAAATTCAAATACTCCTCCAGGATCATCGTTTTCCAAAATAGTAATCTCACAAGTTGTAAACCCATATTTCAGTATTTGATTTTCCACACTGACCCTGGGAAAGGAAAAACGGAAAGTTTGAGTGATGGTTCTTTAAGTAAGTAAATACACATCTATGTGAAGGACATCAGAATCCTGATTAATTTTATGAATAAATTATGAAAACAATTACCAACAAAGAATATAATGAATTAGGAATGACACATCAGAGTGTTCCATTCACTTGCAATAAACCCCAACCCTTGTTCTTGAAGTACCATCTTTTTCTGATTATTTTTTACAGTTTATAGTTCTGGGGCTTTTTAGTCATACGTGCACACAACACAAAGAAAAAGAAATAAAATTGTCTTTTAAAACTTAAAATCACATTTAGTGTTACTTTTTATTTGAATCAAAATATAAGGAATTATCCAAAATCACTTAAACAAAGAGAACTTGTATTTCTTGCATTCATTTCCTTGGATGAAAATTTGTAATTACAGTGTTTTAAGTTCATTCCACTAAAAATACAAGAAAAACTACTACTGAAAGATGCATAAAGAAGGCACCTTCAGGATGATGATTTCGATATAGCTTATTAAATGTTGGTTTATTAATTCAGATTCATCTTCCATGTTTTCTGGAAGAAAATTTCAATGAACGAACAGGAAATATGTATTTTGAAGGGTCATACCTTGTGTTTACTGCATATTAAAAAAAAATACGCCAGCAGACACAATAACTTGTTTTAACATAAACATTCAAAAAAAAAAAGACAACCGCTCATCTTTGATCACAGAAAACTTCTCTACAGTTCTCTGCTCAGCCATTTAGGTGGGACAAATTGTATTTCTGGCAGTTTAAGGCAACAGATCCATTATTGCAATCAAGTGCAGGTATCAAACATTGAGTCATGCATTAATAATTTTCATCATTCACAAATACTAAATAAATCCTTCAAGCCAGAAATCCATGCCATCAAATTAAAAACCAAAGGGCAAGCAAGCATTGCCTGAAGAGATGCAGAAGACATGATTCTTGAGAGAAAAAGAAGTTACTGATAGATTCTGTTCAAACTAATCACTCGTAAAACAAAGCACTGATTCACTGAAGACAAACCGCAGTTCACTGCACTTACCCGAAGTACACGACAAACCTTTCTGTCTCTACCCTGTTAACACAGAAACAAAGACAGAAGGAAAGGAAAGAAGAATAGAGGGAAAGGAAAGGGATGGGGGAAGGAATGAAAGTGCCACTTCCTGAAATTTCAATCGTACCAGCCTTAGACAATAATAGCAGGAAGAGCACCACAAAGTTTTCTTTTCCCTTTCCAAACATATCATGTTCCTTTTATGGGAACCTCTTTCCTTGGTATTTTTTTGTTGACAAATGCTAGCAAGTGGGCAGCCAGTACTAGTGAGAAATGACCTCATGACCAATTCAGGACGTCAAGGCTCATTCATGGTACATCCTACCCAGCCCTCCTCCAGGAGTTCTATCACTGCCAAACTCTGTGTCTGCTCACAGCTGCACCAGCAGCCCATATTTATAACTTCATACAAAACAAAAGTACAATCAACATGTCTCCATCATGTGTTATTTCTTCAGTCTGACATAGTAATGATAAAAACAGATAAGTACATTGGGAGTTATAAAAAATATATATCAAAAACTATTTTAGTACAAACTCACATCAAACTTTATTTTTGATGATTTTTCAGTTCATCAGATTACCAGAGTAAAATATCAACAAAAAAAAAGAAAATAAGAAAACCACCACCCCCCAAATTAAACAAGGAAAAAATAGAAATAGGAAAATAAGCACATATGACAAAACTATCACATCAAGTCAGATGAAAGGATGTTACTCTGCAATAACAAGAATGTCATTTCAATATCGTAATAATTATTTTCTTAATGTAAAAAAATAGATATTTAACATAAAAACTGGATCTACCATTAAAATTGTATGAACAGATTAACAAAGCATTTATAAAGTGAAATTCTGAATTCAAAAAGAATTCAGATTCAGAATTAAACAGACATAAGAGTTCACTCAAAAGTTTGAAGTAATAAAGCAAATACACTTGCAGCTCTATTCTTCCAAATAGGAGATCTGATTTAATAGAAATTTCTTAGTTATTTCAAATGAGGTACATTTTAAATATATATAAAGACATTCCCATTTCTTTCAGAAATGTATGCAAGTTTTCCAAAATCATCAAGCATTAATACCATTTAAAAAGTCAAGGTGAAAATTCCAGAGCTAAAATTTATGCTTAATTTTCATTATATTTCTCCTAATACTAAAATTTAATTATATCGCTAAGCTGTTGGTAATATATTTCACAGCAGAGAATACAAATGAACCATTATATCAAATGGGTTTCTGGTACATATGTACAAGCTTTAGTGGTTAAGACACAATAATCAAAAATGAAAGAGCATGCCAGACAGAGCATGCAGATATATCTCTTTCATCTTCATGAAGTCAGACTGCGTGAGTCCAAACAAAGCTCAGACAAAAAAGGGCCTGTTAACTGAGGAGTAGTGATAGAATCTAGTATCATGCTGTAATGCATGATGGCAGCTCTAACGAAATCCAAGGGGTAGCAGAAATTAAACAGTTCCATGGTACCATAAGGAGGTACTTTGAGCTCCAGGTATACTTTGAAAGGACTGAGAAGACTGGGAATACTTACAACCTTTTAACAGTCACAGTGTAAATCAGACCAGAATCTCAAGAACTTGGAAGTTAGAAAGCAACTAGTCAGATTCAGCCCATCCACTGCTAAAAATGCTGTTTGCTTGGATTTTTCTCCAGTCAAGTTTTCAAAACTAGGGTCACTTGACTGACTGACTGACTGACTGACTGACTGATTGATGGATGGATGTGACCATGTTTTCCCTGCATGACTGGCCAGATTGCTACCAGTGCTCTGACATATTGAATGTTGGTTAATATCCAAAAACAGGAAACAGTGGTTGGGCACTGGATCAGGCTCTCCAGAGTAGCAGTCACAACACCAAATCTGACAGAGTTCAAGAAGTTTTTGGACAACGCCCTCAGGCCCACAGAGTGTTTCTTGAGGCATCCTATACAGGCCCAGGAGTTGTACTCAATGATCCTGATGGGTTCCTTCCAATTTTGCTTATTCTGTGGTTTCATGATACAATAACCTATGTAAAACAAAACAGAAGCCACGAGGCACAGGCTTCTGACTCAGATCTGCCATTACATAAGCAATGAACACAATAGGATCCCTCATGTTTATGTTCTGAGGTACACATATACAAATTTTCATATGAATCCTGGACGAGGATCCATCAAGGAACTTCCTGGCTCAACCTTGGATTTTTCTTCTTGCTGTGTACTTGCCTGGAAATCACTAAGCTGTGCCTAATGCCGGTGACCATCATCCAAACTTGCCATGTGTTCCTGGCTTAACCCTCATGCCCTGGACTGAAGGCTGCCCCCACTTGCCATATGACAAATACCATCTGAAAGGCTTCTCATCTTAGAAGCTCTTTCTTTAAAAATACTTTAACCATTACTTAGCAAGAACTACAGATTAATTAGGTCAACTAAGAGAAGCTTCAAAATGATTCCTCACTTTTTTCAAATGCATAGTACAATAAAGTAAGAGAAATAAGATTTTTGACTGAGCTTAAAATAATATGAAAATTATGAAATAAATACTAACAAAAAAAATAATACTTAAGAGATGTGTTTGAATTTGGTAACTTTGAACCAAGAACTGGAATTCTGAAGAAAGTGAATATTTTGAAAAGCCCATGAGAAATTGAATTGCAACTGTGAATTTGTATTAATGTTACTCTGAGAAACACACTTCTTTAAAATCTTTCTCTTCTTTTAGGTATCTCAGAAAAGGTGCATTCAAACTGCCTGTGGAACATTACTCAATTTGCTTCCTCAATTTGTGTTTGCTACTTCATTTTTTTCAGGAATATCTCCAGACTTAATTAGTGATCTAGCTTTAAAGAACAGTGTTCCTCATCAGGGGTAACACCTTCTCTCTGGGTTTAATCCACAATTTATTTGATTTTGGAGGCCATTTTAACTTATGTTATTCAGCAGAAGATATATGGTGTTATTACTCTGAAAAATAATGAAAGCTAGCAGTAGGTGTCCAGTAACACTCATATAAACATTCTACTATCACTTTCAAATAACTTTTTCCCTATCAAAACAATATCTGACCAAAGCCTTGAAGTAAAAGCCAACATTTTTCAATGAAAGACTTAATTCCTATAGCATCACATACATTTCTTCATGGAAAAATTACTTAAGAAAGATAAATACAGTTTTGAAATAGGCACTGAGCACAGGAAATCCCCAAATTAGAAAAATACTGGAAACTCCATTTAACAGCTTTACTTCTGCCCTGAATTAAGGAACATAGACAATATGCAGTGCTTTAAATGGGTCTTTCATGATTTGCAAGCTTTTTATCATTATGTAGTTTCTTAAGCACAAAAATGTCTTGATTAAATTTAGAAAATATTTTTTTTAAAGTGTAAAAGCAAAACATAGGTTTGACTAGAATGCTGTGTTCAGTTTCGGGCCCTGCAATTCAGCAACCATGAATTTATATTATTGTTACTCTTAGAAACATGCTTCTCTAAAAAACTTTCTCTTCTCTCAGGTATCTCAAAAAGTGTCCTCTTCCACCAGGCCACATTCCAGCCACTCTTCCACAGCCTGTAGCTCTGCATGGGGTTGTTGTGACACTCGTGGAGAACCTTCGACTAGGTCTTGTTGAATCTCAACCGTTGGTGTTGGCCCACCAGCCCAGCCTGTTCAGGTCCCCCTGCAAAGCTTTCCTGCCCTCCAGCAGATTAACAGTCCCATAAAACTAGGGATCATTCACAAATTTACTAAGAGTAAATCCCCTCATCCAGATCATCAGTAAAGATATTAAACAGTTCTGGGCCCCACACTGATTCCTGGGAGACCCCACCAGTGTCTGGCTGCCAGCTGGAATGCAGCACAATTCACCACCACTCTCCAGGCCTGGCCATCCAGCCAGTTCTCAACCCACAGAAGAGAGCACCTGTCCAAGCCGTGGGCTGCCAGCTTCTCCAGGAGAATGCTGTGGGACACAGTGACTTTGCTGAAGTCCAGAGAGACAACATCCACAGCCTTCCCCCAGTCCCTCAGGCATGTCACCTGATCATAAAAGATCAGATTGATCAGACAGGACCTGGTCCTCCTAAACCCATACTGTCTGGGTCTGATGCCCCAGGCATCCAAAGACCCCGCTCAAGACGATCTGCTTCATAACCTTGTCAGGCACCAAGGTCAGGCTTACTGGCCTGGAGTTCCCCAGATCCTCCTTCCAGCCCTTCTTGTGAATGAGCATAACACTGGCCAGCCTCCAATTGTTTTTGACCTCCTCAGTTAGCAACGACTGATGATAAAAGATCGACAGCAGCTTAGAATGCTTTTACAACAGCTCCCTCTTACCCTACGATGGATCCTAATCCAGACCCATAGACTTGTGACCACATAAATAGCTCTGCCAATCACTAACTACTTTCTCCTGGATTTCAGGGGGTCTACTCTGCTCTTCGACCTGGTCTACCATCTCAGGGGACCAGTTGCCCTGAGAATTATTGGTCTTACTGAAGCTGAAGACTGAGACAAAGAAGGTGTTAAGTACCTCAGCCTGTATCACATCACAGAAATCACTAGAAGTATAAAATTTTCCACATTACATTGCATCAGTTTTGCTTCACTGAACACTTGTAATATAAATAAATTAGATGCATACATTTGTACATGGATCTGTTCTGGCATCTTAATTTGTGGGAGTCATGACCAAAAGATCCTGAGAATAAAGTATTTAAACACTCAAGTGTTCCTGGATTTTAATATTACGGAAATAAAAATAAAATCATTAGTTTACAGCTGTTCCCAGAACCTAAAGTCCAGAGGTTTTCACTCTCAGCTGCATTCATTTAAGAGAACAAACACAACCCATGGACCATAAGGGCCCTGGGCCTTCAGCTGTGCCAATTTACCACATTTATAGCTGTGTATCTCCATGGCAGGCATGACAACTGCCAACAGCAGAATTTCTTGTCCAAAAGTTAAAAAACAACAATCAGATTTCACTACAGCCCTCTGGCTTTATTTATGTTTACTTTCAATTCAGGCCTAGTGAGATATGGGCAAGAATCCAAACTGAAGCTGGTCCTAAAGAAAGAAAATATGAAGAAACTTCTGCAAGTAGAGGATTGTGTTGCTTCTTTACAGCTCTTCTAGGTAAGCATATACTTCATGATACACATTGGCCTCCATGTTGTGGACAGCATTCATAATTATTTTAAATATCCAGGCCCTAAAGATGTTGGTCATAGAGCAAGTAAGGAAAATACTGTTTTTAATGGCTTGGAAGATTTCTTTTGTAATTATGGCAGCAATCAAAATTCATTTAAAACATAAACTGCTGTAATAACATCACTGAGTTGTAAATAATACATCCCTCTTAGAACCAATTATCAGATTGTTTTGCCCATGCTATTACTAATTGCAATAAATAGAATGCTTATGAACATATGTCCATGTCTATAGTTTCATTAAAGTCCGTACATGCTCTATTTTACTACTGACTTACGCTACAGTTTATCAAACAGTGCAAGCACATCCACAGCACAGTGCATCTTTGTTTTTTCATGGTAATTCACTACTGCTGTGAGATGCTGGCTGCCAGTCTTGGAAAATAAAATCTGTTAATCTAGAAAACACAAACTATGCAGGAGGCAATACCAAAAGCTTACACGCATCACCCTGGCAGCATCATTAACCCCTGCTTTGAAGAGTTATCTCCAGTATTGAAAGGATGATTTTTGCCGATATTTCATTCTTGGCTTCTGCTCATGTTTAAATTGCCAAAATTCACTCGTAGCCTTGAGGGACACCATCCAGATCTAGAGAGAAGTTCAGACTTTATCTGCTCCTTATTTACTTCTTTTTCCTGGCCAGACTACCTATTCCTTACTTCACTCTCTGACCTTGCCAAGTATGGGAAAGCTGCTTATTGCTGGCAAAATTTTTACCAGCCACTTCATGATCAAGAAGACCTGCTGCTCCCACCATACATAGCAAAAGCAGAACAATGGTTGTGTTTGTTCAGCTGCCAATTCAATCCCCTTCTAGACATAATTTTCAAGGCATGGGATTGCTAGTCAGAGTAAGTGGTAGAACGCTGTAGTTGCATGTACTGCAGAGCTGTCCAATATAAAAAAGTTAATCTTTTATGCTGCCCATTTCCTCTATGTACTTGTCTCCTATTCTTCCACTTCAGTATTTTCACCACTTTACACAAGTTTCTTTTAGTGCCACAGACTCTAATAAACTTTCAGGCAAACCAGTTTCATCCACAGGAAGAAAAACAGAACTGCTTGCAATAGTCTCTGTCTTTTGTCTTGAACAGGACCATCTCTTCAACACAGTGAGTACCCAAGACAGAATGAAATAATTGTGTACTAGATGCATCCACCAGCCAGCTTCTACAGAAGCAGACCAATCCTGCACTGGAACAGCTTCTTTCCAGTGTGATAGAACAATGCTTACAAAACAGAATCAGCAGCAGCTTGAGGAGTTGCTTTCTGGTTTACTAGTGTGTAATCTACATGAATATCTGGTGTTAAAATTTCCCATGATCTACTCTGACCTTCCTATATACAATAAGGGTACTTCTTCATAAGTTACGGACTGTGTAAGTAGTAGACATGCAATGCAGACTCTGCAGCTGACAGACCTCTCTTAGCATGTTTCCAGAAAAATAAATGGGAAAGAATATACCTTAGATTATAAGAAGGTATTAGCAGAAGTGATAGTATTCCTTAACTATATATACATCTGAATCTTTGGAAGCAGGACTGAAGAAATAGCCAAGATTCTCCTGCTAATAAAACAAAAATATGGATATGAAATAATTCAAGTATTCTGAGTAGTGTTCACATGCAGATAGATAATAGTATCTCCTGAGGCCTCTTACAGCCTTAATAACTCTGCAATCCTCGGGTCACACAGAAGGGAGACCATAACACTGTGCTTCAGAAATACCATTGCTCCCTTTGTAGCTGAGGCACGTGGTAATAGTCACATTGGCCTATTTTGGAAGCCAGCAGGTGTGACGGATATATCTAATCCTGCAATAACATCCTGACTATAAACCTCTTCTGAGAAAAACAGAGTTATGTATTGCTTTTGTTACTATTCATTATAGTTTTCTCCATTATCTCACTAAACATTATTTTGCTGAAAATAGAAGTCTTATAATCAAGAGCTATAACTAAAGATCAAAGTTAACTGAACTTTTTTAGTAGCACACATTATTTTAATCAATATATAAATAAAACTGTCCCTAGATAATAAGCAAACATGGTTTCTTATACTGATCATGAGTCAAAGAAGATTTCATACACAGTCTGAATCAAGGGCCCAGTATTCCTCCAGGCATTTATCAACACAATGGAGGCAACACCTCATAACTAATACCGTGCCAATTTTTTATATTGATTATAGCATATGGTACATATGAATAAAGATTAGGGTACAATACCTGTCCAAAGTTAGTAACACGGTTTCATTCATTTCAGGTATATCATCAGCTTTAATAGTAATGTTGATTGTAGTATCACTTTGTCCAGATAGGAAAACAACAGAGCCATTAAAAGGACTTATATCACCCTGTGTTACTGCCTTGTGATTAGGACCAAAGGGTCTCAAACTCCAAAACACTGTTGCTTGACCATCAGTCCCATCTCGATGCAATGCAATGGAAACCTGTAAAACACATGAGTCTGCTGTAACTTGCAAAACTAGATGCAAAAACAATTAACCCTTTGCAAATTACTGTTTGAATATGAGCTTCAAAATATTCACCTTTTTTTTTTACTTATACCTGTAAGATCTGAAATGAAAGATGGTGTATCAATGAAAATATATACTGAATCTTATCTTTTTAATCATGTATCCATTATATACTTGGACATATATGTTTTTATATACTTAGTGGAGGTGGCAGACTATTAATATGACAAACCACTAAGCATTCATAAACACAAAAACCCTTCTATGACTGATTTAACCAGTGTCCACCTCATCAAGACAACCTAGGTTTTAAATGTAACCATCTGTAATGTAATTAAATGTAATTTACTCTGGCTGTTATAGTAGAGTTCCAGCCTGTACTCTGCTTAAGGAAATCAGCAATTTTATTCTGAGGATGAAAAGCAAGTTCTCTGATTTAGGATTTGAGGGAAGATCTCAGTTAAGACAAGTAGGGGGAAAGAGGGAAAATATAAGAAAAGATATTTTATAAAAGGTTTTTCTGGCTAGGATTACGGTTTTCAGATGGATGACAATGCTTTTGAAAATGCTTTGGGTACTGAGAAACAAAAAAAAGCATATTTATTAGAAAACAGATCGAGCAAGCCAAACTACATATTCACACGTAAGTCAACTCTAAAATACACAGATGCACTCATGAAATTTGGGAGCAAAATCAGTCCTACCTAACAAAAGTGTCTTTACAGCTGGTGAAAGAAATTAAACTGTCTGCAGCACCTTTTGCTCCATGTGAGCATCAAGACCTAACCAGTTCTAGATTCTTACAGGGAAAGCAAAGCTCACCACACTTTTAAGATGACAATCACATTATATCTTCCTAGCAATTTTTTGCCTTTTTGTTTTTTTAAAACAAGAGAATATTTGGAATAAGATCAAACTTCGAGGATGGATTTTTCTCACACCAATTTTTGAATGTTAAAGTGGATATAGAAAACTTTGCTTTCTCCAAATAAGTTTTCCGCACTAAGGGACTATACAAAAATGTTTACTTACCACTGTAGCAGGGAATTCTTCTGGCTCAGAAAGAATAATTGGAAGACTGCTGGTAAAGCCTATTTCTCCATTTGCAATATCTGGAGTAATCCTCAAAGAAATATTTTGAATCTCTCCTAATCTAGGACTCACAGGTGGGATTAGAGGAACTTTATCCAGCAGCTCAACTTCTTCCAACTGTGAGAAAAAGTAAGAAAAACTTGAAAAATAAGAAGCCTGAGTTCCAAGCAAGAACTATTCTGACATCTTGGAATAAATGTCATATGCAAGGAACAAAAAACTTCCAAAATAAGTTTCTCATACCAGCAACATTGATATTACAAAAATGTGTAAATAGCTGTGTAAGAAATGGAGAGAATGGTATTAAGCCTCTACAGCAGAATGGTATACCTCTCAGACAAATCACGTACACAACTAAATGCATGTAGAGGTAGAATCAACTTCCTAAACTGGGCAATTCATTACTAGATCTATGAATTGATCTGTCAAGCACCCCAGATGTTGTTCTAACTTCAGGTTTTTGCCATGCATTGATAAAAATCTGCTGAAGTCACTGCAAACATAATAAATTAGACCTTTTCACGAAGCCAAAGAGTGATTCAATCTTCTTCTCAAAAAAATGTAGACTTCTCTACTTACAATTACTAATATGTTAGAATTATATTCAGAACTGAAAATCAGTACAAGATTTCAAAACTGTAGTCTCCTCATACATTACCATATTTTTGATGGTTTATTTATACTAAGAAGTAGAAGAATGTTTGTTCCATTTTTGAATGGAAAATATCATTCACTTAGCCCATCAGCATCATTGACATGACAAGGAAAGTAGAACTTTCCTTGCTCTGCTTTATCGTTACGATTCAGGATGGCTCATGTAACAACACGTACAGCCCTGATTTCTTCAGAGGGCTTATAGCAAAGTCTATTGAAAGACAGATTCTTTTTATACAGTGTTTCGGTACAATGAATAGGATTGGTCCTTTAGGGCACCACCCTTTTGTAAACATCTTTACCAGTAAACAAGTTGGAAAAACAGCAGGTGTCAGGAGGAGGATATCTACAAGATTGTTTTGGGTTCCTCCTTATGATTTCCCAAGCCAGACTGAGAGAGTTCTGTGCTTGGTTTTCCCACAGGCTTCAAGATTCTGCCTGGAGCCTAAGAATCCATGTTCTCATCACTGTCAGTACCCACACCGCTTGTATCAATATTACTTTCAAATATAATTTATACCATCATGAGATTATGTCTACATGGATCATAATAACAGATATTTCACGACTGATTCATATATACTTCAGTAAACATTTCACTTGATTCTTAAAACTAATTTATTTAAAATACTTGGACTGTATCATATTCTGTTCTACTGTTATTCAGGTAACATTCAAAAATACTCATTGCACATTTTGATGATAGATGGGATTTGTTTCTATAAATACTGTAATTAGAAACTGATTCCAAACCATACAAGCTAGGTATTGGGATTCTGAGGAACAGAGAGTGGTTCTATTTGTTTCCTTCTTTTCTAAGATTTCTTTTCGAGCAGGTGCTAATTCTCCAGTTAACACCATGCAGGTGGACCACTGTTGTGGTTGTTAGCTCAGTAAAAGGTCTGAAATACTACAGAGCTGAAAGAATTCCCTTTGGAATTCTATCTGGAATTTCAAATCTATCTGGAGTATCTATTATTTGGAATTGTATCAAAGTTACTATCTGGATAGTAACTTTAAGATAAAAGTAATAATAAATGAAATATTATTGTTGGTTTTTTTTTTTTAATTTGGTGTTTCCTCTTAAAGCAAATCAGTTCCTGAGGGAAAAAAAGAAAATGCAGTGAACTGAATAATGACAAGCAGTTTATTAAACTAGTTAATCTTCCCATCCATACCAAAAGTAGTCTGCACATCAAACAATAGGTTATATAATTGAATATGTCACTGAAGAATGTTAATCTCACATTTCCCATTCCTCTGTCTGTTCTTGTCATTTGTAAGCTTCAAAATGTAAGCTTCATTCCTTCCTCCACCCCTTCTTCCCCAATTCCTGATTTCATTCTCTACTGGGCCTAGTACAAACTTTGTAATCTCATTCTAAACATGTTTGCTGAGACTCTCATTCACAATGTAGAAAGATTGTCATAGTGATAAATAGGGGTATTTTTCTACCTTTTCTAAAGGAATTATTTGTGTTAGAAATTGCCTCTGATTTTGTGTACTCATATTAAAAGACTTTTATAGTTCGAGGAGAAAGTACAGAACATACACCCGATCTCCCTGGAATCTGCAGTTTGAAAATCCAGGCCAAGTGTCTGCATATTGAAGGACTTGTCCCACAACCCGTCCATAGTCCACACTGTGATGTTTTTTGTAATCTAATTTGGAATTAGGTATTTCAATTCTTCTGCCAATCTTTCAGATCACATGATGGTGGTAAAACACACTAACCTATTCTAATATTTCAGAATCATATTGCCTACCTAGCTGTGAACACAGAAAGAGTGTGTGCAACTAAGACAATAATATGATTCTGGACATATTTTTTCTCTCTCTCTTTTTTTTTAATGGAATGTGGATGGAAGGAGGTGGAGGGAAGAAATCTTTTCAAGCAGTTAAAACATCTTTGGTAGACTATAAATTAAAGAAAAAGAGACCAAGTTTTACGTTTATGATTTCACATGAACATCACCATTCAAAAATTTTGAAGACACCTGACTTAAAATGAAAAGACTAAAAAGAACTAAGAAATTACTTGGAGATTTCTACTTTGGTTTCAACAAGTCACCCCTTTGTATGTGTATCAGGACTGCTCTCTGGGCTCACGATCCCAGGCAGTGGAAATAGTTAATCAGAGGAAGTAGAGATTATGTGGCAGTCCTAACTGCAGTTGGGAAAATAAGTATAAAAATTACTGATTACAATGCCCAGAATCTCCCACAGCAGCATATCTGAACAATAACTTGCTAACATGTATGCAAATCTGGTTTTCTCCAGTAAAAAATGAAGAAAAAAATTCATTAAACTTTTTTGGGGAAAACCCATTTTCTTTCAAAAGCATAATTTTAGTGATTTTTTTTCCCATCAGGCTTAAGAGCAATGACACAATTTCCCTTCTTACAAATTCAGATAGAAACAAAAAGAAAAAAAAAAAAAAACAACAACAAAAAACAAAACACCAAAAAAACACCAGTGGACCAAGAAAAAAAATTAAGGGCACACACAGGAAAAACCAGAAGAACTTTTTAATTTCCAGGTCAAAGTTGCACATAAATTAAACATACGTTTTACTATTTTTAATTTATATTTTCTTGATCTAACTTCTAAAATCTGTCATACTTCTGTACTTCAGGAGCCTTAATCTGATTAAATTGAAAGCCATGGAGCAGACAGAATAACATACCAGAAGAGGTAACTAACCTCTGCAACAGGGATACTATTTTGTTAAATTTAATGGTTAATAACTGAATCCTATTACAACAGTGTACTTTTTTAAAATTATGTAATTAGTAAATGATGATTAGGAAAGAAAGGTCTTTATAGCATATTTGTAGAAGCTGTATCTAAATAAA
Organism: Chamaea fasciata; assembly: GCF_029207755.1. NCBI lineage: Eukaryota > Metazoa > Chordata > Aves > Passeriformes > Sylviidae > Chamaea > Chamaea fasciata. The sequence continues at coordinate 34,578,429 of NW_027094089.1, read as the reverse complement.
AGGGGGTTTTTGCCTACAGAACTAATAATTTTGTTTTAATCAGGCAGAATAATTTTAATTAAATTAAAAGGGAAGGAGCCACTACTATTTTATATCCTTTATATTACATGGGCTAAAAAACCACCCCAAGACACAGCAGAGATACCTGTATGGCAAAATGAGCTCCATTTTGAAGAAATGCATCATTTCGTATTGGTATATTTATAGTAGCTTGTGCTTTTCCTTCTGGAAAGATGAGCGTACTTCTTCTAGAAATATTTAGAATGCCACCTTTTGCTCTCTCAGGATCCAGAGCTCCAGCTGGAATATACAGTGCAGTATAAACCAACTGCACATCTCCCACTGTTCCTCTTTCCCTTGCAAAACTCAAGGATAAAAAGCGTCCCACTGGATTACTTTCAATTTTTTGATTCTCCAAAGGATGGAATTTTATCAGGCCATAAACATCATCACTGTCCTGAACGTAAAACAGAAGCTGCAAATCAGAAAACAGCATGCTGTATTACTCTGTACCATCGTTTCATGCCTACACAGAAGCATCTCCTGACTGCTACCATACATTTTGCTCCTTAGTGAACTGGCATCTGGAAAGAAATCAGATTGACAGCCCCAAAGTATTCTTTATATACAAGATGCATCTCACTGACAGTGGCAACTTTCCCACTATGCATCATTGCATGTACCAGAATGAGCTCTGAGTAACTGATTTTTTGGTTCAGCAGCCAAAGTGAATAATTTAAAAATATTTCAGATTGCAAAGAATTTAATTTTATTCACCAAGCTCATTCCAACAATTTCTGAGAAAGACATAGCAGGGACTCGAGTCACAGAACTGTCAGCAATTCTGGCCACCCTTTATTTCATAGTTCAAAGGTTCCAGTTGTAATCATCAAACCTTCCCCTTGACAGAGTTGTTACTCCGTAAAACATTTCAGTAATATGAAAAGAGAAAATGAGCAAGTGAAAATTACTTTCCTGTCTTTCTGTAAGAAAGCAGTCAATAGACACACAGCATTTGTTCAATGCTATCGCTGCACACTGGGAATAATCTGAACTGAATGCTACCCAGTAAAAAGTTCTGGCATTGTACACCACCTCCAGCCAAATACTTTAGATATGGCTCTACACAGTAAGATTATATTAAAGATTAGCTTGCTTGATTTTTATTCAAGACCAAACCCTTTCACCTGTTCAGCTACTCCATCAATCAGTCAATGTTATTAAAACTGGTAAAGTCTTTATTACTCATTAGTACCTTCTCCAAAAGAATTCTGAAAGTAAACTTACCTCAGACGGCTCACTGACTTCTGCACCTCCCTGTATTGTATGAGCTAGGAGTTTCAGAAGGTAAGGCTCTGCCTCCTCTGGTAGATCATCATCAATAACGTTCAGATTAAGTGTCACCAGCATCTGTCCTTGACCAAAACTTATCACCCCCGCCTCTGGAAGTAGGTCTGCAGTCACAGGTGAAGGATCACTGCTATTTCGGATTATAACCCAGTTAACAGAAACATTTCCATGTGTTCCACCATTTCTTACAATTGTGATCCCTTCGAACCTATGGTTTCGAACAAAAATGAAATCCCACAAACCATTATTACTACTGGCATGCATGCTTATCAACTCCCTAAAATATTTACACTGACCTAAGTGGTATAAATGTCAGCTGCCTGCAACTGAAGTTTGACTCAATGCTTACAGTTTGTGAAATCATAACACATATGTAAGACGAGCACTTTTTCATGAGGTCTCTGTAAAATCTCTGAAGATACGTGTTATATCTCACTTTATTTACAGCATGAAAGACACTGAGAAGTGAGTGGAGTCTTGCCATGTTTTATATTTGTCATGAGAAACACAAATCAAATTTCAGAAAACTTTTTGCCTATTCTACATCATGAACAGTTATGAGGCATGAGCATTGAAATAATGATCTTGAATGAATTGTTTGCCTCTGTACTAAAACTATAGTTACTGATATTTATGATACTGGAAATGTCATGTTGCCTCCAACTGACAAGTGCATGATTACAACAAAAAATCTGGAAGTCATGACTTACAAACATTTAGAAAGCATGATTTATTTCTTTACCGTTTATAAAAAAAAAAAAAAAAAAAAAGCTCAAGTGCTGAGCCCCCCATATCATAAAATATTCTTTCAAAATTTCTCATAGGATGATAGTTTGAGGCATTATTTGTTTCTTTGGGGATAAACTACCAGTAATTAGCAGTGGACATTTTTATTGAGATTATCAATATTGTGTATCAGTCTGCCTCTAAAATTTGTACAGAGTTTTGATTTTAATTTCTCTGTAAAATTACAAATATTTAAATTGTTTCTGAGTTTAAGGTAATTATTTAATGGCAGATGCCAAACACTTTTTTTCCTTTAATCAGAGACTGGATTTATAGATAGTAAAAACAAATATACACCAAGGGTGGAAGACAGAAATCTCTTTCCCACTGAAACTGTGTCGAGCAATATCACAATTTCACTGATCCTACCTTTAGATTAAAGAGTTTTCACTATTCTGATAATGTGATTAAACAGTTATGGCTTATTCACATACAGTTTATAGGTATTAAAATACTTTCTGTATAATTAGACATTCCCACTTCCTTGAAATCTTTGTAGATATAGCTGATAATAACAACACACTAAGTGATTACTTCATTATATTTTAGTAGTGATTTTATAATTACTTTAATGATATCCTAAGGATGCTGAACAATTGCAAACAAATCTCTTAAATGGACTAGGTACTAGATTTTAAGATCTGTAGTACCTTGAAATTTGGTCTTCATCAATGATAACAGTGTGAGTTAACAGATCACTGTGGATTGACAGCACTCCATAGGGTTTATCATTCGGCTGGATAGTGACATGAACAACAGATGGATAAATCAAAACTGCATCTCCCTGCAAAGTGTCTTTAAGAAGCATAATCTGAAAAGTCTCAGCAATTTCTGGTATGGCATCATCGAGGATCTTGAATTTCAAATTTGTTTCATGAACTAGAGGTGGGAAAACAAGAGTTGTATTTGGCTGTAGATCCAGGAAGTCTACATTAAGCTGTGCATGTGCAGTTGAATCCCCAGTTATGATGGCGTAACTGACGGAGACTTCATCTTCATCAGGTCCAATTAATTTTCCACTGACATCCTTACCACGAACCACTTGGATTGTTACCACTTCATCTTCCTCAGGCACCATATAAGCATTCTGAACAAAATGCACGGGACTGTCATTTTTCCTAATATTAATCCAAACAGAATTTTTTGTGTTGTTGATTTCAGCTCCTCCTTCCACGCTCTTCAGACAAACAATAAAGATTTCGTCATTTTCAGGTACCTAGAAGAATAGTATTAGCAACCATGTGTAAGTCACATTTCAATTATATGCAGAACACTTATACTGAGAAATATGGTTTATGTATTTTGCCAAAGAGTGAAATGATACCAACTTGAAAGTTCATTTCATATTAAAACAAACAAGAGAATAGTCTTGCTTTTAACTTTCACTAAAAATCCATTTTCAAAATTTAATGTCTCTATTTCCCAAAATATACTTCTGAAAGATGGTAGAAAGTCAAACAAAACCCAAATAAAAATTAGTCAAAATCAGAAAAATCTTCATCTTTACAGCTTGAGAGTATGAGGAGACCAATTGCCATTTTTGAAAGCCACCTCTACTTGGAAACAAGTGTTCCTCTCCATTACTTAGATTTAAATTTTCTTTCTTCCGATGTTGATTCTGATCTACCTTTATATGTGCCTGAGAAAACCCAACTGTACAGAACCTACCTTGGCCCATCCATCCCTATACGATTGGAATCCTTTGCTCAGACACACCCACAAACCCAGACAAAATTTTCAGCACAGATCTGAGAAAGTGTTTTCTTGTTCCTAGCAATAATTTAGAATTTGGTATTTCTACAAAACAACGTTTAAAACTACATTTTACTTCTAGCTATTTTTATCTGATGCAGGAGGCAATAAAGAATGGTTTATAGACCACAAATTACTGAATTAAGGATAAGATTTCTGCTTTATATTACTAAATAAATATATATATATATATATATGGACAAAAATGGTGTGACATGATTCCTGGGTAACCTGTGCAGAACCAGGAATTGGATTTGATGATCCTAATGGGCTCCTTTCAACCCAGCATTTTTTATGACTCTATGATTCTATATTTTATTCCCCAAATCTTGATTAGCTACACCTATGGAACTGAAAAAATACTGTTATTTTATTAATACATATAGATAAAAAGTAAATCTTTAAAAATTATTTGTGATCTTTGCATTTCATCCTTACTGTGGACTACTGGAAACCAGTAGCATTTGCTTCTGAGAGGAATTCCAGGACAAAACTACAATTTCTGAAAACCTTGCTGTCCAGTATTTCTTTCGTTTTCACATTCGTTTGTTGGCCACTCTCAGATCCTTTTCTAGGCCTTGAAGAGTAGGCATGACAGTTTATGCCAATTCAGTTCCTTTGTCTTGTGGCACTGAAACATGCATAACATTTTGATTGACTGAGTGATTGATACCAGAGTTTGTTGTCAGTATGAGATCTGGAAGATCTCGGCCACCAGCCTCCTGTTCCAAATTATAACACGGTTGATCTACCTCTTTAAAAAAATGCTAACTTATGTTCCATTTAATTGACTAACTAATATTCCATCTGGCATCATTTAAAAATATACATTTAAGAGAGTCAAAATATATCCATAACTTTACCTGTAGTTTACATCTTAACATCTCATATAAAGAGGACATTTTGGAATACTTAATGGCATCATGATTGACCAACAAAAAACCTGGTCAGACTCCAAAGACAACAATATAAAAGACTTTCAGTGCTGATTTGCCTCTTTCATTTTCTGTTAAAAAGTTTCCATTATTCCTCACTAAAAAAGGAAATGTACACAATAAAATTACTATAAATGTACTACTGTAAAGATCAGAGAAGCAGCTGCCTCAGTTTTGTAGGAAAAAGGCTTTGCAGTTCAGACCAATAGCTGCTGCAGTTTTTCTTAACTTCTGATCTTAATACCTCAAATTAAGTTCTGAGAGTAACATTGAATGCTTGTACATTCCATCATCATCATCAATAAACAATTTTTACACAAAAATAATCTTTTTGCTGTGGAAGTCTTCCAGTGAGTGGACCACCACAGCTATACAGATCAAACTTTGTGTAAAAGAGCATTAAGTGTACCTCTCAGAGGAAAAATAAATCACATCTTCCCCACAAACCTAATGTATTCTTTTCATATAAAAGTTACAGAAATAATACATCTAATCTGAAAGAGGTATTTCTACACAGGAGTTTGGCACAGTCTCGTAATATTAATATCAGTATAGACTTGGGAGACTATTTTCCAAAATTAACAGAAATATGAAAAAAATAGCTTTAAAGTTTTGACACTTTTGACACAGAAACTTTTTTTTTCCCTACGCAATTTTTAAAATTAATTTCCTTTACAAGTTGTTCAGTATCATGTTCATACAGAAAAGCTAAATATAGAAAAGTCAGTCTAATAGATGAACCTGTATCTAGTTAAATAACATCATCCTTGACAAAAGAAGAAACTCACTATTCCATCTGAATAAAAAAAATAATGTTCTCTTGATTATTTATGCTTTTACTGTACAGTACATAACAGATCTAGTCAGAGCAGTCAGTTCAGAAAGTACTGAGTAAGTTCTTACTCGATAAGTTCAGAAACTAAAAATATTAATTGATTAGAATACAGAGGCAACATTAAAAAGACAAAATGACAGCCCACAGAGACTAAACTGAACATCACTTTATAAAGCAGGACTCCTAGCCCTGTTTAAACCAAGAATTTTTATAACAATATATGAAGTCCCTCCAGAGCAGCAGTCAATCTATACATCCAAATCAAAAATGTCAGCATGTTTTTACCTGATCATCAAGCACTGTTAAATTATAAATCAACACTGATTTCCCAGGGGTAAATGTAATAATTCCTCTGGCTGGACTTAGGTCTTCTTCAGCTGAGTTTGGTCCATCTTCTATCTGCAAATAATTGATTTTTATGATAAGAAATATTTAGAACATGCATAAATATCTAGCACAATAGTCAATATACAGTGTGTGAAATCCATAAAAGTTGCTGTTTATTCAGTCACCTCCTGATCATATGCACACACATTCAGCTGTGAAAATCTACTCTTTTTTTTGCATATGGAGTAAACCAGAGTAGGCACTCTTAAGAAATTACGTATTTCCAGAAAAAGAGGAAGAAAACTACTTTCATACAGGCCTTTGAGAAGTCTTTGGTATCTACAGATACATAATTGAGTCTTTTAAATAACAGAGAGGACTGTTGTTTTCTTTTAATTTAACTAACATTTCCTAATCAGTTTCAAGACAAGACAATAGCAATTACTTGTTTTTGGCCTTTCTATGTTAACTCGTGATACTATGGAAATTATAATTATTACTAAAACCTAAAAAAAATCGTAAGACCCATATAGGCAATATGTTAGGATTTTGTTTTAGAAAATCTTGTAGATTTTATGCATATAAACTACATTTTGAGATTAACCTCCTAAATTGCGCAGATAACAAAATTTATTGGATTTTAAAACAAACATATCTGCAATAAATAACCTAAAGAATCTATGAACATTATCTATACATGCTGTATTTAACATGCAATAACACCCAGTACAACCTTTTGACATATCTAGATTAAATCTTTGATGACAACTGATAAAGGAATTTTGATATAAAAAAGAATTACCTGTAATTTTAAAGAATATAATAGAATCAGAACTAGACAGGGAAAAAAAATCCCTCCTCTCCCAAAAAAGGCAATAAGTATATCCCATCCACATAAAGTTATGTGAGTAATGGCCTAAATATTCATGTAGTGATTTTGAAAGGTTGAAATGTCTGGGAATTCAGACATGTCTGCAGTCTAATGAATAAAGAATTTCACTAAATATTGAGCTGTACATTTATATGTTTGAAGGTGGCACAAGCACCTTCAAAAGAGTTTATAAATTTTGAAAAAATATACAAGAAATTTCTTACACACTCAATAGACATTGTTTGCTAATAATACCAACAAATTCTGCTTCAAATATATTCCTAAATGACAAAGAATATTTACTTTTTTACATATCTTCATTTTTCCTAAATTAAGCAGTTAGATAATTGCAATATTTTCCATTTGAAAGGTAGTATCTTTCCATTTTTTGAAACAGAATTACCAAATGCAGACCTAGGTATTTAGTCCTTTCACTTCAATTAACACTTTGATAACTTATGATTACGGTCTCACAGCTTCATCTAATAGACAAAGCTATAAAGCCTTTTTGATAAACTCACCTCAAAAGTTACAATGACCGTCCCATAGGTTCCTCTCTCCCTAATTAGAGTGAGAGGCACAAATTCATTTCTGCTCCTAGGCTCATTCACTGTGATTAAGGCAGACTAATGAGGAAAAAAAGGGACAGGCAATCAGGCACAGACCAAATATCACAGCAGAAGGAAGAAATTGTTACCATTGAAATACCAAACTCCCACAGACAAGTTAATCCAATCTGCAAATCATTCCATTGATGGCATACATTTCCTAGCAACCAATTAGTTCAGCTAATAAAAAGCTTGAATGGTTTGAGATTAAAAAAATATCATAATGCATGTAGAGTGGGTTTTCTTGTTTTTTCTTCTTCTTTTTTTGTAAATGAGCATAGTTATGATACACTAAACACTGGCATATGAGCACTGGACATATTTACAGGAGTTCCTAATCCTATTAAAAATAGGTTTTCTCCATTAAAAACTCATTTGTTAGATAACTAGACAACGGACTCTATAAAACTGTTACAGCTGAGAGATTTCAAAGACTCACAGCACTTCAGGGAACAGCATGTTTTAATACTGTGGTGCTAAAAAATTTTCATATTGGATTTTTTTCAGGGAAGTCTTCTAAAAAGTATATTGCCACAATGCCAGCAATAAAGCAGTTTCTTTCTGCTAACACAAACTTTGTATTATTGCAAATATCCTCCATACCACTAGAGTCACATCACTCATTACCAGAAGGTACTATATTATGCATATATCATGATGCTGCTCTTACAGCTTGAGAGTTAAATATAAAATTGCTCACTTAAGATGGGAGAAAGTTATATATTCTTAAAATTTCCAAGCCACCTCTTTAACTTTCCTATGGTGTTACTGCTTATTTCTTGCATAGCATATTGAGGGGCAGTGGGACAGAACAATTTCTAAGAGTTTTATATTTAGATGAGCAACATAGATATTCATCCAAGTTTGAGGATCTCAGGACATATCTCAACACCTAAAATCATATAGAAATATTAAAGTTGTATATATGTATGCATTACATACATATATGTATGAATTATCTCTAGAGATGTTTTCAGAGATGTAACTCTGAATCTGTTTTCAAGGGATTTGGTGAATAACTAATCAGCATCTTTGACAATTTCACTTTTATGTTTTCTAAAATGTTCTAAAATACACCATAAAAGAAGTCATACCATGTTAAAAGAAATTATTCCAAAGGCATTGTCATTTGATAAGATTGTAACAGTGACAGATTTGGGTGAGCCAAGCTTTATCCTTGCAGATGGTTTCTAAAATTAAAATCAAAATAAGATATTAAGTATGGTCACAGAAAAAAGGCATTTTGATTTTACTGTCCCTTAAAAGTTTATACTAGCTTACACAAAATGTATGTTTTTTTTATTATATATTGTAATGAAAATTGTTTAAAGCAATCAAATGCACTAATTCCTAATTACTGTGGAAATACACTGTAAACAGTCAAGAATAAAGTTCTTGAAACACACTTTGCAAATGATTAACAATAGTTTAAGAATTATTAACAGCCTATCAATAGGAAACCATACATGAAGCATATAACACTGCCAGAAATTCCAAAGTTGTTCTTTTTCCCCTAATATTTGTATAAAGCTGAAACTTTGAAGCTATTATAGTGGGATACCAGATAAAGGATATACTGGGATAGCAGCTATAAGAAGTAATTTTTTATAGCATTTTAAAATTGTACATTTAAAAATCTAAGGAAGAATGAAGGGAAGATATGCATTTTTATATTCACTGCAAACATGTCCATAGACATGTAATTTTGGCAATGAAATTGAAAATGTATTTTTCTGAACTGACATCTTACTTATTCATTAACTGGTAGCTAAAAATATATGACTGTGAACCCTTCTCTTCTTGCGTATCTCCTGTGAGACAGAACAATATGAAGAAATCTATTGGTAATATTTATAAAATTATTTGGGTTTAGATAAGTCACATTTAACCTCTGCTTCTGGAGGACTGGAAGTCATCCTCTTTTTCTGCTCCTTCCACCCTCTCCTCCACACACATTCTAGGCAGGAAAACAGGAAAGGTTGAGTCTTCTCAATCTAACTCTTCTGGGCTCTAGTACACCTTCACATGTCCACAGCTGAATGCAATGCCTGCTCAAGTGTCAGGCACAGCAACATGACACAAAGACATCCACAGAAATGCAAACTTCCTGAAAGGCAAAAAGCATCATCCTGCTTGGACTCCAGATTTTAGTTCACAAGCAGTAAGACTACACTGAAATCTGTGAAATACTATTCATCTATATTAGATCACCCACTGTTTTCTGTGGAATAGGTACATTGAAAAATGGAGACTTACCAGTAGTGTCAAGTGAAATGTGAATGTCTCATCAGCCTCTGGAAGATCATCATCACAGACAGATATATACACTGTTCGGTTTGTTTCTGTGTCAGGTATAAATGCAGCTGCATAAGTGTCAAAAAAGTCCCCTGTGTTTTCTCCATCAATCTGCAATAAACACACAACCAAATACCACCTCCTTCTTGCTTCAAAATTTTGTACATTATCATTCTAGACTCATTCAAACCGACTTCATGCCCTCCTTGCAATACATAATTCTTCCCATAACTTCCCCTGCTGTCATACAGTTAATTTCTGGGCAGAAGGTACATAGACAATACACCATTTCATTCACACTGAGTAAAGAGGTGGAAAAAAACCCCAATAAAATAAACAGAACACTTGCCTCAGAACCAATAAAAAAACCAGAACACTTTCTTCAGAACCATTTACGACTTCCTTCCTGGCAACAGAGTATCTTTTGCATAATGTACCATATGAAAAAGTGTTTTCTTGAAAATGCTATGCCTGTACAGGAAGCAGAGATCTGTGCACCTCATAATAATCTACATTAATTAAACTTACCTTAGGATGTAACTGCCCTCTGCCTTCCATTCTAAGCACTGGAAGGAGCCTAGGCATTCAACCTAGATTAACAATTTGATCACCAAAGCTGGCAAGATTAAGTCTTCCAAAAAGAACTTCCCTCCTTTCATCACAGTCAACCAAAGAAAATTCCCTTGATTCTACTCTAAGTAAGGTGATTAGAGGAGAGATTACAAAGGCAGTCATGTAAAAACAGCAAAGGGTCTAGACTAAGTTTACAGTTGGGCACTGAGACTAAATGGAGAAAAGCCACTGAATCAGCATAGCTGACACACCTGAATCATCCTTCTTAGAAGCTAAAGGCTTGAAAGAACCATTGCGAAAAAGACTATTCTTCCTTTCAGAACAGTGAAATTAGAAGTTCAGAGAAGAGGAAACATAAGGGTTTTTGTGGCTCTCACTTGTCTCTCTTAGCAGTCACACTTGCAAGTCTCCATGTCTCTGAGTCCCAAAAAGCTGTTTAAAAAGTTATCAGGTTACTGAGAATATAGCTGCCATGGTTTCTTACCGACACAATTGCTGTGATGTTAGCAGGCTTTCCTGTCCTTTCAATTACAAGACGTATAACAGTTGTACTTGTTTCATTGACAACAAATTCTGTTTGTCCACTGAACTTCACTTCCGTTTCTCCAGATATGAAATGAATGAGTAATGTTAAAAGCAAATAAACTAGTAAAGAAGCAGAGGGCATCCCTATAGAAAAAAGATATTAAAAATAAATTGTGAATAAAAATACACAGAGCTTTTGTGGTTGACCTTACCAATCCAGTTGACCCCTCTCAATTCTTCAGATACTGCGATCATCTTGTGAGTTTCAAAATGAGATTCAAACACGCCGAGGTCCACTACAACCAAGTCATACAACGTAATTATCATGCGTATCTAATTCTATTTTCATAATTTTTATTTAGTGATTTCCTAGACAGTATTTATCAACTTCTTCAAGTGGAGTAATAAGGAGCTTTTTTTAAGAAAAAAAAAACTAATTACCTTACCACAACTGTTTTAATTTTCAACCAACAATAATTAGTTTCAAGGTTGACAATTCAGTTTCCACTTTCTTTGCTTTCTAGATCATCTTTAAAAACACAAAAAAAATTACACGAAGGGTGAAGGGTTGGATACTTGCAGTCATCTCACAGATCATTTTCTGACATTCTATTCACCATGAAATATCCTTACACATTTGTATAAGTACTTGAGACTTATCCCATGATCCTTTCATGTGTTCCTGTCCCAGGGAACAACTGTGATACGTAGCCACTGCAATCTTGGTACAGCCAGACTTTGATTTTTATTTGTTTCTGCACAGCATCTAGTATTTTCTGTTAAGATATGTAAACTTAAAACCAAGGTTTTCTCTTACATTCTCCATTTCTCTTACATCAGAGTCCAGTTTTGTGACATAAAATAAAATTTTAAGTCCCAGTGAAGTCATCAGGTGTTGACACTGCGAAAGATAAACTTTTAAAATAGTCTGGCATAACAAATTTCAAATGGTTGCATTGTTCTGCAAATGCTTACATTGGACAGCACTGACCAGAACCGAGAATGTGGATCCTGGATAGGGCAGATTATTGCCGTAAGGATCTTAGAAGTTTGGGAAAAAACTAAGAGAACAAAGTTGTGCTCTAAACACCAAAATGCATTACAATATCAAACTTTAATTGAATTAGTTTCCTCACCAAGCTTCTTTTAACCTGTAATCACTATTTCACCCTATTACTTTTTAAAATTTCTGTACAAGAGGTACAAGCAGTAGTTGTGTAATTAAATATATAAATAAAATGTCACTTTGCTTAATATTATCCTTCCAACTGTTACAATTATCAGACAAATCTGGTCAATCGCAGTTGCATAAACTGTGCAGAACACATTACATTAATATTTACATATTACTAACATTTAAGATTAGACATGTTTGCAAAGCAGTTTGCTCTCATTATTTAAGAGTGGTAGTTATGAATATTTAGTCATAAATCACCACTAAAAGAGCAAATGTCATGAGTATATTAAAACACATTTATGTAAAATGTGTGTCAAATTTTAATCAGAACTGAGGTCCAGCACCTATTCTGAATGCCCTGTGTTTGTAGTCATATAGTTTTAATCTTGGACTGAACAGAGAATAATAGCCTTCAAACCACTAAAGCTAACACAGCATCAGAAAGACTTCAAGTCTTTGATTCATCTTTCAACAAACACTGTCTGGGCAAGGATAAGTTTTGTGTTGTGAGGATTTGAAATAAACTGTTTTTCGGGAAGCTAAAGAACAAAAAGATCCAAGACACAACTTATAAACTATGTATAAACTGGAAGTACGGTCAAGAAAACTATCAACATTTTTCAGAGTACCTATGAGGAAAAACTGGTGGATTGGAAAAGTTAGTTGGTTTTAATTACCTGTAACAATAAATTAATCTAGATCTGTTGAACATCACAGAGAGAACAGACAAACAAAAAAAAAGTAAGTGCAGAAAATCAGAACTATCTATTTTCTCTATGAAAACAACTATTCTTTTCATCACCCACTTGAACAGTGTCTGATTATTACTAAAAAAAAGGTCACGCAGTAAGGATTTTGCTGCACAGCTTCACACTATTCTAAACTTTTATTACCAGGAACACAGTCCTTCAAGATATCCATGACTCTTACTGGGAATTCAGTGTGTAACAGACCAATAGAAACAATGCTTGATTCTCACGTATCTATCCATCCAGTAATTCTAGTGCAGCAAAAACTTACAGTGGGAAGCAAAGATAATATATATACATAAGCTCCCTGGGATTTAAAATTATCAGTACTTCCAAGGTATTTTTTCTACTTTTATGTGGAACTGTTCTGGAAAAAAAAAAAAAAAAACAAACAACCAAAAGCTGGAAAGAGAAGAATTGTCTAACTTCTGTAAACTCTCAGACAACTACACTATTTGCAGATGCAGGCATCATCCATACAAAACTGAGGAATTTGTTGACCTTTTAGCTTCAGCTGTTACCTTGTCAAAGACTTTGCCAATACCTTCCCACAGTACATGCTTCTAGAAAATAATACTGAAAACATGATCCTTGAGGGCAAGATTACAAAGTTTAGAATTACTTGAATTCTATTACTTCTACTAAAGAGCATTCTAAAACTATAGGATTACTCCCGCGGAACAAGAGAAGTTTCACAATCATACCATCAATTATTCAGCTGGTGTGTATCCTTCCTTGTTACGTTATTTGTACTAAGATTTACTTTGTACAGCCTGCCAGAAGTAGTTTTTACTCTGTTTATATAAACTAAACCTTTTAAATCGTGATTTTTTTAATTGATATGATATAATATAATAAAAATACCGCACATCTAAAACTAAGAGAATGCAGAAAAAAAATTATTCAAATAGCTGAAAACATATTATAGGTCCCAGTATTTTACTTTATTAAAAATGAACTCACTTTGTACACTAAATTCCTACGTAAATTTATATGGGAACACAATTTGTTCTTTATTAAGTATATTGCATAACATTCAGCAGAAGCCTTTGCAAGATCAGGGATTACAAGAGGACCGTTCTTTACTCCCCTCATTTCATTAAACCACTGGTGACTAATTTGTAACTTGTTTTTTTAAATTAAGCTGAAACGCTAGTCCTTGTTCTGCTAAATTTTGGAAAACCATGTATTTGGTGATAAAGCATTCCCCTCTGTTTCAGCTAAATATTACTGAGTTCATTTCTCTTCATCCAGAATATTGAGATATTCTACTTAAATTAGTTTAATGAGCCAAAGTCATTGAAATGTTTTTATAACAACTACAAGCAATAGAGCATCACACATTTTTAGAATATGTACAATGGATTAACTTTTTTGTTGTCATGCTCTGACTTAAGCTATTTCAAATAATAATTTGTAGTATTAGTGGTAGTTTAAAATAATGCTATGCACTGAGGCTTAGATGATATTTCTAAGTGATTTATAATAAAAATTTCTGGCATCAAAATCAAACCATACCTTTCAAGCAATAATCTAGACATTTTAATGGTGTTAAAGGATTTTAAAATTTTAAAAATCCCCATTCTTCAACCATGTTGTTTTAAAAGAGTAAAGAAATCTAACTCAATTCTGAGTCATGATCCCTAACTAACATTTTCTTTTAGTATGCATTTTATGACACTTTTTGAAGCACATTTTTTTTTTCCACTAAAACATGGAATATTAGTGTAGAATAGAACAAATCATGTACTGATTCCACACAGTAATTTCCACAATACTGTCACAATTTATATAAGGAATATATCTGTTGTCCAGTTGGAGCCAAGGTAGGTTTATGAAACTGGTGAATCACCAGGATTAGCATGCTGTTCTCAGTCAGTTTCTGGAAAAAAATTCAGATTAAGACTTTAAGGTTTATAAAGAATAAATGGTCTTTTCTGCAGATTTTTACACCAGCTTCTGTGCTTAATAAACTAAACCCTTAAGAATGAAAAGATCTCCTGGCTGTTTTCTTTGAAGTATGAGGGAATCTTTAGCCCAATGAAGCACGGAGAAATCAAGAAGAGAAATGAAGGGAGTGCTCCAGATTAAAAATCTGAAATGAAATAAGCATAAAATGCAAGACAGGAAATGGGAAGTGGCAAAATAAAGAGAGTTCATGAACAAAGTAGCAGATGGTACAGGGGTTAAAGTATTCTCTACCTCAGAGTTGTAGCTGCTGTTTACAGGAGAAGCAATGAGCTGAAGAAGCACCATTCCCACCCAACAGCTACCACCTGATTTACCACTTGCCCATCACACGACTCACTGTATATTTCAAAAGCCCACAGACACAGAGGAGCAAGAGTAAGTCCACTTTTCACTGCCTGTGCTTGTCTATGCCCTGTGATTACAAATATGCAGCCAAGTTGAACATTAAAAAACTGGCAGGCCTAGTACTTTGCACTGAGAACAGAGATATCAGTGGTTGCCAGAGAGACAAAGAGAAGTCTATTCACAGCAGAGATGTCAGCTCCCAGCAGCATCTTTGGCTGAATACAATGGGAGACAGATGCATGAGCTCTTTCATACAAAAAGTGGTGATTCTCTGTAGTACACAGGAACAGCACAGAGCAAAAAGTTTCACAAGGTCATTGCTGCACCTGTTGTAGAAACTTATTAAAACTCTGCATATTTTCAGCATTTTTATTTTAGACATTCTCAGAACCTCTCGACATTTACAACAGTATTGGAGAACAACCTGAGAATGCGGCAGGGATTATAAAAAGTTTGATTTACTAAAATTCTCCCTTACTATGTTTCTTTGTTCTCCAAATTGAAGGAGAAATATTTTATTTCAGATTCGTTTTTCCCTTGCCTCAAAGTTCCCACAGTTCATACGTATAAAAAAACAGGACACAACAAAACCCAGCATATGGATAGCAGATATTACCCAAGCCTGCTCTGATGGTAGTTCTTCCTTCTTTGGTTTGGGCTTCTTGTTTAGATGTGGAATTAATAAGTCTTACTCAAATACAGATTGGAAAAGAGTTTTAAAACTGTGCTATTTCAAATCAATCTCCACCTATATCCCCTTTTGCCTTCAACCTACTTCAAGGCAAATAAAAAATGAGAATTATACTGACTTTGTGTGCATCCCTGGACCATACTAATAGTTCAGAGTCTGTCTCACCAGTTCCCATAAGCATTCTACAGTATCACTGAATGTCTTTGTTTTCCGCTCTTCTACATGTCTTCCTGTCTTTCTCTTTACTACAAAGGCATGTCAAACAATTGACATTACCCTTCTTATTGCTAACACTAGAAAGTGCTAACCAAGGCACAAATCCAGACTACCAGGCACTAAAAGTCTCTTGATCAGCTTTCACCATCCTGAAGTTTTTTGGTCTCAGTTGCCTACTTCCCTAGTCACTACTGCTGCCTTGACAGAACAGTACCACAGCACATCAGGTGTTTAAAAGACTAATCTGCATTTGAAATTAATGACACTGACATCAGTCAATTATTCCTCTGACCACTTTCTTTCTAACAGTTGCAATATTTTATAAAAAAATCCCGTTATCTATTACCATATGTATTACTGGGAATGGCAAATTTAATGCAATCTGAACATCTTCATCTTGCTCATTCAGTAACCCTCTCTTGGAAAAGGCATGCACTCTTCAAAATAGACATTTTTTCCTAAGGAAGAGAGTATGCTTAATTTGCCTGCCACTATATTTATATTTACTAGTCAGAAAGGTACATCTATCATTACGTAAAGCAGTAAAGGTGAGGCCAAGACAGAGGCATAAGGAGAAATCCAAATCCTCTCACTCTGTTATTAGAAGTCACTCAGAGTTAAAAAGTGTAAGAAGTCCAGAGTACTTCTTGCAAGTTTTCTGACAATTTCTTTTCATTTTCTCAGAACAATTTGAGTGGATCTAAACTGCATTCTCAACTTTTATGTTCCAAAGCATATAATTATTACTGAAGAACCAAATGTTATCTCTCATGTCAGGTAATGCTAGCCATTTTCTGAGGCAACCATTTGCTCTAACTCTGAGCAGGGAATAAAGGGCAAAACTCTCAAGCACTGAAGAATCCATTACTTCTAGCAACAAGCAGAGATAACAGAAAACTTCTACAAAAATTCACAGTTACCTTATAATTTTCATGTCAAACAGAGAACCAGGAAATAATTTTGACTAGCTGTAAGATCTGGATTATTTTTACCCACAATACATCCAATGCAACAACTTGGAGCTATTAAGGTTACTTTAAATTAAGAACAGAGATCAGAGTCTGATGTAAATAAAGTTTGGCTGAAATCTGCTAATTAACCATGTTAAGAAATACACCAGTAGAGATCTGAATTTGCTTAATGTTAAAGTACACTGACTTCATCTGCATAACTTTCAACTTATCTCATGCAATTGACAAAAAATCTACACATATATAGGTCTAACTACATACTGTGAAAAGCAAGACATTATTTTTGAACATTCCTACTTAAACATAAGTTTGAGTAAAAGGTAAATATTTAGTTTTCAGCTCCACACTGAAAATCATTTTCCACCCATGTAGTTCTAATGAACACAGCAGACATCTTTCACTGACAGAAATTAATTTAGTGGGTATTCCAGAACCAGGGCTTTTTACCTAGGTATTTTGCACCAAGTAACTGTGACTTCGGACACTGAAGCACTTATACCTTCTCTCAAACTGTTTTTTACACCAAAAAGAAAGGGGATTAAAAAAACCCTACAAGCCAAAAACCAACAAACAAACTAACTCAAAACCAAGCTACACCCCCCACTAAGATACTCAGCCTTCCCAGCTCACACTCGTAGAAGTAACTGCAAGATTGAGCATGCCACAGAATCAGGCTCTTAACACATATGGAACCAGAAATCCAGCTGATGAAGGTCAGCAGGCTTCACTGCAAATCAGACATTTATTATACTACAGTAGAGATTTTAACTTTCACAACAATTTCCATTTGTATCTCACCTTTGGGGATTGATTGCATGCTCTCAACACTCTTACTTAACAAAAGCTGAGAGCACATGTTGGCAGCTGAGGGAAAAACTGTAACACTTTGACATACCTAGTATCTTCTGTGAATGAAATTCCATGGCCTGAATGAATAGTATATCTCAGAAAAAGAAATCATGGGTTTCTGCAGTACAATGGTTATTTTTTTCATACTTAGAACTAAAAATAGAAACAGTGCTTTATATGTAATTTCACTGCAAGAAAAAAACCCCAAAACTTTAGGCTACAGAACAGCAAAATTAAGCTCAGGGCAAGGATTAGATGGCATTGTTTCAGGTACACTGACAGAAATAGCTATCCACAATGGATTCTTACAATGTGTAGCTATCTATAGTGGATTTTTACAATTTGATACACATATAGGAATCAAACAGAATTTTTTAATGTGTTGCCTAATTATTATGGTAATTAAATCAGTGAGATTTTCTTGAGTTTAAAAAAGCATATATTAAATACAAGAATTTAAGACATATGTAAAACAAGGTTCTTTTCTACAGTAAAATGTTTTATTTTTTCATTAGATTGCAACAAATGATGTTGACTTATATAAAGAATTGTGATACAAAATCCCCTAAAGACTTCTTTCTGTAGAAGTAAAAATACATTTGTGTAATTTGGAAAGATGATTAGCATGGGGCCCTGACTCTAATCTATACTAAGAATTAATCTCTTAAATCTAGGCAATCTGTTTTTAGATAAAATACATAATAAAGTATTTATTTTTCAGAGAACTCCTTAAGCAAAATTTGTTTGGATGCAAAGCCTTCTTATACTAGCTTTATCATGTATTCTGCATTGCCTGGCTTTCTAAACCTTTTAACCCATGTCACAATTTAATAATCACTATTTAATAATTATAATCATTCCCTTATTAACTGGGTATTTCTTTTTGTTCTTCTAAGGCACCCTGCAGTCCAAGACAAGGAAACTTCTTTGTCGATTAGTTATTTAAGACCAGCAACAATAACTATGCTGAAAAGAAAGGTGCTTTGAGAGGATTACACAAAGCTGGTTCTCAACAGCATTAAGCCAAAAGCAGCTAATTACAAACCCAAGTACTTCATTGCATGTAACCAAATTGGCTGGTTGAAATGCTAATTGCCAATCAACAAAGCTAAAAGCAGACAGGGAACCCTGAGCTTCAGAGAATGACAAGCATTTTTACCCCACTTCTGCACCATTGTCTTGCTGAGAAATATTCAAAATCTATTTATAAAGGTAGTTCTTTTCCTAACCTTTAAAAATGTGGGAAATTTCTAAAGCTCTTACCAATACCTCAGACCTGTTGGCCTGCCAAACCCATAACAGATGGCTGAATTAAGGCCACGTTAAATCCTTAATGAAGCAAAGCTTGAAACAATTCAGAGTAGTAACATATTGCATCAGTCCAGGATAAGTGACTAAGTTTTCTTTGCCATCAGAAAATGGAAGTCATAACTGTATTCTAATTAATCAGTTTACACAAGATACAAGATTAGATAAACAAAAATACCATGGTACAGAAAAATATATATTGCTGTTACATTCTAGAGAGACTTTGGTCCTAATAAAAAAATCCACAAACACAAAAGCTGTGATAAACATGCAAAGCATCTTCTCTGTTGTTTAGTTTTGCCAGATAAATTTAGTCTGTCAAATATGCCCATTTCAGTAAGCACCAGCATACTTATCTTATTTGCAACCTTCGTTTGGATTTATAAATTATTCAAGTACAAGAAACTACAACTTTAGTTTTATAGAAAACACTCATAAGCCAATCTATGAAACTTTTTCTACATATTTGAGGCATGTTTCAGAAATTACAGTTTGAAAATTCTTTCTGCAAACTGCCTCAAGTTCTCAGACAGTGTAAGCTAAGTCTTAGAAGTGTTTATTTACAAAAAGTATCTCCCAGTGAGACTATTTACTGAAAAAGTGACTTAAGCAAGTGAGACTTCGCAGAAATTTGTGAAATCATTTGTGATTTAGTATTTTTTTTCCTGAATAAAATATGTTACAGTGGGTCCACCTGGAGTAAGACAAATGGCAGGTAATATTGTTTGCCCTTGTCAATCTTTTTGTTTTCCTTAAGAAATTAGACAGGCATAATTCTTGAATTTGTGGAACTATGACAATGCCTACAACTGATGGCAGTGGCTTTGTAAAATTCAGTTTGATGATGGAGATACTATATAGCATCTGATTCTTAATACGTACCAAGAGAAACATTTAGACATTATGTATGCTAATTTCTGCAGAAGAACTGTTTTATTCAGGTGTATATACAAAATTGGCCATACCTTAATTGGCCAGTCTTGTAGAGCTGAAACACAAGCACAATTTCTACAAATGAGTACAGCTCATGAAGAGGATTACACATTTTAAAACAATTATATATGTGATCATATTTTTAGAAGGCTGAGGCCTAATAGTCCATCAACAAATAATTACAGCATATTCTTTTCATTTACTCTTGTCTACCTACATTTTTGTTTTTCTTAGTGAACAACTAAATTGACCCAATACCAGGAACACCCTGGAAGAAGTTCAGATTATTCACAAATAAAATTTAGCTAAATTGCATCAGATACCCAATCTCAAACAGTAGCAAGACTCATACATAAATTTTACTGTTCCAATGCTTTCAAAAACATCTTGAACTAAAACACTTCACACATAGCTGAGACAAATTTTAAATCTCTCATTCTTCAAAGTGTGATGCAAGAACGTATTTTTCAATTTTTCAATGAAACATCCTAAAATTAAAGTTCTGTTAAGCTTATAGACCACTTTAAAAACCATGCTGATTAAAAATCCTTTCATTGTTACCATGTCACAGTTCTAAACAACTATGGTAGCTATGTAACAATGTCAAAGGTGATTTGTAGGTCATCAATATTTTTCTCACAAATCGCTATAAATCATTACCGTCAAATGAATAAGACTCTCACAGACTTCTGTAGTGGTATTCTCTTTTAGTGTTACACAACTAAAGGAATATACTTTCACAGCTTTTCCAATACTTTCATTTCAGTCATCATATTTACATGCTAATTAAAATATTCATGTAAGCATTTGGAAATTCAAGCACTCTATTCTTTTTTAAATTGAATTCCAAAGCAAATAAAAATCCCTTGAAGATAATAAGCTTATATAACCAAACTCCATGGGTAGTAGAGACTTTAATACAGGCCATGATTTAGATCAAATTCTGAAAAATTCTTTCAAATAAAGGTCACAAGAATTTCTCAGGGAAGAATTGCACAGTAGACTTGAATTCAGGAGGATCAATCTCATTCACTAGCACCAACAACTTGAAACTCATCCAGAATTGTTTTCCAACTTTAAAAATGCTGACAGCATAGATAAACTGCCCAGCACTAGTCTTCCCAAAAGCAGATACCATTTTTTACCATCGATTTTCATGAGTCCAGGACACAGATCACACTTACAATCTAATAGGCATGTCCTCCCAATAGCAGAGTTAATTAATTTGCTCAGATGTAAATTTAGTAAACATCATCAATTCTTCATCTAAAGCTATTAAAATAACAAAAGTGTATTGCAAAACTGCTAAAGCACAAAATTATGCTTTAGAAACCAATAAAAACATACATACCAGTAACAACCACAAATTAGAAATTGCATACCCTTGAAATGTCATAGCTATTATATTATCAAATATTTGTCTAATTCTAAGCCTTTTATGCTACAAATTATTTGATTTCCTCAGGATTCTGGTTCTTTTCAGTCTTTCCACATGGAAACCCTGAAATCTGTTTAGTAGGAGAAGCTTGCTCTAGGCTTAAGGGACAGATAAACTAAATATATCACATTCAACATTCAGTTACTAAACTGCCCTCATGGCAGAGTCCCAAAATACTTAGTACTTAACTGAAAAACCTATTCTAGAAAACATGTATAAAGTACTATCAAGAAAAAAAATGAAAACACTTCTGGCTTCTATATAATGAATAAGATTTTTAAAAACACATGTTATTTTATATCTGCACTATAAAGCAATTACAGACTCATTAAAAAACAATGACTAATTTCTGGCAAGCAGTTCCATTTGATCTTAACTTTATCTGGGTTAGCAAGAATGAATTATGCAATGTCTCATATAGAATGAACACATCAAAAGCAAGAAGCAGAAGCAGTATTTCTAATTGCAACCACTTACATGTCATATTGTAATTGTTAATGTTTAAAACTCATTCCTTATTAGACAATAATTTGAAAAATTCATTCCTACTTTCAACTCACTCTCCTTTAAAATACACAGTGCATAGGCAGCTCCTCCCCTTCTGTTTTCACCTAATTTAAACTGCCAATGTTTTGTTGTTTTTTGAGAGTCAAAAATTGTCAGTTTCAGACTGAGCTGCATCCTGATAGCATCCCCTGAGAACAGGATTTTCCATTGGAAAGACAACTGTCTCCACCTGTCCGGCTTTACAGAGCAGAAAGAGAAGCTGCTGGAACAACAGAAACCTTAGCACCTGTCACCCTCCAGCAGCCCCTCATGGACGAGCGACAGGTTCAGCGTCTGCCACTGTTAAACCCCGTCCCTGCTGCAATAGATGCTGTCTGCAGAACATTGGGCAGGACAGAAAATATCTCTGCCGCTAAAACAGGATGCTTCCAAAGCAACTGCTGTCTCAGAGAGAGCGACAACAAACGTACCTGGACCTTGGGACAGGAGCATCTGCGTCCTCTGGACTCCGCCAGCCGCCTGCACACCCTCTGTCACTCATGCATTATGCATTCTCATCTCCTACTCCTCCCTCTGTTCTGCACAGCGTCCAGCACTCTCCTCCCTCTCCTGACTGCTGCTGCCTTCCCACTGCTGTGGAGATAAAAGGGGGTGGGATGGAAAAGGACAAATTTTTTTCAAAGCCCAGCAATTGCCACTGCACTGCTGTAGTTGAAATAAAGCCAGCCCCTCCTGCCAGCACCTTGGCAAGTCTTCCACTCAGCTTGGACTGCCCTGTTGTATTACTCTGCACAGCAAAACTGACATGTCTTATTATTGGATTATGACAGATTTTGGATTCAAGTCCTCAGTGGCACCCGAACATGTAGGTCATCTTAATTCAAAGCTATTCAGTGCTCTGGATGGAGAAACAATTCTCCGTTAGAGAAACAATTTCCAGTCCTAGATGAAGCATTCCAGACTCTGACATTTCTTTAGCTAGTATCAAATTCACATTTAATGGACACCACCATCCCAGGCAAATCCTGAGCCACAAGAAAGACACAAAGGCAGTGTCCAGATCTTGTCAGTGCTGGCTCCCAAACTCACAAATTCTCCCATTAAACAGCAAAAAAGTATTAATTTTTCTTCTTATCCAATAAAGGATAGAAGGAATAAATAGTGCATAGAAGTATTCAAGCAAAACCAAGATAGAATCTAGAACACTCTGTGCCTTCTGATGTCATTAGCCTGGTCACTACATCAATCTGTACTAAGTTATGATTTGGGAATAATGTAAACAAACACAGAAAGGCAAAGAAGATACTAGACAATGATGAAAGGTTAGAAAAATTACTTAGTAGAAGGCATTTTACTAGGAAGCATTTTGCTTAAAAAAATGATGGTTTAAAGCAGAAGCATTCCACCTAACAAACCATCCAGCCCAGTGTAGACTTATAGCAGGATAGAATAAACTGCTTCTAAGAGGTCATTATTCCCCTCCTCTGAACAAAAAGGGAGTCCAAATAGTAACTTCAGACTACTACCTAGCTTTGAAAGGT
Organism: Chamaea fasciata; assembly: GCF_029207755.1. Lineage (NCBI taxonomy): Eukaryota > Metazoa > Chordata > Aves > Passeriformes > Sylviidae > Chamaea > Chamaea fasciata. The sequence continues at coordinate 34,554,876 of NW_027094089.1, read as the reverse complement.
AAGAAGAATCTCCCTATACACTCTGTATATAGCTACACAGAAAATCAATGTTGACAAACAAAAAACTTGCAGTATAACTAATAAAGGCATAGACAATTTAATATGCATATGGAAGAGTACACATTATTAATCAGAACAAACTCCAATTCTTAAGAGTGGAGGAAATATTGGGATGATTCACCATCCCAAAAATATGGATTATAAAAATTCTCTTTTAAAAAAAACCTCAATGGAATTGTTTTCTTCTGAACAACTATGCTGTACATGTAAAAAGCATTCAGGTTTTTCTGCTTGATAATGTTTTATATGTTTAATCACTTCTTGCACTAGTTCACCTTGGTTTTTATCTGAAGGTATTTTTTGAGCAATACTTTATTACGCATAATCCTCATGTACCACCACCAGTTTATCTGGCAAGAAAAAAAAAAAAAAAAAAAAAAAAAGAAAAAAAAAAAAAAAAAAAAAAAAAAAAAAAAAAAAAAAAAAAAAAAAAGAGCAAGAAGCAGTCCTTTAAAGGGCAATACTATTAGTGCAGAATTAGGCACCAGGCAGAATTTAATGTTTGAGCATGAGTGATAAGTAGCATTTCTTAATACCATACTGTTGTTATATTTCAGCTTCAAAATCTAGAGACCATATTGGTTTTCCTCTTTGGATCAACTGGCCGCAAGAATACTAGAGGTATAAGATTATTTTTATCTTTTATTCTACAATGCTGTTTCAGCTTATACTTTATGTTTTCCTCTTTTCATCCAGTTTCTGTACAAAGCTCACCTCCCACCAGCTATCAGAGGGGCTACCTTACCTTAAGTTCTCAATTACAGAAGGCCTGAGCACATTAAACATTGCTGAGTACTGAGCTAGAAAACTGAGGAGTGAGAACTCAGAACTGGGCTCAGTAGTTCTCATGGGCTGCTTCCACAAAACTGCATTCAGATTCAAAATGACTGCACCTTTTGCTATGCTCTCTGACTCAACGCATGGTACTCCACGTTTTCTCTCAAGCCCTGAGGATGTTCAGATTACTTTTTTTCATTTTCATAATACCACTCCAGCGATCTGTATTTCCTTTTGTTACGCTTGAGGATGAGAAATCTCGGGGTTGGTTTTCTTTTCCCGAGATTCAGGTGGTGGTTCAAGTGAGCCTTTTTTGCCCTCTGAAGGCCGCGAGCCAGACGCGAGAAAAAAGCAGAGTCTTCAAGGTCTTTTTCTCTTTGGTTTTTTGTGTTGTTTATTATTTTCTTATCTTAAAATTTTCTCTGTGCTCGGCTGAGGTGATCACAGCTGCTCGGACACAGGACGACTCCCCCACGATGGGAGGTCGCTGCCTTTTATACAGATACCTACGTGTATATTATTTACAATTATGTGCCAATGCCTATTACCTATACTAAAGGGGTCAACTCTACTCTGACCCAAACTCCTTTAACTACTTTGTGCCACCGTCACCAGAAGATGGAGGCCAGGGGAGAAGAAGGAAAAACTGAGGGCAACACCCTAAATCCTCCATCTTGTTCCCCATGCACCTACATACTAAGAATCCTAAAACTACAAAATTTTCCACTCTGTGACACACTACACTACTGTCTGTCACATCTTTGTGACTTGTAATTCTTCTCTCAGTGTCAGAAGCTTTTTTCCATGGACTGAAGTCAAAGGCAGTGTCTCTCTGGGCTCTGTGCCAGGGTCTACAACCCCCCTGTACAGATTCCAGACCTCCCTGTACAGATCTCAAACCCTCTTGCTCGGGTCCCAGACCTCTCTGATGAGGTCTGTGGCCTCCCAGGGTGCCCAAATGAATGCCATGCACTCCAACAGAGAAAGAGCTCCCATAGGATTTTGTCAGTGATGGTCCTCAAGCAGCTGGAAGGGTGATGGTGATTGACATCAGACACTCCACATATATTTTTTACAACTCAGTAAGCAGCCCACATTGCACTCCCAAACCTTACAAATGTCAGAGACAAACTATCAGGACTGGTATTGGACTTACAAGAGATCTGGCACTGCACAGAACTATGCCTCCAGGTCAGCCTTAACTTCTCTTTTCAATAAAAGCAGTAAATAAGGTGTGTTAAGTATACCCCTCACTTCGTTTGTTTGGATATCCTTTGTTTTGAAATCATTAAAACTCTGTAAGCAAAAAGAGCTCTGCTGCAAGTAAACCAATACTGAAAACACCAGAATCAATGGACTCTAGTTTGTTTGTTTGTTTTGAAACCTTGCCTTTTCCCTTCATTGGCATCATCAGAAAGAAAAGACCACAGAAGAGGGAGTTAGAAGAAGAAAAAAAATCCCTGAGAAAGAACAAGACTTAAAGGAGCAAGGAAAAAAAAAAAACCAACCTAACAATGGCTTTTCAGGCATGTCTGTTTTATCTTCTTTACATTTTTGTTTCTATTAAGGAAAATTTTTGTGTTATATCAGTGTCATTTGGTTTTCATTAAGAGGTGCTGAAATCTTAATCTACAAATATCAGAACCAAAAATAAATGCTATAATAAAATTTCTATCGGTGAATGCCACTAAAATTCACCTTTGTTTTCACCTGCAACATCCAAGCCTCAGAACTCTGGGCTAAGCACTTATTTGGATTCAACTACCAAAAAAAAAGACTCAAAAAATTTTGAAATTTTGGTTCTGTACATGTATCTAGGTCTATATATCACCTTTTACAGTGCTTTATGTGAAGAAGGCTAAGCCACTCAGAATGAGGAACAAGAAGCATGTGCATAGCTCTTTTACAGATCAATGCTTAATTATGATATAACAGACAAGTTATTTTTACCTTTTATTTATAAATCAATCTCTCTAATTTCATGCACTTTGAAAATATGCAACATCCACCAGATACAGGCAGATACTAAAGTTGATCTTGCTTCTTTTTTCACAGAGCAATCACAAGACACAGAATATTTTACTACAAGAAATTCTCTAGGTCTTGGTAGTCAGCTGTTGGTTGTAGTTTTTTGGGGGATTGTTTTGTTTTTGTTTGTGTTTTGTTTGTTTTGGGTTTTGTTTGGTTTTGTTTTTGTTTTGGGGGTTTTATGGGGTTTTTTGACTCGATTTTCTTTGAAGCATGGTCCACGATGCTGTGCACTTTTGCAAGACAGACCAGGCTGGAGATGGCCACAAGCACTAATATCCTTCCCTGTGCATGTGCAGCTGTAGCTTGAATTTTGATTCATGCCCATGTTCCTAAGAGTCGGGCGAATGAAAAACACCGAAACAACACACAAGTAAATCAGGCTGCCAAAACAGAAGTGTCAATAATAGATTTAGATTGGCAACACAAGAGAGAGTTGTTCCTATCTCGATGGGCCCATGATGCCTCGGGTCATCAGGGCAGAGATGCCACCTATAAGTGGGCCCGAGACCGAGGAGTGGATTTAACCATGGACAGTATTTCTCAGGTTATCCATGACTGTAAAACATGTGCTGCAATCAAGCAAGCCAAGAAAGTAAAGCCCTTACAGTAGAGTTGGCAGTGGTCCAAATATAAATATTAAAAAGCTTGGCAGATTGACTACATCACCCTTCCCCAAACCCACCAGGGCAAGTGCGATGTGCTAACCACAGCGGAAGCCACCACTGGATGGTTAGAGACCTACCCTGTGCCTCATGCTACTGCCCAGAACACCATCCTGCGCCTGGAAAAACAAGTTCTGTGAAAACACAGCACCCCTGAAAGAATCGAGTTGGACAATGAGACCCATTTCAAGAATAGTCTTATAAGCACCTGAGCTAAAGAATGTGGCATTGAGTGGGTGTACCATATTCCTTATCATGCACCAGCAGCCAAGAAAGTTGAACAGTGCAATGGCCTGCTTAAAACTACCTTGAAGGCACTGGGTGGGGAAACCTTCAAAAACTGAGATATTAATTTAGCAAAGGCCACATGGTTGGTGAACACTCGAGGTTTCACCAACCGAGCAAGTCCTGCCCAATCTGAGCCCTTGCAAACGACAGAGGGAAATAAAGTTCCAGCAGTACACATGAGAGGTATGCTAAGAAAAACTTTAGATTAATCCTGCTTCCAGCAAAGACAATCCCATCCGTGGGGTTGTCTTCGCTCAGAGACCAGGTTGCACCTGGTAAGAGATGCAAAAGGATGGAGAGACTCAATGCATACCTCAATGAGACCTTGTTTTGGGGTAAACTACCCATAACAATGTGGCTGTATCCATATTTGCATGTATATATATATATATACATATATATATATATATAAACAGTTTAAACTCAATGTAATATGTTAGTATGGGAAAAAAATTCAGAGTAGATAATGTTAGGGATTAGGTTTGTTCCTTCTTTCTCTAAAGAAATTTTTCCCCATAAGTTACCAAAGAGACCAAGTGTTAGATACTTGAGAGTACTTAACCGAAACAAAGAAGTGAACAAAGTTGGAAAGGGAAGATAACGCAAGTAAAAAACAGAGCTTGAGGCAGCTGCGCTCTTCTTTTTTCGGCGTTCAGGGAAAGAGAACAACTGTTACTGGCTGAAAAAGTTTCACTGTGGCCAAAAAAATCCAGTCCTGAAAAATCTACTACTACCAGTTCGGCCTAAATCCTGAGCCTTCTCTGCCACTCGCAGGAGCCGGGCCGGCCCTGCCTCACCTTCCAGCTTCTTGGGCGCTGCTCCTCTTGCTACACCTGCACTCCCTGCGCTGCCGAGACATCCTACCCCTGCCTGCCAAGACACCCTGCCATCCCAGGTACCAGCCCAAGACTTTTCCACTGTTTCAGCTTGGTGCTCTGAGGATCCTGCAGGGACACCGAAACCAAACTCCCCTGGGTTTTGTGAAACAAAGCCCTCAAAGTTCTTAGTACTGTTTTCTTTTGTTATTAATGCTGTAGTTGTTTGAGGGTTTTTTTGTGTTTGATTGCTTTGTAATACATACTAGTAAAGAATTGCTATTCCTATTTCCCAAATCTTTGCCTAAAAACCTCTAATTGTAAATTTATAATTGAAAAAGAAAAAAAAAAGGGGGGGTGGGGGGGTGGGGTTTCACTCTCCATTCCAAAAAAACCCCTGCAGCTTCTTTTTTTTCATTACTTGGCAGATACCTGTCTTCCCAAACCAAGACAAGCATGGTCCATGATGCTGAGCGCTTTTGCAAGACAGACCAGGCTGGAGATGGCCACAAGCACTAATATCCTTCCCTGTGCATGTGCAGCTGTAGCTTGAATTTTGATTCTCTATAGATATTTGTTTGCTTTGCTGACATCTAGGTTGCATTCCCCTATCTCTCTTATTATTTAGTGCGATTCACACTGTGGACCACATCCAACTGGCAATATTGAAAGAAAGAGCAGCCAGAACTATAGAACTTCACTTCAGTAGCATTATCTTCAGGGAACTATGCTAAGTCAGGCTTCAAAAGAGGACAGAACTGACCAAGACTTATACCAAAGACGTGTGTTCAACTCACAGCATGACCAGTCTGTACCAGCAGGCTTCTGATCTGCTATCCCACAGCAGCTCAGGATCACAGTTGGGTTGTCTCTTCCTCAAAATGAGAAATGAGGTTTCTGATCACTTTTTGGTTGCTCTGCCTGCACCCTCTGGAGACCCCTATCCAGCCACACCATGCCAGAGAAATGCACAACCACTGCCAAGTGTCACCTGATGCCAGGCACTTGCACTGCTCTTTTTCCCTGAACTTTACCACATCCTTTTCTTGAGCTGGGAGAGCTTTAACATTATAGCCTTGATTTTACTGCATAGGTTCCTGATGAATAAACAAACACATGCAGGAAGGAGAAAAAAATAGACAAATGCAAACAATGCTCATAAACGGAGATGACTGAATGACGAAATTTGAGTATTATACTTCTGACTGAGTGGTTTATGCCAGACTAGTTCATGTGTAGACATTTGTAGGTAAAATCAGACTTTGATCTTCTATTTTATAGAAATGTCCAGGATTTAAGAAACTGAAAAATGAAAACTTCCAAGCACATTGTGCACTTTTTCAATGGACAACCATTAATTTTTTTATGCTTCCTATGATCAATTTTGTAAAGGTTAACCTTTTCATGGCACAGCTTCTTACTTGTATGCAGATAAAGCATGATGATGTTAACATTTTAAAAGAGCTCTTAACATAAAAAATTGAATTATTCTTATTATTAGGAAAAAGTAAATGGTTCCTAGCATCTGCTCACTAAAGGCTGCTACATTTTAACACACATTACAGCAGAAACACTATTCATACAATCATAACTTTTTGATTCATGAACTCTCATTTGACAAGACATCCACAAAAAGTGATGTCGCTTTTTAAAAATGCTAATTTAAATATATAAAACTGTACTAAAAATGAACAATTAATGAGACAATAACTGCTTTGTTTCAACTTAGTGCACTTTAGATTTGGGTGATCGAGCTCTATCATGCCATTTTGAGACAATTTAAGTCATTTTGTGTCACTCTAATGATTCAAGAAGAATGTCATCTGTGAAGGGTTGGTTTGGTCTTACAATGTTACACAGCTCATTTCAAACCACAGTGTATGCTAACTGGCTTGCATGACACAGGGAGAAACAGCAAGACAAAAATTTGTCAAGAGCTGCTAGCTGCTCCTCTTTTGTAGTTACTGTTGCTGGATGAAGTTGCAGTCTTGTTTCTTCAAGTATGTTCTGATCTTCATTTGCAGCATGTCACTGACAATGTACATTCTATCCAGCAAATAAGTTGTTTTCTCATAAAATCCAGCAAAATACACAGCTTCTGAGCATGTCAAGCACTTGACTGTAAATTCAAATTGAATGGTTATCAAAAATGCATTTTTCTGAAGGTAAGATGTAATAAAAATATTAAAGCCTCTCCATAATCTCTTGCATCTAATTTGGTCTTCATTTCAAAGCCCTCAAAAATATTTAAAGATAAAAGCAAGAGAATTGCAGAAACTGCATACAACTTAACTTGCTTTCCCAACTCACAACTTGGCATTCTCTTAAGAGACTACTTGGAGACACAAAATCCCCTATGTTTTTCAACTTAAGAATTGACTCTTTTTTTCTCAAGTGAAAGATTGAAATGTTTTCTAATTAATTGATAATCTTCCCCCCCCTCAAGATCAAAGACAAATTACTTGAGTACCTGTGAAATTAAGTACTCACAACAAACACAAATTTTCAATGGAAAGCTTTAAGACCAGGATTTTTGTCCCAGAAGCAGCTATCTTGCATGTTTATGAATTTTTTTCCTGCCTGTGTGAAATCCTGGCATTCATCCTTGCCTCTACAAAGAGATACTGAAACAATTTAGCATTCTGATGCTGAGATGGTGCTTCTGAGGACTGCCAAGCACACAGAGGAGAAAACAACTGAACAGTCCTAATAAAGCAGATAACGTGCTTATTTTGGAGTTGGTCTCTAAGGGAAAAAATGTAGCTACTGTCAAAACACGTGCTTTTAGTTTCATTTACACTTTGAAAACATTCAGGATTTCCTTTTACTAATATAATGCTTCATCTGCAACATTTTCAATGCTATTTTTAATGAAATAACTGTATGTCATTGTTATGTATTGTTTTTCTAAAATGTTATGCATTTATAACAATTTATTCCCTGTGACACCTAAAATTTGAGTACCTCAAACGTAAGCAGAGTAAAAAAAACCCCACTTAATTATTTTTATACTGCAAAGCACCCTAAAGTAACTGCATATAAAAGTTCTACACATGATGTGTTATTTGTTATCAAGGTATTGTAGAGGCCTGCATTGATGTAGACACACCATTTAATATATAAATAATTCCTACAAAAACATAACTCGTAAAAACATAACTCATGTAACAGTACTATTTAACACACTTTCACATGGTCTTTTACGGCATTCCAAATCAAAAGAGAGGTTGTTCAGATGAGAAATAAAACATTCCATGGGAAAGGAGAAACTACCAAAATGCATGTTTAGGGCACAGAGTACAAAATAATAAACCCCATGTTGTTTAAAATCTCCGTATGATCAGCTAACTTGATCTTTGTAGTTTATGCTCACCCTGTGTGGTGCTTCCCAGTGGCTTGTTATTTTACTTCAGCAGTAGAGGAAGAAAACTAGCAAAGCTCAGTAACCATACTGCATAGCTCAATGTAACCATGGAAGCATTTGTCCACTTGTCAGAGCCTCCCCAGAATGATTCAACCATTCATTTCATTGAATCAATATTGAAGCTTTTAAGATTTATTAGTTGAGGGAGGAGGAAAACTAATAAAACAAACTCCTTGTTGCTTCCCACTAAACACAACTTGTCACAGTAGGCATATTAATACCTTGTAAACACTTTACTGATGCCATGTGGGCTATGTTACTGTCTCTCCTGATGAAGATTACTAGTAAAGCATTTGCATTCACATGCCAAATACTCTCTGAAAGAACTTAAAGGTTTCTGACGTGTTTTGCTGTCTCGTATAGAAGCTGAATCAAATAGAAAGACAAAAGCTGGAAGAAAACAATGTGGGAGGAATCTGTTTTAAAATTCATGAAAATGCTCCCTTCAAAGAGACTGTTTCTACTAGATAATTCTTGCATTTATGATGGAAACTGACTATTTGTAATCATACATTAAGTGCTTTAAAAAGTTGAATGAGATGATTTATTTTACAATAAAATACATCATACTTATCTAAAAACAACTGAGGCAAAATTGAAACAAATTTGTTTTGTATGAAAAACAACCATTTCTTAAGCTGTATACTGGTAAGTATTTGAGATTACAAATAGCTATATCTATTTTTGTTGTAATCAATTTTATATTGAAAATTTGAAAGCAAGCACAGTAAGATGTTTACAGCTACAATATTATTATTTACTACAATGTTATTACATATTAGTAATAGCAGGAGCAGAGAGTATTAATTCCATCAATTTCATTTACACCCACATGCCCTTACCTAGGTAAAAACTGAAGGTACATTAAACACAGAGTTCAAATATCTGTCAATATAGCAGGCTGTGGAGGTCACGCCTGTTTCTATATCAAAGATTTTCATTACTCTGAGTCAGACCCTTTACCATGAAATAGCCTCCCAGGTCCTGCTCCCACTCCCTTCTACTCTTCCCTTTCCCTTTGACAAAAGGCTGCTTAGCATATACCACTATTCCAGCCAGAAACAGCTTAAAACAAAGGATAAAAGTAAAGCTAGGATATTTCAGAGAACCCTCTTCCTTGCCTATAGGGCTCTGTTCACATGGTAAGAATAGCAGAGACATGGAAGGGGCAGCTGCAGAGCTGACAGGATTGCAGGGGTGCCGAAGCCAGTAGGAGAGCACTTTCCCACCCAGTGGAATGACATCAAAGGACAGCTTGCCAGAGAAAGTTTTTCTCAGCTGTAGCTGTAGGTAACAATGTACCAATACAGAATACATCCACTGTAGAAATTTGTAAGTGAGGAAAGTCTGTATCAATTAAGATATAAACTTTGTGGATATGGTATATATTATAAGCAGGTTTAAAGGGTTATGTTATCAGCAAGTTCAGAAACATATAGGTTTACAGGCTTTGGCCTTACAGAATGCACAATTACAAAGCAACAGAGCATCTATGGGGCTGCTTTAGGATTTTATCTCCATATGTGACTGGACCTTACTGCTTTTACTCACCGATCCAAAGTGAGTATCCCCTTCCTTTGGGCTAGAGGTACCCTGCAGGCAACCGTGCCAGTGGGGGATCCACATAGAAGCTGCCTGCAGCCTCAGGTTTGCCCCACTGGCCCAGGATCCAGCAGCATTTTATACCCTCTGTACACTGACGTGTACCAAAGTCAATTGCAATCATCAGAGCTCTTCCATTCTTCCTGTAATTCCTACCTGGTGTGGCTCTTAGGACAAATCACACCGATCATCAAAAACAACTGCAAGAGGGGAAGATGTAGAGACCCAAGTATCTCTCGTCACCATCACAAAATTTCACTCTGAAAACATGAAAATATTTGTATTATGTAATTCAACAAGGGTTAAAACTAGATCTCCTCAACACTCTCTCCCTGTAAATACAAAATTCATAATTGAATGTTTGTGATATCAATATTAGTGGAAAGGGAATGAGAGTACTACAGTAATACAACTCACCTGATAAGCTGGTTCCATCAAAACAAGTCATATTAACACTGCTGAATACCTTCAAAGCTAAAATAAAGGTCTTCTGAAGCATTTTTATCTGACGAAACTCAAGCAGAGAAGCAGCTCACCCTAAGTATCCAATGTGATTCTGTAACTGGGAAAGAGAAAACAAATATGTTTCATCCTCAGATACATCAACAGCAGATTAGTGACAAGTAGCTCAGGTAGTGGAATTACTTTTCTACGTGGCACTAAAGGGGTGGACATTTGAAATTGCATAAATCCTGGTGTCTGCATTTTAAAAACAATGCTGAAACCCACAGAGGAGCTACATAAATCAAATTCCCCAAAACCAAGACTTAGAGAAAGCAGAAAATCGAAGCGAACAAATTCCGAATGCTTAATTAATTAAAAACAAATGAGAATAAGATTTGAGGACAGTGCAAATATTTCGTCAGAACTAAAACAAGTAAACTATTGATTGAATTTATTACAGACTCATCCAGTAAAAATTGGAAAGAATCTATGATAATCTTTAAAGCAAACAAACTAAAGCCAAAAACCAACAAACCAAAAAAAAAAACCCAAACAACCAAAAAAACCCCCAAATCCCACTCCAAAAATAATTTCAATTGCTACATTACCAAAAGTTATTCATCAATAGATAAGAATTCCAAATCTAATAACAAAATCCATCCATGAATAATTTGAAAGAAATTTTCAAGAAACTATACTGCATTTTTCCATACTTTTTACCATAACTGAATGGACTTTCTGATAGATTTTTCTTATTCAGAAGGTATTTAAGCAGTAAATCAGAAGCCAATATGCAGTTATTTACAGTTTTTTGAAAATATCAAACAACCAATGCACCCTACCGGCTGCATTGTGGAAGGTACATAGCATTTCTATTACGTATACATACTAAATTAATACAGTTAATTTAAAAAGTTACTGATTCCTGTCAAGTAACAAAAGGAGAACAGCAAATATGTAAAATGTTACATAGGGAAAATACAGTCTCAATCTACTAATATTTTTACATTTACTGTCATTTAAACCATAACAATAATAAACAATTAAATTCTGTGGTCATTTTTAATCCATTTTTGTTGTTGGACCCTTGCAAACCAGAAAGGGTTTACAGTAGTTTTGAGGATCAATGGTTGGACTTAGTAATATTAAGAGTCTTTTCCAACCTAAACAATTCTATGATAATAGCTAGAAGTATATATGCAAATATTTCCACTGGAAAACAGACTATGCAGTGTCTGTAGATTCAGCATAATTTGCTTCTTGCACTCTTTTATAGACATCTTAAGAAATTCCTCTTACTGCATCTTATGGTCACATCCTAATAACTTCCTTTGGTCTTTACTGGAGCTGCAGAGCTACTTTGACATTACTATTTCCTACAATTTTACTACCATCACCAATTTTCAAGCAGGGAAGCAGAGACAGACAAAGGCAGTATAATATTTCTGTGTGAATCTCTTAATGAGTCATAATTTATCATGTCATTCAAGCAATTCAACATTTAGACACTTTAACTAGCTATCTAAATGTAAATCTAGACTGGTGGTACCAAATCATAGAATGACTTACAAAAACAGTGGTGGCACATGACATGGGGTAACTTCCAGATAGAAAGAATATGTTTGGGATTTTAATAAAAATTACTAACAAGTTATATCAGATCTTCATTACAATGCTTTTCTAATAATTTTTAAAGATCTTCCTAATGTTTCTATGTGTATATTAAACTTCCTAAGTGTGATCAGGCCACACAAGAAATAATATGACCAAGAGGAATGTGGTACAGATCCATGCAGATGCTGCTGGAATGCCGTGGTGTGATTAACATTGACACTGTTGCTCACTGAGAATGAACTATTAGGATATGCAAAGTAACTTACACGGGAATAGAGAAAGGCTGTATTCCTATTAGCATTCACGGGAGCTATGCAGCTCAAGTCCTGTTCATCAAGTTTGGAATATACCCTTTTGTTATCGATGGGAAAATGTCACCAGTTACAAATGGTCACACACAGGGGTGTAGCAGGGTCAAAGCAAACTCCAATACTTTCCTTCCCCTTCTAAGGCAGAGTGCTGCTTCAGGAGTTCTTTTTTGACCTGATAGTACACCTCTGTAGTTAAAAGAAATGGTGAAATTCCCTGTTCCTGATCTTTGCTGTAGCCTCACCACCCAAAGTTTAAAGAAAACCTCCAAAAGGATATTCCATTAATGGTATGTTATGGGACAATCATTAGACACCACTACAGGCATCCTTGTGTATGAAGTCTGACTTCAAATTCCTCTACAGATCCACCCGCAGCACTGATGAGTCTCATAAAACAGTCTTTCAAATGCATGAATTGGGTGTGAGTCATCCGTTACCCAGCTACAGATTAACTGCAGTTACTTCACTTCTATTACTGAAAGTTTCCTTTAAAAAACAAAACAGAACTGTTTGGTGCTGCAAATATTCCTTGCCAGATATGGCACAGCACTTCTTAATAGATGAAATCCTAAATCACTAAGTTAAAATTAATTTTCTTCAATTTGAGATCCCACAAGAAAATCTTTGTATTTATGGGAAATTAATTCAATTCTGTCATTTTCAACACTGCTCTTTCCAGAAATACAGTCGTGGAAAGTTCATTCTACTTGCATTTAGCAAGCCCAGAAAGACACAAAATCATTCTGGGACTCCTACAAATATGCTCATACATTAGTCATGTAATCTGACAATTCAAGCTTGTCTTTGTTGGATATTGGCTTCCATGGGAGGCTGTATTTAAGCCTTCAGTGCAGCTGTGTAAATCAGCACAAGCTGTCCTTCTGACCCATGACAAAAATAGAAAGCTTATTTCTGAGCAGGCTTTGATTGGGAAGATGCTATGAGAGAAGACATTGCCTGTCTAGAAGCAATCACATTGTTCACAGTTAATTACACCTGAAACATTCAGCAAGGAAAATGTTATGTACATCCAAGCATCAAGAAAATACCCCTAGCTAGGCTACTAAATGGTTTAGAAATTGTCTGGACTTGTAAGAAACTTTGGTTTGAGGAAATTCTAACTACACTAGGTTTCCACTGGGCTATTTTAACAAATGCAGAATAAGAAAGCTTTAAAATTAGCTTCAACAAAATAAGTCCAACTTCCTGCAGGAACAAAATCACATTTCAGTGCTAGCACTATTCCATGCTTCTTCACAAAGGACAGTGATCAGATCCACATGAAATGGCCAGCTTCTTATTTTGTGCTGACTTCTGTACCTGAGAATATTTCTTTTATTTCAGGCAAACCTCTGTGCTCTTGAGAGAAATGTACTGCTCATGTTGTTGATGCCATTTGGCTAGGAAGTACCTAGATAGTCTTGGGAATATTTTTATTTTAACTGATCCATCCCTCATCCACAACAGAATACTATTTTAAGGTAGATACAGATAAATATATGTCTGTGTGTGATATATACATACACACACACACACATACACACATATATAAAAAATAGGCTGAGATGCAAGAACGCAATGTATCTTCACAGTTTGTTTTACAGTATCTGGGAATGTGGCTTCAATTAAGCTTCTGTGGGTGTGGATGAGACACTTCAGAGCTACACAATCGTTAGCTGTTATTTTTATGTCTTCACACTCAAGTCATCTAGTTTTCAAAATAAAGCCATAAAAAATCTTTTTTAATATCAAATACATTTCTAACTACTTTGGTTGTTAAGGAAAGTCTGGAAACATTGCATAGCAAGGCTCAAAAACAACTGGAAAAAACCACCCTAATTTAAAATTACCTTAAGATTAATCTGTTTAGGAACCAGACCTGCAAACACTTTCGTCTTCAACAAGTTTTTTACAAAATATTTAGCCTAACCTTAGAGCTGTAAGGTTTTTTAAGGAACACTGTTCTTGCTCCTGCTGTAATCCAAAACTTCCCCCTAAGGCTGTGTCAGGAGAAAGACACACTAGATTAAATTTACTAGTCAGACTAGGACATCCGCCTTTTGCCTCAGCACCCCAAAAGCTGCTGAACAAAAATGATTCTACTAGGGAAGGAAAGCTGAAATATCTACAGGGTTTAATTTGTGATACCTCTCTTGTGAGAAAGATCTATCAGCGCGGGCTGTGCTTCTGTACGACAGCAGCACTAGTCCCGAGGGGACAGGTGCGAAGGGATATAAAGTAACTGCCGGGCAGCTTCTGAGGGTGAAGCAAGATTTTAAGAGGCAGACGGGAGCAATAGATACAGAACGTGGAAAGGAGCTGGGAACAGTAGGCAAAAAGCGTCTCAGAAGAACCCTCTTATTGATCCAAGTACACGGCAACTTCGTATATCTGAGCAGACTCCGTTTCTCCAGGAGGATCGGCAAGACCACACGGGCGGCTCGAAGAGAAAGCGGGGGTGAAGCACTTTCCCGCCCGGCAGCGCCGGCCCGGCGCTCTGGCCTCCAACGCCGAGCGGCTCGGCCACAGCGCTCTCTGGGCCGCGGCGGAGCGGCACGGGGCGGAGCAGTACCGGGCAGCGCCGGAGCGGGTGGGAGCAGTCGGGAGTGGCTCGGTGCCAGGACTCGCTCTCCCGCCGGGCCGACACTGCCGGCTCCTCACGGCCGAGCCCCGGAGCCGGAGCCGCCGCCCCCGCCCCCGGGGCTGCGCGCGGCCGGCGCCTGGGCGTGGCGGCGCTGCGGACGTGGCGACACGGCCGCCATCGCGGCGGGTCCCATGCGGAGCGGGGGCAAGTAGAACCGTGGCCCGGGGCGGAGCAGGGCGGCGGGCCCGGCTGGATCGGCACGGCACGGCACGGCACGGCACGGCACGGCACGGCACGGCACGGCACGGCACGGCACGAGCTGCTCTCACCTCCGCGCGGTGGCGTGGCCGGCAGTTGCTGCGTCGGGAGGGAGCTGGGTGGGGACGAGGAGGAGGGGCCGACGTGGGGCTCCCCGCGGAGGGCGCCACGCCTGCTGTCCGTTCCACAGGGCCACCCGCGGAGCATGGCCGGTAGAGGCGCCGGCAACGGCCCGCAGCCGCCCGCCGTGGCGCAGCCGCTCGACGGCGGCCACCTGTACCCCTTTGTGGGCGCGGAGAGCGAGGGGCCCGAGGAGGAGGGCGAGGTGTCGGAACTGCGGCCGCGGGGCAAGGAGAAGGTCCGGCGGAGCGCGTCGAGGGACAGACATGATATCGTCCTGTTGACGAAGGACATCCGCGAAGGGGACACGCTGAACGCGATCGCGCTGCAGTTCTGCTGCTCGGTGAGTGCCCGGGCCCGGGCCCGGGCCGGCTGCTCGCGGAGGCAGCGCGTGGGAAACGCCGGGTTCTCAGAAGTGGAAAATGACGTCAGATTGTTCGTGTTACAGCGCAGGGTTCCGCTTCCGTGGGCTTTTCTCCTTAAAACTAATATAAGTGTGAGAAACAAGTGCATAGTTTTGGTTGTGGCGCTCTCTCCAGAGTACATGTTGCATTCAAAGCTGTGCTTCAGTCACAGGTCGGCGCATCTAGTGCCGCCCTCGCTGTTGGGCTGGGTGACGAGGGTGTTGGTGAAGCGTCTTAAGGGTTTGTGTGGAGCCCTAATTCCATCAAAGTAGGGGAAAAAACCCTTTGTATTTTTCTTTTTAATTTTGCTAAATTACCCTAGTATTTTAAGCATGAGCATGCTGTACTTTTGGGAACATTCCACCCCTGTACACCCTTCTTTGTGCTCACTGCTTCTAGCTCAGTTCTTACATTAGTCCGGTAAATGTCCTGCCTACGCAGTAATTTTTCGTGCCAGTACTATTAAGGCAGTGGCATTGGTCATGGTAGATGTTTCCAGTTTTACCAGGTCCGCTGTGTGTGCTGATGGGAGATTGACTGCTAGGTGCACAGGTGCCATGAGATCAAGTTCAAGATCTGTATATACAGAATATGCTGTCATCTAATTCTTCAGGCAGAAAGAGAATTGGGGGCCTCCTGTTGTGACTTTGGGTATTAAAGTCTTGACATAACCGTCTCCTAATCATGACAGACTTTAGCCTCATTGAGCAAGTCTCAGCTTCAGAAACTACTGCAATTGTGGGTGTTTTGAGCTGGTTTACGAGCTCAAGCCTCCCTAAGAAAGCAAGGATAACTAAATTGTGCTCTTCCTTTAAAATTCAAGAGAATGTGGAAGAACAATCCCAAGGCTTGAGGCAAGAAGTATAAGTTGCATTGTGGTGGAATCATAAATTGCTGCATTTTGCAGTCTTTTATTCTTATCCAATTTGTTCAGCATCATACATGAAACAAATGCACTGCCATAGGAACTAAAGGACTTCTTCACATTAAAAAGGTCTGTGTGAACTTGGATACAGTGCATCTTCAAATGGGCACAATTCCTGGGTGCTTTGCAGGTGTTGCAGAAAAGCACTGATTTTAAAGTACTTCATTATGGTGAAGTCTGTGGCTGTGCCTTCTCTAGTGAGGGAGTTACTATCTGAAAATGAAGCCAGTGATTATCCCAGGGCACTTAAATCCCTGCAGTGTGTTTCATGATATACTTAAAATCTGAACTTGCTGCAAGCAAAAGGAGATTCATTTTAAGCAAGAATAGGGAAAGGAGAGAGCTGACTCAGGTACGGTAGATGACAGTTTAAAAGTTACATTTGTTTTCTGCCTTAACCCCCAGAAGCAGCAAAAAACACACCTGTGGCTAGATGAATTGTAAACTCATACTTTTGTAACAACTCCTAACTCAGAAGTTTTTAATTGAATTAGAAATTAACAGTAATTTACATAATTTGAAAACTTAGTGGGGTGAAGTCTCATTAATTTAACAGAGATAGTTGCCAACTGATAGCTGAACATACATATAAGTAAATACATCTATGTAAATTTATTTTCAGTCGTCTTATCTGGAGTGAGGTAGTTTTTGCATCATAATTAGTTTCCTTCTTGCTGTAAAGTTGCTTAGATTTGGTCTTTAACCTTTTCTGACTTCATACTGTGTATGAATGGGTATCAGTTTAAAAAAAAAACAAGCGTAATGGTCATAAAAACCTACGGCCTTGCCTTAGACTTCAACTTAAAATCTGAACTTAATTTGACCAAAATGATATTAATTTTGAGCAAGAATATGGAAAAGGAGAGCTGACTTGGGTAGGGCAAAAACAAAGGCCTTATCTTTGTTTCTTTACAAAAGACTCCTTTCTTCTTAAGGGTGTAGTGCTATTAAGAAAGTTTTGGTTCAATGGACTATGATGTTTTAGCTGTTGTTTTCATTTTTAGGTTGCAGATATCAAGAGAGTTAACAATCTTATCAACGATCAAGATTTTTTTGCCCTGAGGTCTATCAAAATTCCAGTGAAAAAGTTCAGTGTATTGACTGAAACCCACATGTCTCCAAAAGGAAGACCAGCTCTTCGGCCTGCTCTGTGTTCCTCAGAAGTACAGGAAACATCTCTTTGTGATAAATTCTCTGCTAATGAGACTGCTGGCAACTTCTTAAAAGAGGTTGATCGAGATATAGAAGAAATAGTGAAGTGTAATGATACAAAGAGAGAGAATCTGAACGAAGTTGTTTCTGCTTTAGCAGCCCAACAGATCTCTTTTGAAACTGATGGTAAAACTAAAAAATGCAAGGATCCTTACTATGGAGCAGACTGGGGTATAGGATGGTGGACAGCAGTAGTGATTATGTTGATTATTGGCATAGTAACTCCAGTTTTTTATCTCCTGTATTATGAAGTTCTAGTGAAAGCAGATGTCAGTCACCATTCTCCAATGGAATCTCCCCATTTGTTTGTCACAGCAGTATCACATCAGAAAGAAATAGAAAATGGAATAAATCCAACAAATATTGTGAGAGTTGATAATCAAGGAGACTTTCAGCATTAATAATGGAAGACCCTAGACAACTGTTATTTGTAGATATATAACATAACCTTAGGTAAAGGGGAATCCAGAGAATGTAAAATGCACTCAGAATGCAGAGAAAAAGTGTACTGATGTGTGATTTGCCTTTATGGGCAGTGTTCCACTACAGGGTTATTTCTGGGGATCACATAATCTCTGAATATGCCTGAGACAGGCAATTTGCAAGACTGGGGTGTAACTTAAGGTATGAAGACAACTCTGAAGCGTCGCACTTTTTTCTATTTTGATAGGCATATTTCTTCATTAATGATGAGGTGAAAAAACGTAGTTCAAACTAATACACAAGGAGTCTCACTGTGAGTGTGTTTTACAGCCCAGATATGGGCATGTGGGGATATGTAACTTTTAAACATCTGAAAGTATTTATAGAATTAATTCATAGTACACTTGACATTTTAATATCAGGTTTACAGTTGTAAGTTAAAGCGGTATTCTCCTAATTCTATCTTTCTTATAGAGTAAGATTTTTTAAAAAACTCAATTATTCCATAATTAATTGCCACTATAAAGTTGTCTTTTACAGCTGACTATTGCAGAGGCAGTAAACTGGAATCTTGATATCTTGTGCCTATGACTAACCCATTCTTTAGTACTTTTCACTATAGGCACTAGGGTATTTGTTTTCTCTGTGTGACTGTGTTCCTCAACACAGTCCATTTAGGAGTCTTCCAGAAACTTTACATTCTTCCTTGGTATCCTGCTGAAAACTGACTGGACTGCCTTCTCATCTGGTCACCTGCATGTAGAATGAAGTGCAGAAGTGTGGCACCTTGCTGTAACTGCCCCAGTGGTCCTTATTTTCTGCTAACAGATTTATTTTTTTCCCCTCCCAGTTAATCTCAGTTCAGGACCAATTGATTCTTCAGACAGCAGTCATCTGGGTACTGAGCATGCTAATACTGGTCTTGTGCCCATGTGTTGTATTTCTGTGGGGAATGGTTTTTCCCCCCAAGACCCCTAATGCCTGTAACCATATGGTTTGACCTTTCCTTCCTTTCTTGACCCAATTGGCTGAGTGCTAGCCATCCCTTCCTGAGTAAGAGATCAGATAAAGACCCTGTACTTCCTTGTTCTTTCTCTTGCCCCCCTGGAACCCTTCAAGAATAAATGCCTTGGAATAATTCTGGGGTTGAAGCCTCTTTTGGAATCTTTCGTCCTGTCCCTCTGAGATATCCCTCCAAAGCCTCTCAAGAAACTGAGCTAGTCCCTGGGGGGCTGCAGGGGGATATTTTCACCCAGGAACCTCAAGCACTTAACTTTTTTCTGAGATGTCCTAGAAAACTTCAAATGATATTTAATGCCTGCTAGCAAATTGCAGCAGAATTGACAACTTGTAGCTTGAGACTTTCTCTTTATATAATAGTGTATTCATTAACCACTCTGCTCTTGAATGTTTCTCTTGGAGTTTCATGATCAGCTTTAGTTTTCCCCTCTTTTTCTTCCCCATTTGAAAATTCTAAAAGATAAAAAACCCCACACCTCTGGACTTTTCATACAGAAAGGAGGTACTTGTGTACTCAGAATACTTTTAAATAAAAACTGAGAGGGTGCCTATAATTCTTTTGGTTATATATGCCTTGTGGAGCAAGAATTCCACTGCTCTGTTCAAAATAGTATTTATTACCAAAACCCAAGATAACATACTTGATTAGGACTTAAAAAGAGAGAAGTGGAAAAACAGTATCCTTTAAACTACTGTTGTAACCTTTCCAATGAGTGGCTTGACTAAGTATATACAGTATAAAAAGTCAGGTACAGTGAATGTGTTCTAACTAAACTATTGAGGTATTCCAAAATGCTTTGTCAGATTCTGAGAGTAAAGACTTGGGCCCCATCTATTCTTGGGGCACCTGTTGCCTCATGAAGTGGGGCAGATAGTCTTCACTGGCATGCCAAGTATATGAACAAGAATTGGCTAACTTTTATTACACTGAAATTCAGGCAGGCCAAATCTTGAAGGAAAATGGTGTACAGTCAGGTAACTGAACTATGATCTGTGACTGTTTAACCTTTTGATTAAAGGAGCATCTGTGGAGATAGTGAGCCTACTCATAGTCTCTACACTAGAAAAGGCATTACAAACAGCATGAACTTGATAGTTTGCATAACATTTCTTTTCAAAGGTCTTTTCAAATAGTAGTTCTTTTTGTTAAGAGAATATGCCAGTAAAATTAGCATAAACACTGAGGTAGCAGATCTAATGCTACATGAAAAAAAGTTACACAAAATAATATATGGTGGCTAAAGTGATACAGCTTTCATGGTTAAAACTTCAAAAGATTACTTATTCAGACAAGAAAGCTTTCGCACATAAAAACAAATGTTTCCTATATAGAATGAAACTTGTTATATAATGCATTTTTTTTGCTGCAAGCCTTTTTATTGTTTTGCTTCTTCCATCATTCTGTTGCTGAAACTCACCAGTTCTAATACTTTATCCTTCCATTTCTTATGAATTCATCAAAGAACATTAAATTAGCTATTGTGATGATGCAGCATAAGCCTAATTTACAGCACATACCTGAACTGATGGTTACTAAATTGCTATTGGTGCAGAAGTGAAATTAACTGCAGTTGTGGTTTGACTAGGCCAGGAAGGTCTCTTACCTGTTGATGTATGGATACAGAGGTCTGTAGTGGTACAGCTGAAGAGTCTTCTTGTGTGTACCAGACTTTGGGTTTTTACAATGTCGAAGATCTGTGGCTTACTGGTTCTGAGTTAAGGGTGATGTGCCTTGATTTACCTTAGTTATCGATAAGCAGTCTTTGGAAAAACACAGAGGGACAGCTGTTTCATTGGACTATATTCCATTCTAACCAAGTACCTGGCCTATTTTTATGTATGTATTATGTAGCATATTTCATACAGTGCATTTTTAATTCAAGTTAACTTTATCAGAAGATGCAGTAGATCTATTTTCAAGACTGTAGGACTCCTCATCCTGGTAATCTACAATCGTTCGCTGGCTTGGCTTTCTGCAGAATGTGGGGATCTTTGCAGCTTTTTTTCAAAGTACAACACAACTGGTAATTCATCATTATATGTCAGTCCTGAATAAATATGGTAACTGCTCTGTGAGGAACTTAAACCTGATTCAAGTTAAAATCTGTGAAGTTAGTCTTTTAGAAACTGACGTCTTAAACAAAAAAAACCAAAAGACAAATAAACAAAAATCCCAAAAGGAAACAAACAAACAAAAAAAACCTCCACAAACATGGAATAATTGAGTTGTAAATCACCTTTTGGATTAATTGCACTATGTTGGTCAGGAAATGGGTTTTAAATTTAAGCGCATATTACACAGTTGGATCATATAAAATCTAAATGTTTTAAGTCTGGTATACTTTGGAGTAAGTTCTCACAAATAGTCTTTGTAATTTTTATAAGGGCTGAAAATAAAACTTGTGAAATGTTTCTGAGTGAGGATGCAAGTCGTATTTTAAATAAATTTCTGCTCCTCTGCTTTTAGAAGAACGTACGTAATATATGTAAAATAAAGATTTTATTTTAGACTGCAGTGAAAATGGTGCATCTAATATATTTTTAGTTCTATGTACTTTGCATGTTTTATTACAGCAGGCCACTACTTGTATTTGTTTAGGCCAATTTTTGTGTATGATCTACAGTAATAATCCTTGGCCAGCAAGTACTTTGTTGCCAGTAGCTGCAAGTAGCATTCATGTGCAGCATACCGTGACTGCACCCTTTGTGGTTTATTCTGTTCATGCCTTGTAAACTTTGAACTTTTCTGCATAAATTTAGGAGAACTTTTTAGTTATAACTTAGTTATGAACAATTAAGGGAGAGTTCAGTGAAGTTCTTAGATGGTAAGATGACACTGAAAGCAATATTCTTTTTCTATGCCGTAAATTAGGATTTGAATATATGCCTGTCCAAATTTGAAGTTTGCTGAAAACCAAAGAACAGTTTTAAGGTTTACTGGCATAATGGTCTTGCAATAAATTCTAAGCAATCAGAAAATCAGCTTCTGAAAAGAGGGGCAAGCATTACACCTCTGGAAGAGAACAATCTTCTTGCTTTTCGGAAGTGTCTTAGCACTGATCTATGTCCTTGCAGTACTTGTTCCTAATTGATGGCCTTATTTGCCATAGCTAAACTAATCCTGGAGGGTCCAGCCTAAGACTTTGCTATTTCCTCTGGAGGATAGAGAAAAAGATACGATTTTTACCAGAGTAGTATTTCTCAACAGTGCAGTATGAAGACAGTTGCCTGTTAGCAGAATGATGAATGGCGAAAGTAATTGGTCCTCAAGAATTACTGTCTGCTGGAGAATAAGATACTGTACTTGTTCAGGCAAGCCACAACTTGTCAACAAATTGTTACTCATGCAGTAACTCTTTTCTGCTGTTAATTTTATAGTTCGATCTTTGACAAAAGCCATCTATTTGCATTCCTTTTTGTAGGGGGCAAGAAGTCTCACCATTCACCTTGAACAGGGAGGACAGGTAGCAAAAGCAGTTATAGTCACAGCAAGCAAATGTAATTTTCACCATACTTGCCTTATTCACATCTTCTATGTTTTGTATATCACACACAAGAAACAGGCACACCCATTCAAGAAACAACTGCTGATATGTGTGATGTTAAAAAAGAAATTAACTGGCAGAATACATTTCCTGAGCAATGCAGCTGAATGTTTATTACCCGTTGTTGTCAACATTTCAAAATAACAGTGGTAAATCTCTGAGGTGTGACCAGCATAGCATTTTACTTTCATTTCGTTTATATATGATAGGTATTTTATCAGAACACTTGAGAATTACACCTTAAAGACCGAATCCTTGCTGCAGACAGAAGTTAACAGAATAATGCAGAATTTTTTCCCAGTCACCAGTGAGGTGAAATACCTTTTTAAGAAAATAAAACCAACCAACAAAAAAGCCCAAAACCCCTAATCAACAGTAATGTAGTAACAATAAAAAATAGTATTTTTTACTATCAAAAGACAGAGAACAAGGTACAGAGAATGTGCTGTCACAGTGTTCTTCAAGTATCTAATCTCAGTAATAAGTTTTCAACAATACAGCTGTTGGTTCTCAAAAAGGATGGGTCCAAACATTCAGCTTTTTCTTTTTCTTGGCATTCTCTTAGTTTTCTAATTAAATCATGCATTAAAATACTTCACATTTTTTTCTATATTTTGGGGTTTATTTCTTATTGATTTGTTGTCTGTTTCTGTCTAGTTTGTTCCATAGGAAAGTAAACACATCAACAATTACATAGATAGCTGTCATCTGCCAGCTCACTTAACAGCTCTGAGGTAAGAAAGTATTGTCATAAGAGGAGGAGAAACTGACACAAAGGGCTCAAATTTTCATGAGGGCACTGGTGTAAACCAGGATTCCATAATTTCTTAAATTCTTCCATATATTCTTTCTAAGCCAAATTATCTTTAATTATGATTTATGCTGATTCAAAAAAGTAATAATATATTTTAATGTGTTTCTTATTACCAAAATAATAAAGGCAATGTGTTCTTCTAACTAGACAAACAGTTCTTCAAATTACTGTGATTTATCTGTATTACTAAGGTCCTTCCAAGTGGGTTTATATTAAAGTGCATAGTTGTCAATTGTTTTTTAGTTACCTGAACTCATAAAGTTTTTTCAGAGGAATCAGCTGCCAACAAGCAGCTTATGTCCATAAAGGCTATATGTCTTTTTTTTACAGTGGTCACCAAGAATTGCATTATTTATTTCAAGATTTTACTGTTGAGGCATAGAATTGACTAGTGCAAATGCTTTGACACAATATCCAGTAAAATGCATATTTTTTTTTCTGTGCAGAGGAGACACAATGGCATAAGTCTTACACTATTAGTAGGCATTGCAGAGGAACGTCAATTAAAAAGGAGCGTCAGCAAAACACTTTGCAAAAGAACAAAACAAGGATTCCCTAGCCTCTTTTACAGCATAGTACAATTATACTCCAGCATGTTTTTGGAGAGCCTGCTTAAAAGCAACACAGCTAAAGCAGTAACTCTACTGATACTCAACCTACCTCCAGAATTTAGCTTCAAGTAGTATAAGGCTTGAGCAGTATAACAGGTAGAAGCAACAGCTATGTTGCTTCAACCATATTGCCATCACTGACAGCACCAAAGGCATCTCCATCTTGAAAATTGAAAGAAATACAGTAATTTTGCTAAACCAATGGAAAAATAACCTCACTATATATGTAGAGAACACAATTTATAGAAGAAACATGATTTAAACTGCACTTGAGCACCCATACTTTAAAACAGTAATAGATTCTTGGGAAAGAAAAAGGGAAATCCTGTAATGAAGTCATGATATATATGAAACAACAGGCATTACTGTTTTAGTGATGAAAAGGAGTAATTGTGTGTATTGATTGTGTCAGAACACATTCTTGTGTACAAGATCTTTTTTACAGAGCTCTTTGTGAGTAACAAGTCTAGAACGCTCACTTAAATTTACAATGCAGTGTAGTGCAAGATCATGAATGTAATTATTTCTCTCACAATAACTTTGCTTTATTGGGAGCTAGGCACGTTTCTTTGCCAGCCAACACACGATCGATGACTAGGATCTGACTCTGTAAATAGAAAAACTAACATTTTACCTCTTCATGCTCTTTTTCATCTCATTCCTCTGATTCTTCTGCTTCTTCATCACCCTCACCTTTTTTCTTTTGTTTCATCTTTCTCATCTTCAGATTTTTCTTCTTCCTAATCCTTCTTTTGTAGCTCCTGTCACAAGGCAATCTCTTAATAAGGTAATTCCATGTTACAGCAACAGCATATCCTCCGTACTACCGAAGAGTTAACAGCAGTTAACAGCAAGACAGCATAACAATGCTATGCAAATGTTGTGCGTCAGTATTTAAACCAATATGATGTGAAGTACAAAAACTTATTAAGGATTTATTTGGTTAAGCATCAGCCATAAAAAAACATAATAAACTGAGATGATGATTTGCCTTTACCATCCATTGTTAGAACAGCTGGCAGAAGGCCATGTCATACTTGATAAAGCAATACCACATACTGTATGTAATACAACTGCTTCGAACAACTGGTGGATCACCAGGAGAAAAATACAAAGCTGGTTCACCTTTAAGGTTCCCACTGCCACGTGGTTAGTAATTGCCTACAAAACATAGGTCACTTCCTAAGTTTCTGTATGTTTCTTCCTTCGCAACTTACTAAATTGTTTTAAGTCCCAACATCAGTAGATTGGTGAACAACAACAAATTTAAAAGTACCGGCACCAATTCCTCCTTCTGCAAGCTCCACTAGTAGCTCTAATGTTCACATTAGGCTGTATTGCTACCCAGTGAAGAGCAATTGGTTGTTGTGTTCAAGCACAAACAAGAGCAAAGGCATTTCTTCAAAGCCAGACTCTATCCTTACCCACACTGCAGAACAGTTGTCTGTAAGAGTAACAAGACAAGACCAAAAAAAGTCTGTGCTGGTTAATCCATTTGTACTAATAAACATACTACATTTCATTTTCCTTCAATTTCTATTGTAAAATTTAGAAATGGTATGCACATCTTACCTCAGTTTTTTTTAATCGCATACAGATCACTTTTAGGCTCAGAGTTTTTTTGCCTTTTTTGTTTTTGCACCTGGTGAAATAAAATACATCACTGTTTTTTTTAATGTGAAAAAGACAAATTCTCTTACTTTACTTGTTCTTAAGAGTAAATTCATCCTGAATATGCCATGGAAATCCCATAGTTTCTGTATTAAAATTACCTTAGACTTTGAGCTACATCATTCATAGAGATGTAAATGTCTGATTTATGTAAGAGATGCCTAGAAGACCCATATGAAATTCAGTTTGAGCAAGTAGTTGACCAGAGGCTGGGCTAAAGTACGACATTCAGCTTCACAAAATGCTAGTCATCTATATACTTAAAGTATGTTAAGAAACTAGAAAAAAATCTCACTTGTTATGTTTCATCATCTTGAAAAGATAACTCATTTTTACTGCTTTATACAAGACATTAATTGATGATGGGTGCTTCAGACAAGTAGATGTAAAAAAAGAAGTGTAAGTTCATTAGCTCTAACAGAAGTCATGATTTTTATAGCCACATGGCTTTTGGACTACAGTTGGCTCTCATCTAATGAATCCATGTTGTGTTTTTCTACTTGGTCCCCTGATTCATTAACGTACTCTTTATCAAGTTACTCCCTGATTAACTACATAGTGGAGCAAAGATCAAAAATAGCATTCCATATACCCAGGTAAAAGTTACTTGAATGGCAGCACCCTAATCCAAAGTTCCCCAAATACCAGCCAAATACTCAAGGAAGCAGAACACTGGAAACTGCTGAGAAAACACCTATATTTTATCAAAAGTATTTGTCATAAATAACATTGAGTTTATTCCAGTGCTTTGCCTAGGAAAAGATTATATGACTAAACCACTGCACAGAACTCAGGGAACTCAAGTGCTCTGCAAAAATATGAACAGCATCAAAGCAAACACATCCAGAATGAAGTAGGCTTTTTAGGAAAACGAGCAGAAAGTGCAATTCAGAATTATCATCAGCACAAACTCCTGCAGGCTTTCACAGATAATGCATGTAGAACAAACTCACATGGGATTTGTCCCTAAAAGCTGGGCATCTTTGGCCCTTATAAAATAAAAGACACTGACCCATTTTTAGAACTTCAAGCAAAATAGCTCCCTACATTACATACCTTAGAGGTGCAGTGCAATACAATCTAATCTAATTTCCAGACATCTGGTCTTGTAGTACTTGGGCTAAAATGCATGCATTTGAGTGCTGTATACCTATGCATATGGCTGACCTACGATGTCAGCTTAGCCCAGATGACATATTTATTTATTTATTTATTTATTTATGTAGGGGTTGGGGTTTGTTTTTTTTTTCAGCAGGCACTGCTGGTATCTAGGATACTGCATTTCACAGCCCAGGGTCACTGTGGGCGAGAGGTGGAATTCTACCCCAAGTTTTATCCCTGAGAAGCCAGGTGGTCGGTTAAGACAGGTCTTCAGTTAAAACATTCAGGGAAACCAGAAAGAGGGAGGAGAGGTGTGTAAAAGTAAAGCTGTCCCCTTGAATGGAACTGTACTGATCCCAAAACTACTCCTGCAAGCTAAAAAGGGAGAACCTGGTTTGAATTTCTGTGCAAATTCTGTTGATTTGTTCACCTTTATTCCACCATGGTTAAGGTGTGACCTAAGTTATCTGTGCTCAAAATACTGCAAAGACAGCCATCAGGAGCTCTAATGGGTCATTGATCAGCTATGAACAAACTTCTGGAATCATATATAACTCTGTATCATCAGGATTCCACAAAAACAACCCTAAATGCATCATCAGGAGTTCACAAAAACCCCTAACCCCACATAGTTTTTGCTTTTATGGGTCCTGACTTTTTAATGCAATAAAATTCTGATGGTCAGCTGATCTTTGCCATTATAACATGTGGAGGACTGTACTTTTAAGAGCCAGTGGAGAAACTGGTACTAAAGAAAGAAAAATTCCCCCAGTGGGCAGTGATTCTCTTTTTATGATCATTACAACATTATTTTAATGAGAAATAATAATTTATTATTTCATTGGATCTTGGGGCAAAAGCTATTGAGCATATATATAGCTTTCTATATATGCACAATATATGGTTTCTTCTTTTAGAATATAAACCCCACGTATATTCTGGTCCCACCTTTGGAGATTTTGCAAATAAAAATTTCATTTTCAGTTAAATCTTACAGTCTACCTTCAGTACCATGCTTCTCAATGATGCTCTAAAAAAGATTCCTGCTGAGCCAGTCTCTGTGACTATGCACATTCCCATTCCTTTTTCTTTTTATCTGTGGACTGAAAAATTACACATTAAAGAGATGGAGAAAAAGAACAAGAAAGCAAACAATTATATATAAATGCACAGCTAAACACAGGAGGCCAAGTGTTTCTTCTGACAGAAGGCCACGAATTTCTACAGAGAACTTAAAATAAGTCATGCGTACTAGAAAACACTTAGAAAAACAAATTATGCTGTGTAATAAAAATCTGTTTTCCTGTAAGAACTACCACTACCCGTTCCAACTGCTTTTGAAAGATCCGATTCTGCAGACAAAAGCTGGAAAAAAAAAAAAAAAGTAAAATCAGGGAAAATAGAAAACAACCCACATTAAATTACATATAAAAGGCTTAAAAAATGCAAAAGTCAACCAATTCATTAACAAGATAATTGAGAAACCCAAAATATAAAGGAAACCTGACCAGCCAGTTACTATTGAATAGAAGGATGAGTGCTGATTAAAGATACAAATTTTTCAAAACAAAGGTTTGTGGATTTTTTTAAAAAATTTTTCGCGATTATGTATCTTGTATGTTAATACAGTGCATCAACACAAAAGGCAAAAAAAGGAGGATAAGTCTGTTCCAGTAAGTAAAAACATCCTACAGAAGCAAAGTAAAAATCACAACAGACAGGCAGACTAATAAAATATTTAGAAAAAATCTCCCATAAGCCTTAATGGTTTAGCCTAATTAGCATTTCTAGCAATTTTTTTCCTCTAACTACCTCCAGTGCGGCTTCTGTCTCTCAACTACAATGTAATATTTCCTTCTTAAAACATATACCTTTTTTGTTTGCCTTCTTTGGTTTCATCTCTCTTGGGAGTCTTCTCCAATCTGTACAGAAAACAGATATTTTATATCTAATTATGTTAAAGAATATAGAAAAATTATTATTTACAGCAGTAATCCTTCCCATCACCAGGGAAAGGAAGGGAACCCTTTTGTGCTTGATCCTATTTACATGCATGCCAAAATGTTTTAGCACAATAGTTTCAGGGAATTCTAGCTGTAATTTAAATTGAGAGACTGTCATGATTGCCATTTCACCCACATGATGAGAACTGGCTTCTATCCCAAGGAGACAAAGTTCAGCCATTCCAGTGACCCATGGGCTCTTCAACTTACTTAATTATTATG
This sequence comes from Chamaea fasciata, assembly GCF_029207755.1. Taxonomy (NCBI): domain Eukaryota; kingdom Metazoa; phylum Chordata; class Aves; order Passeriformes; family Sylviidae; genus Chamaea; species Chamaea fasciata. Next base: position 34,525,935 of record NW_027094089.1, on the reverse strand, counting down.
TAACTAAGTTTGCAGTATTGAGCTATAAAGATATGGTTGAGGAAGGCTAATATTATAAAACACAGCTCCCCATGACAGATATCACGTTACATTCTACTAATATCAGTGTTTGCTCCCAGTTCAAACTGTTATCTGTGCAGTGAGTAAGGTAAAAGGAAAGCAAGAGTGAGAGCTAAAGTTTGCATTTGTGCTGCAAATCAGTTATTGTAACTGAGTAAATAAATAAAAGCAGATTCTTTCTTTTTTCTTTTGTTTTTTCTTTTTTTTTGGACAAAACAATACTCACCTTGTTCTGAAATCATGCCAAGTGAAGTAACTCTCTACATACAGGACTGGAAGGAATATATAACTTGGTAATCATTTCATACTTTTTTATTGTTGAAAAATAGTGAATCAAACACTTAAAAGATCAGAACATTTCACAGGTTCATAGAAAATTAGCCTTTGATAACCTTAGAATTTACCTGGTATCCATGCTTCCTACTCCTTTTCATTGTCCTGGTACTCTTCACTATCTCTCAATTGCTACAAAGAAAGTGTTATTCAGTTAAACTAATTAAAAGGCAATTCAGACACAGTCCTTGATATTTACCTGTAACTAAACATACAGAGTATTTTTCTAATCCCATGTTGAACATTTTCCTGTTGTCAAACAGTAAAAAAAAGCAAACAAAAAAACCCACCCCAAACCAAACAAAAACCACCCAATACTCCAAAAATACTATAATTTATTCTTTTACCCTTGAAAAGCATGAAATTGTTAAATGCAGATTTCTTCAGAGACTAGGCTGAAACATCTAATATAACATTAACACTCAACTCTTCAAGAGTTTCATAATCAAACCTTTATTACAAAACCAGTGAGTAACATTTAACATCACTTTGTTAATCATAAATGGTATCCAGTCTCAAAGTTCCCAAGTCTCATAGGTTATATCTGATCATCAGCTCCCAAAACTTCCAGTACTGCAATGGAAAAGCTTTGCATCCTATCCAAAACAGCAGCTAAATATTTAACCTCCTTCCAGGCACAAGAACTAAATTGAGAAATACATTGTAAATAGTACAGTAGTCATACAGTGTAAATATATCATTTATACTGAATAATCTTTTACATACAATCTCTAATGCCAAAAGCAATACCAACACTTTATTATTTTTAAATCAGTCTCATTTTTTCCGGCCAAAATCACCACATGCAACTGCAAAATCCACTTCATGCAAAATTACTGCATTTGATTTCACTGTTAAGCCAAGAAGAGATAATATTTGCAGATATTTTACAAAAAAAAATAGTAACAAAGATAGCCTTTGACCTTTATAGTCAAAGACTTCTAGCACATGATCATAGACTCATAGAATTGCAGAAAGTTTGAATTGGAAGGGAACTTAAACATCATCTCTTTCTAACCCCACTGCCACAGGCAGGGACATCTTCCACTAGATCAAGATACAAAGCCCCATCCAGCTTGGCATTGAACACCTCCATAAATAGGGCATCCACAACTTGCCAGAGCAACCTGTGCCAGTGCCTCAACACTCTCACAGTAAAGAATTTCTTCCTAATGTCTAATCTAAACCTACTCTCTTTCAATTTGAACCCATTCCCCCTTGTCCTGTCACTACATGCTATTGCCCCATCCTTCCTGTAAGTTCCCTTCAGATACTGGAAGGCTGCAATTAGGTCTGTCCTGGGTTATAGCGTAGAATGTGCACAAAGTATTCTATCACCATCTAAATGAACTGTTGAATCCAATTGTTGGAGCAGTGCTCTTCCCGGGCCCCCTCCCTCAGGGCTATCTTCTGCTAATGGGCCATCAAATGCCTTGCCCATCACTCATAGATAACCCCCTCTGGGAGCGATCTCTGTTTAATGGGCCATCAAGGACCCAGTGCATGACTTATCATCCCACTGTGAGATGCTCCGCCCAGAGGGAGGAACCAAGCATTCCCACCTGGATATAATCTGGGGTTTGGGACAGTACAAGTAGCCCTTACCCACTGGATTCCCAGAGGACCAGAGCTACCAGACCTTTCTATGGGATCACTGCTTCAGGAAGACCACCTCATCTGGACTGCTTCCATCACCCTGCTCAGGTTGTTTTCTGACTCTGTCAGTGGTCTTTTGTATTATTGCATCTATTTTATTTTACTTTTTTTTTTCTTTCTTCCTATTAAATTGTATCTCTGACTTGGAGCCTCTCATTTGTTTGCTTTCAAACCACTACAAGGTCAGCCTGAAGCCTTCTCTTTTCCAAGCTGAACAATCCCAATTCTCTTAAGTCTCTCCTCACAGCAGAGGTTCTCCAACCCTCTGATCAACTGAGTGGTCTCTTCTGAACTTGCTCCAACAGGTCCATGTCATTCTAGGACCCCAGAGCTTATGCAGATCTGCAGGTGGGGTCCCACCAGAGCAGGGGAGAGGGGAACAATCCCTCCCTCGACCTGCTGGCAGTGGCCCAACCCAGGTGCAGCACCTTGCACTCACTCTATTAAATCACATTAGATTCCCACGCACCCACTTCTCTCATCTGTCAAGGTCTCTCTGTATGGCATCCCATTCTTCAGGTGTGTACTCACCAAGGAAAAAGAAGACATCTTAAATGAAGCTAAATCTTAAAATTAGTTATTATGAAGGCAAACAGAAAACCTTCTCAAAGCTGTGCAACAATAAGTCTACAATTAAAATAACAGTGTCTCAAGGGGCACTCACAGATGTAGGAAACAATCAGCAAAGGAAGGAAAAGACGTCAAATTTCTTGATTTCAGATCAAGGCTCTTTAGTGAAGAAATAATAGCTGATGCCATCAGTAAAAAAATACATTGACTGACTCTTGCCACTCACAACTAATGAATTAATTCCAAACCACTGCCAAGGTGGCATTCACCCAGTTTTGGTAGATATACCTACAGGAAAAATATGAGTGATTCCTAACTCACATAGTGAAATAAATAAAGAACTTTATATAGAATATGCCTGCTATTCTCTCAATATTAGTGCTGAATGATGAAAATCTATGTTATGTGGCACATTAACACATCAAAATTTCCAGATAGAATGAGTTATGGCTTTCATTTGCTACCTGAACAAAGAAAGAAAGAAAGAAAGAAAGAAAGAAAGAAAGAAAGAAAGAAAGAAAGAAAGAAAGAAAGAAAAGAAAGAAAAGAAAGAAAGATGCTAACTAATTAAAATGTTTCTCTTCTCACACTTCAAAGGACCATTTGGCTCACAGATGCTGTTCTAAGGTTTTATAACAATCCATTCACTCTTGTAGCAAAGACAATTTATGAAGTTCCTGCTTATAGCCCACCATATAACACCCTCCTAGTTTTACAAGATGTTTTGTAAACCAGATAATAGAAAATATCAGTTAAAAATAATCTACTCTACAGTTTTCTTAAGGCTAGATAATTTTTGTGACAAAATGCTGTTCCAGAGACAACTGCACATTCCAACTGAGATGAAAATAAGCTTTTTAAATTGCAGACTATCACTCATGTAATTATAACCCACCCCTCAAATGTGGCATTTTTGTACAATTAAAGATTTAGTAAAAAGACACCTCAACTTACCAACTTACCCTTGCACAGGTGATTAGAACATTTGAAGTATTATTTGAATCTGCAAAATGGCTTTCTACCTGCTTTCCCTGCACCTGCCAGTTCTGGAGGAAAAAAACAGTTTTCAAAGCTGCCAGTTCTACTAAGGAATACACTCAGCAACAGAGAGATATCTCTCCATCACAATGTCATGGGTTTTGTAAAGAGCATATTATTCTATTCCATCTGGGTGGAGCAGAATTGCTTATCTTTGCCCAAATGGGTCAGTGTCACTTATCAGATAGTGGAGTGCTACTTATCTCTTTTCATTGTTTCACTACTTCCATGGGAATGTCTTCTGCGAATGGACCATTAAGAGCTCGTCAATGACATTACACATTACACTGCACTATTGTAAGCTGCTCCACACAGGGAGGAGGAGCCAAACCATCTTAACCTAGATAAAAAGAAGCCACAGTCCCACTAGGTATCCAGTTTTTCCACCGGATCCCTGGAAGAAGACCAGACCCATCTCACCATTACTGGACCCTTTTTCTTCAACGGGACCATCTCTACTCCGACAGAACCACATCTGCCACTACCAGGAGGGCTTACTTTGGACTGCTTCCAACACCCTGACCAACAGGGCGTCAGATTGTATTTCTGACTCTGTCAGGGTTTTCTAGGATTTCTTGTTTGTTTATTTGTTTGCTTATTCTTCTGTACTACAACATCTGTATTTTTATATCCCTAGTAAAGAACTGCTATACCTATTCCCAAAATCTTTGCCTGACAGCCTTTTAATTGTAAATTTATGATAATTTGGAAAAGAGGGGGAGGGGCTTACATTTTAAGGGAGACTTCAACCCTCCCTGGCAGATACCTGTCTATCTAAACCAAGACACACAGAAAGAACATTTCAGGAATAAATTTAATACTGAGGGGAACAGTAGGAATGATGTCATGGAAAAGAGGGATAACATTGTCTCAAAAAGCAGCTGGTTCATTGGAAATAACCCTGGCTGCTCTCAGACACAGCAGTTTCCTTTTTTTTGTGCCTCTAACAGAAACAGCAAACTTCAGCCCTGACAAAGATCAAGAGCACAGCAAGCCTTTAGTGAGGTGGAAATCCAAAGACACTGGAACTTGTTTACCCAGAAGATGAAAGAGGACATACGATAAAAGAGTAATTCAAAATTCTTCAATCATCATAAAGGGATCTAGAAATAAAGATCAGATCTGTTCTTGCCTTATAACCAGTTTTACCTGGTTGCACCTCTTGGGCTCCAGCTGCAGATAAGGGGAAATACTCTGTCTTCTGTGAGCCACAACATCTGGCTGACAATCTGTTAACTGCTCACACTGCGCAATGCTGTTCCATTTTATATATGCCTTTAGTACACAAACAATTGTTGCATTCAAAGCCTAATTAAAAAAAAAAAAATGCAGAGTTTCAAAAACACTTTGAATTCACCGGTACACCATGAACAGAAATTACCAGAATTCTGAGGGGATTGGATTATGCACCTTTACATTATCAACATCATGAATATTTAGCCGGAAAATATTCTCATGGACTTCATGTGGAAATGAAACCTTACATTTTAGAGTTGAAGTCAGCTCTCATTATTCAGGATAGGAAGGAAAGATAATCCAGTGTTTAGCTACTTCAGTTTTTTTAAACACTTTTATAAAGCTGTAACAGCACTTGCTATGTATAACATTAAGAATAAGCACTCAGCAGCTGGTAAAACTAGGCAAAAAATCGTGAATGAAAAGAAGCACTTTTCACAGTCATAATCACCAGGGGCTTCTCGATTTACAATGCCCTCACAGTATGGTAAACAGACATGAAAGTCTTTCTGTTCCTCTTTCCTTCTTTCCCGCTACCTCAATTTTCTGACCAGGAAGCTTGAATTTTAACAGTATAATTATGTATGACTGGATGTCAAGTATAACTCCAGCATTAATAGTTATCAAACAATAACAAAGCAATTATTTTTTTAGTTATGTGTAAGCAAAAGAAAATCTTAGGCCCCACAGAGTAAAATCAAAATTTGGTTTCTAATCCAGCTCTGCTTCTGATAAAAACTTCAATAAATCCTTTATCCTCACTTCAATCTTTGTATTTCAAAGGAATTGTCAGTAACACTTATTAATACTTCCTGAATGAACTTAGGGGGAAAAAATGAGTACCTTTTAGAATTTCTATCTATTAAATATAATATTGATTATTTTGAGTATGTCTTTACACAATTTCAATGAGAGCTGAATTCAACACTAGTATTTCATATTTCTTTGCTCTAATGAAAAATTTTAGGCTATTGTAACACATAGAAATACCAAATTAGCTTTTATTAGCTAGCATGTAATTGCAGATGGTCTAAGTACTTATCACTCTATACGAAATGGAACAGATGTTTAAAATCTCACTTTTCAACACAGTAGTTGCTTTCCAGTTACATTACTTCAGTAAGTGTAAAAGTAGAAAAATTCTCTATTAGTTTAAGCTGCCATTTTTACTTCCTCATTATCAGTGTGAAACTCATCCTCAACACATGCTTTTCACTACATCAGCCCTCAAAGAATAAGTAAAGATATAAATAAAAATAAAAAGTACACAAACATTAATGTTCATCTCCTACTGCCTAGAAGTATGGCATTTTTTGTAGTTGCTCTAACATCTTGTTTTAAAGCCAACATGTCATCTTCATCTCGTTTTCAGAGGCACTGACTTATTGTCTGTACTCTGTACAAATTATGTTGATTATTTATAAGGTACTGATATCCACAAAATATGCAGGTACATTAATAAAAGCTACAAGAAACATATCTAATAAACAAAGAGTGCAACTATGCACTATACTACTTCTCAAGTTATCTTTCTGCAAAAATATATCACAAAGTCAAGGAAAAAAATATTAAAGCTGTTACATAGTCATTCATAGTAATCCTAAACTCTTAATTGCCAGAAGCAGTTATTCTCACCAACCTAACTTTTTCAGAAACCCCTCCTTCTCTCTTCAGTCAGTGTAGTGCTGTTCTTAACCACTTCCAAGATAGTGTTACAGATACATTAAGTATGATATCTGAGTAACATTGGCACCCTTTCTATGACCATTATCATGGAATCAGGTTGTGTTGTCTAAAACCAGGCCCTCACACAATTCCGTTTCTACCAGTAGAATTTAAATGAATTGTTAAGGGTTGTAATTTTGGGGTTTGAGTGGTTTTTTTGTGGGGTTGGGAGGGTTGTTGGGGGGTGTTTTGTTGGGGTGCTTTGTTTTGCTTAATGTCCTGGGTTGTAGTATAGGTTGTGCACAAAGTATTCTATCACCATCTTCATGAACTGTTGAATCCAGGTGGGGCAGTGTTTTCCCAAACCCCTTCCCTCTGGGCCGTTATCTTCTGTTAATGGCCCATCAGATGCCTTGCCCATCACTCATAGATAACTCCCTCCGGGAGTTATCTCTGTTTAATGGGCCATCAAGGCCCACTGCATGACTTATTATCCCATTGTGAGATGCTCCGCCCAGGGGGAGGAACCAAGCATTCCCACCTGGATATAATCTGGGGTTTGGGACAGTACAAGTAGCCCTTACCCACTGGATTCCCAGAGGACCAGAGAGCTACCAGACCTTTCTATGGCATCACTGCTTCAGGAAGACCACCTCATCTGGACTGCTTCCATCACTCCGCTCAGGTTGTATTCTGACTCTGTCAGTGGTCTTTTGTATTACTGCATCTATTTTATTTCACTTTCCTTCCTTTCTTCCTATTAAATTGTATCTCTGACTTGGAGCCTCTCATTTGTTTTGCTTTCAAACCACTACACTTAACTTGAATCTTGAAATTGAGAAAGATAAAGATGAAAAATGGTTTTTAAAATATTCATAATACTACAGACAGAATTACAGAATGAATGCTGTTTCTCTTATGTGATAAATGGTGCTTAATCGATAACTTGAGTGGTAGGTTGCAAAGCATAAGGTGCTATCACAAGTCCCAGATCTGGACCATGAAAGGAGCTTACTGCTGATGCCTTGGGAAGCCTGACCTGGAACAGATACTAGACAGAGCTAAGAGAATAAAGTAGGCATTTATTAAAGGCCTTAAAAGGATTCAGCTTGGACAGTACAAGAACACAGCCAGGGCTACACCCAAGATGGACCCAAAATGGTCACAAAATGGCTGACTGGTCACAAGGTTTCACACTTTTATTAGTTTTGGTCCATTTGCATATTGGGTTTAATTGTCTAATTACAGTTTCAGGTTATGAAGTTATATCCTCGTTGTTCTCTCCCCTCAGCCCTCTGTTGTTTATGCTTTTTTTGGGCCTGAAACTTGTAATGGTTGTCCTTGGTCTCCATCTAGAAAAGGATTGTTTTGTTTACCTACCCTGTGAAGAAAGCTGACTTAACACTTGATATGAGACTCAGAGCTACACACCTAGGCAGCACAGAATCTGAAAAACATGAAAGGTAAAACTTAAGGCAACACCGCTTCCAGCTATATTTGCTAGTTGGCTAACACTTTAAATCACTTAATGTTGCTGATGTTAAGCTGATGCTCCTTAATTTGGTTTCTAATTGCATTTATAGAAAATTTGTGAACTCAGAATGTGTTTAATAGAAATATGCAACAGCAATAATTAATTCCTTCAAAAAATTTCACTGAAAGTTAGTCAAAGCTATAACATTATTTTGGTCATTGTCCAGTCATTAAACCAACACTTGAATTTTTTATTGACTCACTTATAAAACTGGGCTAACTCTGATTTTCCTGAATGGCACAAGATTTCCCATGAGAAGTTTAACTTGGTTCTGAAATTTTGTTCATATAAGGAAGAAAGCTTTTTTTACCTTCTCCATGGTATGCATATTAAATATACTGGGGCTGGTAATTCTCCTTAAGGCTGACTGTACCTCAAAAGCTGTATATAAATGAGTATGTGTATACAGAATTCAGATGGCACAGAACTGTGCTACCAAGCAGACTGCAATATTCACATAAGAAACAGTTACAGATGACTTCAGTAATATGAAATCACACATCTTAATTGTAATGATGGACTAAGAGGATGAATAATATATGGTTCAGTAAGTCAAAAGATTCCCTGCACATCAAAACCCAATCAGAAAATGGTCTTTATTCCCCTTTGATTTTCAAATACATCCTAAATGCCAAGTCTCAGTTAAGCTCCCTTAATTACACAAAGTATCTTCCAGCTATTTTCAAATGCTGGCTTCTGTGGTACAGGACAATCATACACAATCTTTCATGTTTGCATAAATAGTAATTTTCTAAAATCAGGAAATCTATTTATAACTTCAAAGATTAATGTAAACGCATTTCAGACAAATCCAAGTATCCAGTGTTTCCGTTCTTGTAATGTCCAGAAATCCAAATCATGATGAGGACTTCAACTAACTCCTCCACACTAACTCCGTGCAAGGAATCCAGTTAAATATGGATACAACAGTTAGCAAAGGAAAGCAATAGTAAGAAAAATGGTGACTTACATCATTATAAAATCCAAAGTTCCTAGTGTTGTTCATATATTTCAATACATTCTCTAAACATGAGCGTGAACACATGTCACCTGAAAACAGAGTGTGCTCCAAGATACTGGCTGTACTTACTGGAAATGGTGGTGGAGGCTTACAGATGACATCAGGGAGAACTGCACCTTTACCTAAGCCAATAGCCTCCAGGTCAAAGGCAAATGAAGCTTGTCCTCTTCCTCTACCTGACCTAGCCATTTGGATGCACTGAAAATATTAAAGATTTTTAAAGATATGTTTTCCTTTTGTGTTTCAAATTGATCTACATATTACCAAGAAAGTTAGTGTCTAACAAAGGTTTCAGTCATTTTAAAACCAAAGACCATTTTTAAATAGCAAGCCATTTTCAATGCCAATCTTAGATTCTTCCATAGACTATGAATTTAATACATGCATAAAATCAGTTTCATTCCCTTATTTCTTCTAGCCATCTCTGTATGCCTGAAATTGCCTCCTAACTTAGGAATTTTAAGCCATCTTCTTCTAAACTTTAAATGCAGCAGGGAAGGGACTTTAAAAATAGAATTAAAAGCAAGATGCGAGCCTTGCAGAATGGAGAAGATAAAAGACACTGTAAAGCCCCAAACATGAGCAGATATCTAGATGCAAAAAAAAAAGGAAGCAACAGCAGAACACAACAAAATAAAAGTTAACCAAGATGCTGAGTTAGCAAGGAAAGGCATTAACACAGTGAATATGAACATCCATTCTTTAAAAGCTGCTTTAAAATTAATTCTTAGTAAATTCCCTTAAAACAGCATTAGTCTAATGAGAAGTAACAATTTTTAAAACTAGCAGCATTTCAACTCCATATTTTTACCCAAACTTTTGATTTTTTCAAGCATACTGGCTCAGACAGTTTATGTTTAATGACAGGACAAAGTGACAGTGACAGATGGAGAAATCGCAAAGAGCTGAGATGTACAACTAAGTCATCAAGCATAACAAAATTACCACAACTAATGTTCTGGTTGCCTTAAAGGAATGTCTAAAGGATCACCTGGGTGTGTTTTCACGTTTATGTGTAGTTCTCGTGCCCTTTATAAAAGAGAAGATTTTCAGATTTAAGCTTTTCAAATTCCTTCAAACATGTAGTTTCTTGGGCAGTTACTCAGGGGAAGGCAGCTGATGCTTCAGGAGGGAAAGGCCCGTGGAATCCCCCGAGAGCTACCAGGCAGCTAGAGAGGCAACAGCCTCTCAGTAGACTGAGCACTCTGACGAGCGCTGGGTGTCCTTTGCTTTCCTCAGAACAAAACTCCTGATCGTGTTTTGGTGATCCTGGAACCTTGATTTTCAGAGGCAGCCGCAATCAGTTAAAGGGAAGAGCAGATACAAAAGGAAGGACTGAACTTTAGGTACTGAGGTTTTGTGGGTGTCTTTTTAAACTGACCTTACCCCGTGAAGGTAAGCAGGGCAGATATTTGTCCTGAGGGTCACTAACCCCTGCCGTGTGAGAATACCCCTCTCAGAATACCCCTGCTCTCCGCTCCTTTCCGCTCCCTGTCCCCTCGATCACGGTCTGCCACCCCTGGAGGATCCCGCCGCTCCCCGCACGGCCGGGAAGCTTCTCCCTTGCTGCCGGCGGTTCTCAGTGGGGAAGGGGGCTCAACTACACACCCCCTGACGCCACTGGTAAACTTCCACGTCCTCTCCAAACTCCACCGCTCCTAGCCCGGCACCGCCACGCTCCGCCTGCCGCTGCCGCAGTGGGCCGGGCCCGCGCCCGCTCCCCCCCCGCCCCGCCCGTGCCGCTGCCGGGGCGCTGGCGGCGGTTCGCGGCCTCGCAGCGCCGGCCGGGCCATGTCGGCGCTGGAGTGGTTCGCCCACAAGCCCCTGGGCGGCGGTATCTTTTGGATCCAGGAGCGCTTCTACGAGTCTGGCAACCGGGCCAACATCTGGCTGGTGCGGGGCTCGCAGCGAGACGTGGTGATCGACGCGGGGCTGGGGCTGCGCAGCCTGCCCGACTACCTGCGCGGCGCCGGGCTGCTGGCGCCGGCCGAGGGCGCCGGGCCGCGGCCGCTGCTGGCCGTGGCCACGCACGTCCACTTCGACCACTCGGGCGGGCTGCAGCACTTCGAGGAGGTGGCGGTGCACAGCGCCGAGGCGGCAGCGCTGCTCCAAGGCGACAACTACGAGGCTGTGACGTGGCTGTCGGACCGGGAGGTGGCGCGGCCGCCGCGGCCCGGCTGGAGCGCGCGGCAGTTCCGCGTCCCGCCCGTTCGGCCCAGCCGCCTGCTGCAGGAGGGTAAGGGGGGCGGCCCCGCCGCGCCAGGGCCGCAGGGTACGGTGGTCTGGGTACTATAGAGCGGCTTCTCTGCCGCTGAGCTCCTTCTGCTTTACTCAGCTCCTCGTATAAAATAATTAAATTGATAAATTTTGTCACTCCTGTGAACCTAAAAACCACCCGCAGTCAGCGTGGGACTAAAAAGACGCGTCGTGGGTTAAACCGTTTCTACTAGTTCAGAAAGTTTTCGCGGCCGGGGTTTTTTTTCCATCTAGAATGAGAATCACTCAGCAGTGATTTAGGTGATTAATTGAGCACCCCAGGTTTCTCCTTAGGCTTCAAACGGTTTATGTCAGCAGGTCATGTTCTCGCATCTGGTCACCTTTATTATTTAAAAGCTGTCAAAACATGGAAAGTGCGGTTAACAAAACAATTCCTGAAATATGTGCCGACAATACAGTTTTTGTTTTACAGAATTTACATTAATTATACATGAATACATTTACTGATTTTTACCTGACTTATGTAAAATGTAAAAAATCACTTGTTACTGATGTAGCATTTACAGAAGTGGCTTGTTGCAGATTAAAAAAATCATTTAGTCTCTAAGGGAGACAGTGACTAGGGTTTTTGGTAACAAAACACCTAAACTGTACAGTACTGTTCAGCAAATGTTAAACAGTGGCTGTCAGGTGACGGGTATCTAGTCTCTTCTTGGCTTTATTAGGCCATCTCACATAGGTGCTTGGAAAAGCCGAACTGAACTTTCTGAAGGTTTCAGAAAAGATGGGGTGTGACATTTAATTATAGTAAATGAACAGAAGTTTAAATTGTTGGTTTTTTTTTTTTTTTTTTCCCTCAGAAAGGAGGGAGGATTATTTTAAAAAATGTTTTTGTAAAAGTAAGTACATTGGCTGCCAGAGTAACATCAGAGTTTCTAAGATGTTGAGTGAGACATGAGACACGAGTATCAGTTCCGTGGCTGGTACAATTAAAAGGCATTCACGTTTAAACTGCCAAAAAAATTACCTAATAATAAGAAAGTTCTATTTTTATGTATTATTGAATGAGATGAAGAAAGTGCGTGGAGGCCTTTTTTGGTTCTCCTCCAGCAATTAATATTTTGGCCTTTAGCCTTTTAGGAGTAACAACAATGCAATTCTAGATGAATTAAATAAGGGTAAAATTATAGTAAATTGTGAAATACATTCTTTGTAAACTTTCAAAGGAAAACCAGCTTAGATGTGTTATATTTGTTTCCTGTTTTATTTTCTCTACTGCAGTGCTTTTCACCTTGTTCAATTTATTAGAATGTGAATATATTCCATTAACACAACCCAAGCCTGTGTTAACTGCTTGTGTCATTGGAAAATACCTTTTTGCTCAGTTTATATTTCAGACACCTCTTTGACACTCACTAAGAAAATAAACGCCCCAGTCCCATTGTTGCAATACGTAGCATGTATAAACTTTCTGTGTATTAGTAGGTGGGTAGTTCTCTTTGTGCCATTTAAGAAACATAACAAATGCTTACAATTTCCTGTACCCAATCTGTTTGCAGGGGATGTGATCAACCTCGGAGATCGACAGCTCACTGTCATGCACATGCCTGGTCATTCACGAGGCAGTATTTGCTTACATGACAAGGACAGGAAGATTTTGTTCAGCGGAGATGTGGTATATGATGGGTCTATGATCGATTGGCTTCCCTACAGCAGAATCAGCGACTGTGTTGCAAGCTGCCAGCGCCTGATGGAGTTAGTAGACAGAGGTCTTGTGGAGAAGGTACTACCTGGGCACTTTAGCATATTTGGAGCCGAAAGGCTGTATTGGTTAGCTTCCAACTACATTTCCCAAGCTGGAGTTTGTCACAAGATTTCTACCTGTGCTATGAGATCTATTGCGAGCATAGCACTTCGTGTTGCAAATTCAAGAATCACTTCTCAGTGACAGTCAATTTTGTGTGATCTGTCACCTGCTGTAAAACCAAATGGGTTGTGAAAGCATCAATAAAAGCAGTATGTGTTTGCAGAAAGATGGCAAATTGATACAGGTGAGCTTCAAAAATTTTCCCTGTTTTTTCTTACTTTATTCATATTTTTATAAAAACTGTGTAAACGAGTAGCTTTAGCTAAAGCTATAATTTTTCTTTCTGTTTTTTTCAGAGCATGTTTGTACATGTATTGCAATTGAAACATATTGCTTTATTTTTGCTACAACTCTGGCAGATGGATATATACTAAAATGAGAGGGTTTATATTCATGCCTGAGACCTACTAGACTTGTGATTATTCATCACCTCCTGCTCAGGTTTTGACCTAACAGGGCTCTTGCTAAGACCTACTGTGTGCTGGGAGCAGTGCCATTAGGTCACAGCAGGAGCAAAACCTGTGCAGGACTCAGCGGGCAGAAGGAGATAGTTCTTCAGCCATTGCCACCTGTGGGCGTGGTACCTGCTGCACCTCTCACCGCCTGAAGCTTTATCTTTGCAGAGTACTTGTCTGGCAGTTTCTTTAGAATACACGAACACATGGAAGTTGTACAGACCGAACTTTCAAGCTGGAAGTCACAGATACATCAGTTAACCACAAAAGTTTTTGTTGCAGATGGGCTGTTGAGGCTTTCGTGTTTCCTGGTGTGGTGCAAGGAAACACTGCACCAGGAGAGACGGAACAAGCGGGAGCACTCTCACCATTGGCTAGGGAACTGTTTTGCACCTGAGTTAGGAATTAGAAAATTTGTGAACTAGTGAATTAATGTGTTACCCTACCCTGTTACAAAGTGGATTGAGCTTTTGCTGGATTTTTTTTGTTTGTTTGTTTTTGTTTTTTCTGATCAGCTCTTAAAAACTATTTAGAGAGTGTGTTGTTCTGGAAAGTGGAGAGGACTTTTACGAGATTAAGGCATTTGTTTATGTTTAAGGGTATTTTTTGTGACTGTGTTGTAACTTGGTTGTTAATCATCTGTGTTAGGAGAGGGATTGAGGCTTTAACATGACCTTGCCACAGTGAAAGTGCTGCTTTAAGTACCCAGTACACTTTTTATCACAAAGTGAATGTAACTCAGATTGTTTACTGTTTGCATCTGAAGTATGTGCTGCACATAGTTGTTCTGAAATGTGAAGTATGTTGAATTGAGTTTATTAAAAAAAAAAAAAAGTTGAATACATTGAGAAATGCTGAATAGCATTGTGACTTGCTTATGAAAATTGAATGTGTGATATTTAAAAGCTGCTGAAATGGTTAGAGTTTGTGTAATTATTCTAACAGTTTGTATATATTTAAGTTTTATAAAAGGACAGTGTCTGAATTTATTTTTGTACATAGACATATATATGTTCCTAAAAAGACTGCAAATGTTTCTCACAAATTTTAGGGCAGATTAACTTTTCTTGTTTGGCTTTCACTTTATGCAGAAGGTTTTGCTCCCATCTTAGCCAATAGTAAGGGAGCCAGAAGTTTGAGCTCTGTCTAAGGCATGAGGGTGAAGAAGTTGATAGCCTTCTGAATATATTCAAATTCTTGTGGGGGATAAAAACCTCAACCTGTTGCAGAATTAAAAAAGCATGTCTGTCTAAAAATGATGAAAGAGAGTATCTTATGTAAGGTTTTTTCCCCTTCATAAATGACTGCACTCCTGCCCTTACTGTGACTAAATTCTTTACTAGGATTTGTAATGGTTGGCTGTTGCCTAGTTCTTCTTAGAAGTGCCTGTCTCCAAGCTGAAGCAAAGCTGTGAGTCGGCAGGACACGTGCAGAGATGCAGCACTTAAAAGACCTGTTAACACTCAGATCACAGTCTCCCTTTTTTGAGAAATCCATGTACATCAGTTATGATGTGAGGAGTATTCAGTGGGTAGACTTACATCATAAAACTAAAGGTGTTTATCTTGTCCTCAGTTGGCAGAGGAAGAAATACAAAAACAGCCTGGGAAGCAGGCTGAAGGTATGCATATCACAAATGCTTCCACCAGTTATCCAGAGGATGCCATGGTGTCATAGGTTACATGACAGTAATTGAATTCCTGCAAATTAGTTGACAGTGGTGTAACACCAGTAATAATCATTCTTTTTAAACAATGTTTTTGTGAAGACTCTGAGCGTCCTGTGGTAACCCTGTGCACTAAGGCAGTCATCAAGAACTCCTGTCACAAAGCCTGCCAATATGGATGTCAGGTTGCTAAAGTTTTGCTAAATGTTCACTAGAAGAGTAAGAGTAAGATCACTTTGAATTAGCATTTTGTGTTATAGCACTATGAGTTTGCTTGTTTGATCCAATATTAGAATCTCTGTAGCCAGATTTTACTGTATTGTAAAGCCTGAGCTCCTAAGAAGGAGACTCAGAGGCACATCAGTTCAAAAGGAAAGATAACCTCCATCCTCCATCATAAACCTGTGCTCAATATCTCTATCAGCTAAGATCACTGTCAAATGGCCAGATCACTGTCAAAATGCCCCACTAAGTATGTAACCAAAATTTTGACTTTTTTACTTTACCAGAATCTAGGGGATAATTTCCTAGGTCAGAAGTGAGCTTTACATGCACATAACCCAAAGTGGAGTTTGTTAGTAAACTGCTGCTATAATTCAAATGAAAGTAGTTTTTTGAGGGTCATGAAATTATTTTTTGTATTATAAGAAATTCACTACTAGATAAACAATACTAAAATGATCTTAAGTTAAAATAACGGTTTCTGATTATTTTTGTTAAGACTTACCATACTTTAGTCATAAGAGTTTGACAGCAGTCCTTTAACACTACTTGGATTAAATATTTAAAACATGCGCTGTTAAGTTTAAATACTGCAGCATGTTGAGCATTTAGAACTGTGTTGATTTCTTAGTAACATCTAAATTTATGCTAATGCAGTTTTCAATAGACTGGGGAATTGACATAAAAATCAGATGGGAAGTTTTGTTCTGTAATCTGTCAAAGCTGTTAAGATGTTAAACAACAGTTTGCACATAATTAATTTTTTCATGTATTATCATAATAAAATATTATAATCTTTCGCAGTTAAGTAATAATTTCTAGGTATTTCTCAACAGAAGCACTTTTCATTCTAAATGGAATATATTTACAAGTTGCTAGCAGAATTATTTATGCTTCTGAGAAAGAAACTGCATTAAAAATGTTTGCACATCACAGATGCTCTTTGCCTTGTAAGAGCAGAGATTTGTAGCCAAAGAAAACAAAAAACAAAAAAAATGCAGCTTTGTTAGGAAAGTGGGAGGGAGATAAAGGTGGAGGAAAATGAGGATTTATTAATATTTAATGTTAAAAATTTAGATCTCAGCATTCAACCAACACTGGTCCAAGTTCCTGTGTGAACATTAATGCATATGTGACTTAAGCAGTATCTCTTGGGTCTAAAAATTCAACCATGTATACCCAAAATACTACTACTGTATCTTCAGTCCCTTCACTTTCAAATTGAATTAGGTAGGAAGTGTAGAAACGATTGAGAAGGAATTGAAAAAACCCGTTCATTATGATTTATTTGAAGTTAACTATAACACGGGGGAGCTGCTAGCCAAAACATCTTAGTTGTATTGCACCGGGTGTTCGGGGCAGTCAGAAAGCCGTTCCGAGGGGCATCAGTATTCTGGGCACCCCATAGAATGCTGTGCGGTCACTTTACTAACTTACACGTCAGCCGCGCCTTGTTTGGCGTCGTGGAATCCTCCCCCAAAGCCTGTTACTGCTCGTGTAGTGTCCGTAGGGGCAGGATACTCCCTCCTGTCCAGTGTCCGTGGGTGGGAATGTCCCCTCGCTGTCCCGCCCGCTGACCGCGCCAGCGCCGCGCTGGGCAGGGCCGGGCGGGGGCCGCATTTACCATGAAAAGAGCAGAATTGAAGATCAAAGTAGAAACTAGCGCTGTTACAAGCCCGCTCCTTGATTTTAGTGTGCTACTCAAAACCATCTTCAGCATGGTTACTCCTGACTATTCCGATTCTATTGGGCGGGCTAATTTCACCTGTTTAAAAACTATTCGTTAAAAATTATTTTAGCAACTAACTTTGTGCATATTCCCACATATGCCCAACAGTTTTGGGGAGGTGATGAGACATCAAACAGATACTAAAATTGAAAAAAGAAAACCAAACCAAACCAAACCAAAAAAAAAAAACCACAACCCAAAAAAACCAACAAACAACAACAACAACAACAACAACAACAACAAACCACAAAAAAAGAAAAAAAACAGCCAACCCCCTGAAAAAGGACCCTGACATGGGAAAAGGCTCAGAAACTCAGGCAACACTTTTGGGACTGTGCCAGGTACTTCCCAGAAGTTTGACTCAGATGCACAAAGAAGCACATTCACATTCATCAAACTAGCAATGATACTTGGCATGTTTTTAATATGGCTTTATATTTTTACATATGATTTGTTCTAAGAGTGATATGAACAAAACTAACTTGAACTTGCATGAAATCTTGCCCAACTTCTTTAAAAAGATTCAGGATTAATTTAATTATGGTTCTGATGTGTGATTTTAAGCAGTTAGGACGAGGTTTATAATCTGCACACTAGAATTCAGTTCAGGACAACAGAGTGATAGGATAGTTTAAAATAGTAATAAAATCAGGACTAGAGAAGAATATATCTTCACTCAAACGGAAGACAGATGTGGCAGACAGCCCCACAAATGACTTTTAAGAAGTAATAGATGAGTTTGAAATTTAAATAAAAGCCAGTAGCCACACCTTTAAGTATATCTCATAAATAATTATTTTCCCTAATATTATATGAAAAACATGCTAGTGCTATTCTAACTTACCAACTCTATTCATAATAGGTCATTTTAGGACAGGTTTAGCCAACTTCGGAAGGATTTGGAAGGCATTGCTACCACAACCATGTAGTTATTTTTAGCTACTATTATTTGAGCCTGTCTCTTCTGTTTCGAATTCTTTGCATGTCCATTTCACATGCAGTATGAGCACTGCTAACTAATCAATCTACAGAGAGAGGCACTTCGGTTTCTGGAGCAACTTTTTAGCTTACAAGTTTAGAAGTGGATCCACCTGAATGTGGATCTGCAGTTCCCAGCAGCACACCATGAGTATCAGTATCAGGTATTTCACTCTACTTGACACAGAGCAGCCAGGGCACGGGTGTACCATGAGAGAGGACAAGCTGGAAGCCCACCACAGTCACAACACATGCAGGGATTGTGACCTCCCTGCAGGGTAACTTGACCAGTCACCGGCCCAGTGACTGCAGACAGTGGCACGGTGGTGACTCAAGTTCATGGCCAGGGCATGAAGTCTGGTCAATATTTCAAAAAGACCAGCACACAGCAGGAAAGCAGAAATACCCCCAGTGCAGCTCAGGCAAGAACCAAGGGCCCCCATGCTGAGCTGCAGGATCAACATGGAAAGGAGGTGAGAGTGGGGGTGAAACAGTGCTATTTGGAGCTCTTGGAGCAGTCAGGAGTTCCTGGTGCTACTCTCCCACGCTCCACTCACCACTTGATTAATGCTTCCTTTTCTCTCTGGACACGTAAATATGTTCTATGAAACACACACACAGAAAACCCCTGTGGTTATATTTGCACCACAGTACAGGTAGAGGGTCAAACCTGACTGTAATTTATGCTTTTAGTTGCAAAGCTACCATCTGTAAACATGTCAGTTAGTTACAAACCTCTTGCCTCTGTATTTTTGATCTGTGGACCAGACATAATATGAATAGACAGACAAACAGGTTTCATCTCTGCTTGACTTTGTTCAGGAAAAATGTGTCTTGAGCAAGCCAAACTCTACATATTCAACACTGTGTACTCAGTGTAAACCCACTAACAGTTTATTACTGGAAACACAGGTGCAAAACATCTCCTAAATATCCTGTCAATCCTGAAAGGAGCAGAACTGAAACGCCTGGAGGAATTTTTCATTGCCTGAGAATTTTCAGTCTATCTAGCCAGACTGCACAACATAGAATAAGCAAGGATCTGAATATCATTATGGTCCAGTTAGTAACACTGTACTCTGTTGTCACAGCTGGTTATGAAACAGCCCTGTTTGTGAAGCAAGGGACAGGGACAATTACTTTGTCACAAACCAGAGCACTGAAGCAGCACTTCACAGATGTGAGTTTTCTCATCAGTGATATGAGCATTTCCCTCACACAGATATGTAATGTTGACTCACTGACTGTTTTGCAAGACACAAAAATATTAGTGTCAGTGATAACTGGGTACTACACATTAAGGTCTTCACTCTCCACACAATACATACTGCTTTCCATCAAATTCTTAGTAAGGTAAAATCTGTACAAGTGCCAGAAATGGTTCTATAAATGCTGCTTTTGTGTGCTCCTCCACAGCCCATTGCACCTCCAACAGCTGGAGTGAGGAGGGCCTGGGGCCACCGTGAGTTCCTCTGACACAGCCACCACACATCCAGGCTACAGTGGGGCCAGTAGAAGTGTTGACCACAAAAGTCCGATTCATTACTCAGTGTGCAATAAGCCATAATTATGCACTTGAGGGAGACGTGGATTATTTATTTCAGAGTTGCACAAGCCTGGGTGCTGGGTGGTACTCGATGAATCAAGCAAGCCTACTATGGTAACTCTTTAGTATTTCTACATTTTAACAAATAAGCACATTAACGTTCATTAGCTTCAAGTTACATAGTTCTCTTATGTTATAAATACATATTATAAAGTTGGCTTTTCACAAGATGTGTGCTGTATGATTAATAATGTGGTAAGGATATAAGTTTTTACTTCTGTATTAATAAAGAAAGCTAGGCATAGTGGTAATAGTTAACACAGTATGCTTAAACTGTCTGCTTGGTCGGGATAACATCCAGTGAACATGTAAAGAAGACCCTGCTGTTGAGATACCAACTATCAGCATCCACCATCTGAAGAAAGTATGGACCAAGGCCCAAACTGGAGGTGATAAGGAGGACACGGGCTAGAAACATGCATGCTCTAAAAAGGCGGACCCAAGGAGGGACCATGCAGAACAGTTCCTGGAATATGGAAACTAGTTTATGGAAAAATATGAATATTCCACAGACTGATGCAGTAGAAAGGGTATTTAAAGCATGACTTTGATATAGCAGTGTGTGGGCTTGGCTGAGTGCCAAGTCACCCAGCCGGCTGTACTTTGCTTTTTTAATCTCTTTTGTCTTATTATTTTATTAAATCTATTTCTTAAATTTTACATAGAAAGTCAGACTCGTTTTTCACAGCTTATTAATTAATATTCTATCTTCTGATGGTTAATTATTCTCTTACTTCTCATGCTAATTAGTCCACATGCCCAGTCCTTCTCTTGAGTCGGTAGGCAGCGTGGTCAGTGGTCTGCCTCAACTGGAGCTGATTCAGCACAGTTGCTGAGTTGCCTTTATTAATTTCTTCCTTATCTTGGCAGTTCTGCCAAATGCTTTTGTGGTCCGTAAATTCTGAATTGTTTGTCTGACATCACTGAAACACATCGTGCCCTAGACCTTAACAAGGAAATTCCACCGACAAAAGATTTGTCTTCCTAACTCCTCGACATCACTTTGAACTTGCTTGGTAGCGCCTATCTCTTTCAAGGATTAAAACTCTTTTCTTGTTGATTAGACTTGAAAATCAAGATCAAACATCAAGGAACATCCTCCCTTAAAAAAACTTTCTCGTGTTGCCCTTTTTGCAGTAGAAGCAGCTCAGCGGCCGAAAGCGCCACCGACAGCCATAGCCCGGGCGCAGAAAGGACCACCCCTTTCCGCCCTGAGTGGTAGTATCTCAGCCAATAGCAGCGCGCCTAGGAATCGAAGGCGGGAGCTTATCGACCCGCGGCCAATCGGACATCGGTAATTGGTGGGGGGTGTGGCTTGAGCGGCGTCGCCAAGGGCAGGAGCGCGGCGTCGCCGAGGCTGGGGCGTGGAGGGCCCGAGCGGAGGGGAGGGTCGTGTGGAGGGGAGCGGTCGCGTTTGCCGGACCCGACTGCCCGGCAGCGGCACGATGAGCCTGGCCCTCAGGTCGGTACGAGCAGGGCGCTTTCCCGCTTACCCCGCTTGGGGCCCGGAGCGCGGGCGGGGGTCCCTCAGGGCCGCGCCGCCCCCGATCGGGATGTGTTGGCCAGACGCGGGATGCGTCGGGCTGTGGCGAGGCCTGGTCATCCCGGCCTCCCGCCGGTCACGTCTGATCCCTTTGACGCGGCCGGGGGCGGATCAGGCCCGTCGGTCTGCCGGGAGAGGGAAGGGTCCGGCGCGGCTGGCGTTGAGAGGTTGCCTGATGTGCCTTCCAAAGGCCTGTGAATAGGCATAAAGTTAAACTGCTTGGCTTTGCTTTGTTTATGAATTCTGGTTTAGTAGCTATTGCATAAAGGAGCCTGGCTTATGAATCCCAGTACCTGGCAAATTCTTGTCTTCGAGTGTAATTAATACGTTTCCATGGCAAATGTGATCGTTAATTTTTAAGTCTAAAAACTTCATGCTTAGTATGGTTAAAGTAGTTGCAGAAGTGACACTGGACTGCTTGTATTTGAGTATTGCTTTGTGTTTTGATAAATTGATTTTATGCTAAGCACTAAATAAACACTTAAGTACCCAGATTCTTCTTTCAGAAGAGTTCGGTGGTAATCGCCTTTCAGATTTGTAAATGGATTTCTTCGTCGTAGCTCACAAAATCTGGGCTCCCTGGATCTGAACTACTCTCCCACTCCTAATTAAGTAGGTAGCTCAGAGTTATTTTAGTCCTTCCAAGAGCTGTAGTAATCCAAAGGCTGTGTGAAATCACACTGTATCAATTGGTCTGTTTAGGACATCTTACTCTTTGAGGGTATTGTGTTTTGAAGTAGGCTCAGCTTCTGCAGCTTGCACTTTTCTGGTCTGTTTTGGGGATTTTTGCTTCAGTGGTTGTTGAAAGTTGAGTCTAGATAAGTGTTTAATCTTAGGATTTGATTAAAATTAGCAAATTGTTAACGAAGAGGGACATAAAGTAGCTTATTAGAGGGGATTTGGAAAGGTAATCTTGCAAAGTTTTCTGTTCACTGATCAGTAATCTTTATGCATTCTACATTAGATGATTCAGCACATATTCTGCCTCTGGTGCAAAAGCACAAACGAACATAAAAAGCCTTTTCCTGAGAGTATAACATAGACTAGTAAACAGTAAATCAGGTTAGGAATGACTTACGGAAGTCATCTAGTCTAGCTACCTGATCACAGCTGCTTCCACATAAAGCTGGCTGAGGATGCTAAGCACCTTTTATAGTTAGGTTCAAAAAATTTCTGAGGATGGAGACTCCTTCTCAGTGCAACTGTTCTAGCACATCACCACATGCACTGGGAAAATGTTTCCCCTTAGATCCAGCTGCAGTTTTTTCCCTTAAATTTTGGAGTTATTGTTTCTTGTCCTTTTACTATGCTCCTCTGAAAATACAAGCTTATTCCTAGACTAGCCAAACAAAAGGGGATTGGACTGTCTTTGAGCAAGATTTGCTGATTTGGGAGGCTTGTCTCATTTGTATGTATCAAAACAGAGCAAAAAATCTTCAAAACAGTGTGTATGTGTGGGATCTAAAGGATTAAAAAAACAAACCCCTGCAAGTACCATTTATGTAAGAACTGTTACAGGCAACAAAGCTGATTTGTAGCACCTAATGCCAGTTTTAGTAGCCAGACTGTCTGGCCTGGTTTGGCCTCCACTGGCCTTTCTGTCCCTAGATTTATTTTATCCTTTTTTTTTTTTAGCTACAGTGTAGAAACCAACTGTTTCCATGACTTGTATAATTTCAACTGCTAATCTAGGTTTTTAACCTTAAGAAACCTTTTTAACTGGTAATTTTTCTACCCTCTTTTCTTTGTTGTTGCTGCTTATTAACAAAAATGCTTGTGCTGATTTTATTTTGGGTGGGGAACTGGAGGTGTCATTTGGATTTCACCAAGGAATTGTCTATTTCAAATGTTATTTTGAACTGGGAATACAAGCTGGGAAAATATTGACTAAGTAAGGTAGTGATTTCTAAAGTTATGGTGAGTTTCTTATTGGTGGAAAAGGTTATCTACAGTGGCATCTTCCCAGTAGAAATCTGTTACACTACATTTCTTTCTCTTTATATAGGAATGAGCTCTCAGTAGACAAAACTAAAAAGAAGAAAAGAAGAGAACTGACTGAGGAACAGAAGCAAGAAATTAAAGATGCCTTTGAATTGTTTGATACAGACAAGGATAGAGAGATAAATTATCATGAATTAAAGGTAGAAGTTTTCTTTCATTTAAGCAGTTTTACAGCAGGTAATATATGTACTGTAGTGAGTTCTTAAGATGTTGGCTGTATCTTAAAAAACTTCCTTCACGATGTCTTGCTGGGTTAAAGGAGCGAGGGAAATACTCCATTGGTGTAAGAATAACCTTTCTTCCCACTTTATATACTTAATGCAGTAACAGAATTGCTAAAGTATTCTAAATATCCCTGGTATAATTGCCTACGAGGTATAGGCTTGGACAGATGACCAAGTGGGAAAAAGTCTTGAAAAACTGTTAGATTATTTTTCAATACACTGTGTAACGTAAAGCTTGGTGTTCGTTTTGGATGTGTAGGTAAAAGATGTAAGTCAGATTCGTAAAAATGTTGACTACAAGCCAGAGCTTACCTGTATTTTTCAAAAGAATGCCTATGATTTGTATGAATAGGGTGTGCTTTTTGCTCTGTCTGTGGGAGGCTCAGTAGTTGCCCTTCCCAAAAAAGGACTCTCCTAATGGTAGCTATTAGCAGGTGGAGTTTAGGATGTCCTTCTCAGTAAGACCTCCCACCTGAAAGTCTACAAAGTAGTAAATGAGGTTCACTAAACTCGCCTTAAATCTTTTATCCATTTTTATTCTAATTAAGGCATTGAGAATGAAAATTAGCTTTGGAGAGACCAGTGTTGCTATCACTCATAGGGTGAGATCTTTTTTTAAAAGAGTGCCTACATTGTCTCTACATTCCGGCTCTACCAAGTAACTCGAAGAAGGAAAAAAGTCTTGTTTTGACTTAATTTGTAGTTACAGGAGGACGTAAGCGGAACAATTCCCTTCTCTTTGTTTCAGAGTTCACCTATTTTATCTTTGTTGGAAGCCACTGCAACTAGGGTTGTGCTGGGAACTCTCTTGGTTATGCTATGCTTTTTCTGGTTATGGTATGCTTTGAATTCCCAGCTGTCATGATTGAAAAGCTCTTTCTTTAGCTGTCTAATTAAATATTGTCACCTTGAAGCTAATACTGTGAAAGACCAGAAGTACATTAAGAAAAAAACTATTTATCTCCTTCCCTACAAAATCAGCATATCAATTTTTGAATAACTACTTCAGTGGTTTTCCATGTGTGGTTATCCTACATTCATCAGTTTGGGGGAAGTCAAGATAGTGTGTGCTGAGAAACTGCCATCTAAGGTGAAATGGGAAACTAAATGTGGACTCCTACGCTGAATAGAAAAGTAAGACATAGGTTGGCTTCTGTGGCTGACTGAAAAAGCAGTTAAAAGTCTTGTAGGTCTTGTAAATCCATGATGAACATACACACTTGCCTGAATAATGAGGAATAATTTGCAGGATGGTTCTCAGTTTTGTCTTAAAAAGATAAGATTTTGAAATAGTTTTGGAAATGAGGAATAAATTTGTTTGTCCTAAGATGCATTTGGTCCAGTCCATAAAATCTCAAAATGCAAAGGTTTGTGTTTTTTTTTTTTTTTCTCACTGCAACTAGTTGTTCGATTTCCTAATAGTAGTTCTAAATGGTTTTAATACCCAAGCTCTTCTCATTGTATTTATTTTTGTTATTAAAACCTTGATATGCTCTTTTTTTATTAGGGTAAGAAAGTAATTACTGAAATTAAAAGGAAAATCCGTTAAATCTGTATTTTGATCCTTATCTGTGGTTGCACTTTCATTTTATTCCAAAAGGTGGCAATGAGAGCCTTGGGTTTTGATGTGAAAAAAGCTGATGTCCTGAAAATACTTAAAGATTGTGATCGAGAGTCAACAGGCAAGATCACCTTTGAAGATTTTAATGAAGTTGGTATGTGTTTGACTGTGTTTCTACCTTGAGAGATACTTAGCCTATAATACTGAGTACAGTTTCCAAGCTGTACTTTGTGGTCTTCTTTAATTATTTATTAAGAAGTAGGAGTGGGAGATTTCATTTCATATTTTGCTTAATATAGGCCTAATGAGACAGGGAACTCTTTAAAATATTGAGAGGCTGGACCTGGAGCAAACACACGTTCGAACCAATATGATTCTCGTATGTTCTCCATTTATGCTATCTAAAATGGCAGCTTATATATACACACATAGAAATAGTTTACAGTTACAAGTATTTCTCATTGGTAGACAGCATAGGAAAAAAATGCAAACACTATTTATCTTATTCTTAACGCGGGTAAAAAAATCACACTGCAAACTGTACCTATTAATACCTAAAAACATTTTGTCTCTTATGCACACCTTAATAAATAATTTCTAGCTGTGCCACAGGCTTCAAAGGCCTTGAATGTGAGGCCCAGTCTGGGCTAGCTCAAATCTCACTTATCTCACTCTAAATATAAATAGTGTCCCCCTTCTCTTAGAAATTGTGCTACATAGGTCAGTAGTGAAGAAAGATAAATATTCGTTTTCTGAATTCTTAATTTGGTATGTACAGATGAATGATAGCTACAGTATAAAAGGAAGTAGGGTATACACAATCTCTTTCAAGCTTACACAGAGGAATAAATGCTAGTTTAAAGTGTAGATGTCTTGTTCATGGATCTCTGTAAGATTCTTCTTCCTGCTGTGCTGTGGAAAAGGTATTTGGCATTGAATTTCATGGGAAGGAGTGCATACACAGACAAGCAGACTACAGACTTAATATACAAAAAAGATTAGAGAAATTTAAGTAGATTTTAAATATTATACTACAAGGACTTTCAACTGTTAATAAAGCCAGTACAATTAGTTGTGTCTTTCATCTGAAATTAGTGTATTATGTAATTTTATGTACTTTGAGGATGTAGTGATTTGCAGAATTTTTAGACTTGAAGATTTTAGAGGATTTTTGTTACTCACAGTTTAAGCTTTTGCATACTATTTATGTTTACCAAAAAGAAATCTTTGTGGGTTTGCATTTCTAGGTTATTATGTCCATGGTAGTTCATTATGTTCATGGTAGTCCATCAGAATTATTTTTTTGTAGTTTTTATGGAACAAAACACCCAAATCTCCAGTACTTGGTCTTGGCTACAAATAGCAATCGTCTTAATGTATCAAAACAATTAGTGATTGAAATGTGGCAACATTTAATTGTTTAACATGTTAGTAGTGGACAAAATGTCTTGTTAATGACAGGTAACATTTTTGTAGTTATATTCCAGGTTAAAGAATATTATTTTTGTTTCTTTTCTGATTAAAAAGCCTATGTGGAAGTATTTGAAAGAAAATTAGTGTATTGATTTGATAGTAATACTCACCTTAAAATTACATCATTATGCTGTAATATTATATAAAATGAATATTCTGTAATTGTCATGCAGTTACTTTTTTTAATTCCTGATGTCCAGTCCTGTTCACTGTTTTCTTGTTCTGTCTTGGCTGTCAATATTGACATTCATTAAGTGCTGCAAGTAACCTGGAAAATTCTTGTAGAAAGCACTGTATATACTTGGAAGGGGATCAAACCTGTTGGAAAACTTGAGTTAAAGTAGTGTGCGGCTGTAGTGCCATATGACCTTGACACAGAATTAAATATGATATCACTTCTAACAGAAAGATTGGGGAGTGAGATAAAATAGGTTATTGAGACATTAAGTGTGAATAGCTGCTGAGTATAGCTAAGCAATTCTTGAGGCATCAATTTCTCTTTATTTAATGTTCAGACATAATAAATAAAGATGTAGATATATTTTGTCTTCTCTAATTTTGTATTTAGAGACATTTTATTATTTTTCAGTTGTCTTTTTGCCACAAAAGTTAGCATTTTTCAAATTATGTAATACTGTCATGCAGTACTGTTATTTTAAAATAAAATATTTAAATTTGGAGTAAATCTGCAGATACATAAACTTGATTGCTGTATTTAGCTTTTATGAGCATGAAAAATTCTTTCACATTTGCTAAGCCAGAGCAGACCTTCCATCTGCAGTTAGTAGCAGATGGTAAGTGGTTCTTTATGTGCAAGCAGTGTTGATGTGATTTTAGTGGCTTGATAATACAAGACTAGCCCTGTAATACAAGAGTAGCAGATACAAAGATGTGGAGACACATTATTGTTGGTTGGTCTGAGCTAATTACTAGAACAATATTTCGTGAGGCACGTTTATATTTTCTGTTGCGGAAACTGACAAATGGTTGTCTTGAAAAGAATAATAAAGGCTGAAGGAATTCTTTCAGAATAAGGATCTTGTAGTTCATAGCAGCATCCTTTTCACAACCTCTATGATTAGTCTTTTTTTGTTTTCAGGTTTGGGGGTGGGATGTGGTTGGGTGGTTGGTTGGTTGGTTATGGGGGCTTTTTGTGTTAGTGTGGTTTAAAAG
The DNA here is from genome assembly GCF_029207755.1 of Chamaea fasciata. Taxonomy (NCBI): domain Eukaryota; kingdom Metazoa; phylum Chordata; class Aves; order Passeriformes; family Sylviidae; genus Chamaea; species Chamaea fasciata. Next base: position 34,498,107 of record NW_027094089.1, on the reverse strand, counting down.
AGAGGTTCTAGGTAGATGTTTTTCTTCACTTACTGTTTCAGTGTTCTCCCCAGCTCAAAATTCTATCCTGATGAAAACATGTAAAGTAAAAAAAAATTCACACCTTCATCTAGAAGAGCTGATGTATTTTTTTCTGAAAATTTGAAATTTTGAAAGAGAGGCATCATGTGTATACTTCTAATTCCTATTGGAAAGTGTGTGGAAAGTGTGACTGTGTCTGAACTGCCATGCAGCTTTCCACTGCAACACTTATGTCCCAAGCAGCAACTCAGCTTGGGAAAACAGAGGTGAGAAAGAGAGGTCAGAAAACAGCCAAACAAATATGCACATTGGATTCTATAGGAACGTAAGCGCAGGTGAAATTAGACGAGTGTTCTTCATATTATCTTAGTTTGCAAAGGTCATTCTGAGTTTACCTTTCAAAATTTTTTAGTCTAACTTAAGAATCCTTCTTGCAGTGACAGATTGGATATTGGACAGAGACCCACAAGAAGAAATACTCAAGGCATTCAAATTGTTTGATGATGATGAGTCTGGTAAAATAAGTCTGAGAAACCTGCGCCGGGTTGCTAGAGAATTGGGTGAAAATATGTCTGATGAAGAACTACGGGCTATGATTGAAGAATTTGATAAGGATGGAGATGGAGAAAGTACGTGTTAGTAAATTAAACACCATATAATCTTGTTGTTAATTTCGTTCCCTTTTTAGGTGTTGTGTTGTTGTGAAAATGTCCTCTTTAATTTCCTTCTAGAGTACTTTAATTTCAAGCATAATTTAACTTAAAAATACTTCAGACGGTTGCTTTTGACAGGTACTAATTGTGTTGATTCACCACCAACTCTTATTCAACCAGTCTATTAAAGGATACGTGCAAGTGTAGTTGAAGGTAGAAGTAAGAGATTCTATGTACCTACATTACATTTTTATTTCCTTATAAATCCGTAAAAATATTAAAGTGCTGAGAGAGTCTTTTGATCACTTACTCAATACATCTTAAGTGGTGATGTGTCATTGTGATTTCAGCATAGGATATGGAGCATTAAGCTAATAAGTCATGCTGGAAGTAGCCTGGGTCTGTGTAGGATCAGCTTGGATGGCTCTTTAACTACTGAGCGTTGGAATCCTGAAAAGCATAGTGTGAAAAATGGCTCTGCAGTTGACAAGGTCCATACAGAGTAGGCTGCAGAAGGGATTTACTAGGTAAAGATTGAATTAGCAAGTCAGGTTTGATACAGTGCTTGTTAAATCATTGTGAATACTGATAAAACAACTGTATTTTTATACCAGAAACCTTAATACCTGAATTTTGAGGGTCGCTCACTTACGACCTTGTACCTAAAGACTAAATCAGTCTATCAAACACCATTCTTATAGGGTGGTGACTCATATCGGAGATTTCACTAGCAGGTCATCAGTTTTTCCTGTGACAATGATATTTATGCTTGTAAGGAGCTGTTGGATTCAAAATTCACACATACTAGTGGAAAAAAAATGTGTCATCCTTTTGACAGATAGTCTTCTATTTGACATAGTCGTCTATTTGACGACTTTTTGGAAGTCGTAGCCGTAGAGGTGAGTGAAAGTAGAATTCTTTGTGCAAATAAGTTTTGTCATGTTGATCTCCTGGAGTTGCCAAATGAGACGTCAGAATTGTGGATCAATGTTCTTTTGTCACACTGCTATTTGGGTACTACAAATGGAACACAGACCATTAGCTCCTTTCAGGAGGGTTATTGAATCATAATTATTTTGTGTCAGTGCTAGATTTCTTTAGACCAAATTTATCAGCTAAGACTAAGTGGCTCAGTTACCTCTTATTCAGTCATCCATTCATTGTCTTTGTTAGAGCAATCAAGCAGAAGATTGAGTATGAAAGATTGACAGCGTAATGTTTGTGCATGGCACTGTTTATCCTTAAAGTTCTGTGTGGTTTTTGTTCTTTAAAGAAAACTGAGGCTTTTCCTAGCTTTTTAAGATTAATTCTGAGACAGTTAATTTTTCTGTGAATCCCCATTTCATTTGTCTTCAAACACCTGGGTCATGTGGCAAAATCTTGCTGTCATCTAATTCTCCTTCTCCTGCCCTCAAAAAAATTCTGAAACTGTTAATTGTTAGCATTTTTTATTGATATGTCAAATACAGGAATAATACCACTTTTGGTTTAACACCTTTATAAAGTTTGAGAGATTGTTTTGCTCACAGTGAAATAAGGTATCTTGTGTGGTACTCAGGTTACAGGAAGTGTTATGTTCCCAGCAAAACCACTGAGCTCTATTGGTAGGCTATACACAGATTTCTGTAAAAGAGAGTATATTTGACATACTTTTGTATCCCTTAAATATGTAAGTAATCTTATTTTGGTATTCTTTGGTTTAATAATTACTTCTGGTTTTGAGCACAACTAACTTTAGAAACATCATGGTCTCAGTTCTTGCAGTTTTGATTAACTTGTGTGGGTGCAACTGTAGGAAACGCTATACAGTCTTGTGTCTCGGATTTTGGCACAGAATTAAGAGAAGTGCCCAAACCCAGCACTGAAAAAATGTGCATCTTTAACTCTCAAGATTCTAAGTCAATATTACCTTTATATTAGCTGTGATTCTAGTTTGTTTGTTTATGATTACTTATGCCATGGAGTTGAGGGAAATCTGATGCCATGAAAAATGGTGCTTCTGTTTCCATGGTGCTTAACTTGAGAACAGATCCTACGTCTGAACAGGATTAACTGGGATTGCTTGGGTTACTGAGAATTGTAACTGCACTGCTTTTTGAAGTTTCTTTGAATGTTCCAAAATTCATTTATCATTGTAGTGTTTTATTTCCACTTTGCAGCATGGTTTCAAGGATGTAAAACAGAGTATTTTTGAGAGGATGTTTGAATTTCTGCTGCTGCTGTGTTACTGTGATAAAGCTGTGGAAATACTTTTAAAGTCATACAGCGACAGTATTTTTGTGTCTTAGAACTAGATGTAGCTATGTGATGGACTGGTGTTTCAGAGCAGAGGGTCCTAAGATAGACTAAATCTACTTGTTTCCTTCTTTTTACATGGATCACAGCAGAACATATTTAGTTTCTTTGATTTTTTTATTCTTTAACATGGTTGAATTTCTTTAATTTTCTTCAAGCTGTGAATGTAGTTCTTTCTTTGCAGTGCTTTGTTTAGGAATAGCTTGGGCATGTTGGCTGGGATGGGTAATTGTCAGAGTTCTGTATGTGCCTTGTCTTTTTCATACCACCTACTTAACTGTAATCATTCTGCACTACAGTAATTAGTTGCAGGGTGAACATGTTCACTGGTCAACTCTTTTTCAGTGGCTGTGTTTTAACATATGAGTTAGGTCAGTACCTCAGGTATAACTGCAGCAAAATAATTAATGAATGCTAATTAATGTACTATTATGACTTAATTTCTTCAAGTGCATTTGTGTAAAATTTCTGTTAATTATAAATGAAGAATGAAGAAAGTTCAGATAGGGAAAGGCTCATCAAATGCCCATTTTAATTCTAGCTAATTTATGGAATGATGGCTAAACGGTCTTAAAATTTGTTTTGTATTTGGCAAGTGTTACAGATTGGGGAGACAGGAATAGCATTGTTTGATCTGTGAAGGTAGATTGGATGTAAATATTTTGAATTACAATTTTAGGAATAAAACTGAATTCAGTCATACCTAGCTGAGGTACTGTTGCTTGAGAAGTACTTCATAAAATTCGGCTACCATTCTTAACATTTTTATAGACCTTTAAAATAATACTGTTTTGCATAGCCATCTTACATATGTTTCTCAGGAGTTTTTTTGCTATCATGTTTCACTTTTAGAATATTTTTGCTTTCATAATTAGAAATAGTATAAGTGAATATAAGTAATCTAGATTCTGCCTTTAGTATTCCACATAATAAAGTTTGCATTCTGACTTCATGTTACATGAAAAAACCTGTGCAGAACCCCTGTTCTAGAAGCAAACTTGTAAACACTTACAGTGATGGATTAGATGCAACTAATACTGGCAAAGAAGCCTTTAAGTACAGATATGCATTAATTTTATGATTTATTGTTGTTTGCTGTTTGTCTAATGATTTCCTTTTTTTCCCCCTTTTTCCTTTTTTTTACAGTCAATCAAGAAGAATTTATTGCTATTATGACTGGAGATATTTAGCATTAGAAGAAAAGAAACTAAGTTGCAACACAAGGGAGGAATTGTTGGCTGCTTCCATTATAATGTTTGTACTTTCATTTATTTTGTTAGCTGGAGTGGTGCAGAAAGTTACATGTCACAGGACCAAAATAAAAACGGGTTACATGCACTGCTAATTCAGTACTTTGTATCATTAAATATTATCACTAGAATAATTGATGTAATATTTTAGAACAAGTAAGTAATGCTGCATTTCAGAATGTTTGAGTAATTGTTTGTAAAATAGCCTTGTCCCAGATTTCTAAATTGTATCATATTATAAGAACTTTTTGATGTTCTTGACTTTGTGTTAGCATTAGTTGTGACCTTAGTTTTGATACATAAGGTTTGAAAACCTTCCATTTTAATAAAACCTTCTTTACTGCTACTTGCAAGTGTTATTATTGTAGTTAAATCTGAGCTGAACTAGGAGGGACAATGTTCAGAGAAATTTTTTTTTTCTTTTTTTCATTTATAAGCTTTTACAGCTGCTCTTTTAGTTGAACTGCAAGATTAAATGAGTATGCATCTTGAAAAATGCCATTTATTAACTCTATTACCCCTGTAAGGTAATAAATGATGCACAACTATGCATGATGATTAACTGATTTCAAAACATGCTTAAATCACTCAGATGATAGCCAACATCATACTCTCCAGTCTCCACAGTTCTGACAGTTGTGGAGACAATGACAGTGGCAAACTTCCTGCAAGCTAAGTAGTATTCTTTAGAAGCTAATAGCAAAAACACCCCATGTGAAATATAAAACATATTTTAAAAATCTGTTAAAAAACCTGCAACAAACCCCACAACTCCTAACCAGTATTTTGCAATCTTAGAAGATTTGTTTGGGAGGTGAATGTTTAGGGGGAAAGATTCATTGTTTGGGACTGAGCCTGTGGATGGCTCTTAACAAATATTTTGTAGGATCAGTGTGGGAATTGTCCAGTTTAGTAGCTTCTGACTTTGCTTTTATTCTTTTTTGTAATTTTTTTCAGGGTCGCTTTTAGTTTCTGCAGACAATCAAAAGTGATAACTGGAAAGGTCTGTTAGTAGTCTTCAAAAAACTTCTTCCTCAAAAATCCTGCCTTTGAATGTACCAAGTGTTTGAACATGCTGCAGTGGTCTTTACGGGGATGCTACCATCTCTGTAGATGGCTGGTACTTATTTTTTGATAGGTGACCACTGACTGTGTAACTTTTCCACTAGGATGTATTTTGTGTGTTCTGAATTGAGGCCTTACTTCTAGTTTTTGCAATGTACTTGGTTAACCTTACTTTGTTCCTGCAGACATGGCAGCAGCATTTGTTAGGGGCTAGGTAATGATAGTATAATGCTCCATAAACACAGGCAAGTGACCTAGAGAGAAGTCTTGTAAGTCGCTCAGACAGACTATTGGAGTAACTGTGGAACGGAAAAAGAATCAGAATATTGATACTGTCTCAATGTTTGGTTTTACTTTTTTTCTTCATTTCATTGTTCTGGGGATTTTTTTATTTCAAAACAATGCTTGTTCTGTCCTGCTGGCTGATGATCTCGCAGTTTTGTGTACTGGGGTTGGTGGAATTCCTGTTGACTTTTCTTGGTACTCACCACCTGACAATAATTGTGACAGATCAGAGACCAGAGCTTGATAGAGTCTAATCTCTGAACTTGCAACTGTCAGCTCCGCCCCAGCACTGATTCAAAACATTCAGCTACATTCAATTCTCTCTGTTTTTTTGGGGCTCACACCTATCCTGCTTCAGAGGAATGGCAGCCCAAAGGGGAGAACATCAGGATCCATGTTGATCTCTTTGTCTCTGGTCTCTCAATTTCATAACAGAGCTCATGGATACAAGTTCTGCACTGTGGCTGCAGCTCAGGAAGATGTTTTGTTGTGACTGGGATTGTTGGAGAGCGTGTGGAGGTTAAGCCATGAAGCAGAGTGTGAATAAATCCTTCAGTTGTTAAATCCCTGCCCTAAGAAAGTTTTGCAGCCTATGTGTAGTTCTGGGTTATTACAAAGTGAATTTAGCAGAAGTTTTTATCACAAATTACACAAGAACTGAGTATAAGGACAATTCCACCAATCCATTTGCCCTATAGATTGGTTGTAGTTGCTCATAACCCTTCACAGCTGGAGGGTTTTTTGTGGACTCATAACTGATGTATGTGCTGCTCTGTTGAGACAACATTCAGGAGAAAACGCCCTGGAAATGAGCATTTCCTCTAAAGAGAAAGGGCTTCAATAACTTCCTTCTGCCAATGAGAGAAACGGATACCAGGGGGCAAAAGTGAAAAACCCCTGTTTATTAACAACAACAACAACCAAAAAAAAAAAAAAAAAAAAAAAAAAAAAAAAAAAAAAAAAAAAAAAAAAAAAGGTGCCTGCAAGGCACAGAAAAAGAAAGAAAAACAGATTGAATAAATGCTAGATATTGAAACTGTGGGACCTTACCCCCTCCGGGAAGCCCAGCAGCAGCCTTCTCTGGGCTGTCAGGCACTTTCCCCTCGGTGCAGTTCCGGTCACAGCCGGCAGGGGCGCTGGTGGGTCCCCGCCAGGCCGGGTGGGTGCGGTGATTCCCCCCCGGCTGCAGGGGGCGCTGTGGCGCGGGCTTCAGTCTTCTCGCTCCCGTGGTAATGGCGGGTGGAGCGGGAAACGGGGGTGTCGTGGCGGGGCGCCCACTGGTTCTGGGCTTCCCACAGCAGAGCAGCAAAGGAAGCCAAGTCGGCAAGCTCGGCCACAGTAACGAAGCCAAAAGAAAGGAAAAAAAACCCAAAAAACCCCAACAAAACAACAGTCAAAGCCCACAGAAGCAGCCGGATCCGTAGTCAGAGATACCAGGCCTGTGGTCAGTGCAGCAGCCCGCGCCGAAAAGGCAAAAACTGCCCCTCGCCCCTGCATCGCCACAGCCCCGGAGACTGAGGATGGAGGGCACAAAAGCCCCTCCCTCCCCCCCCCAAAAAAAAAAAATTGGATGGGATAGTAAACCATCCCCTAAACACACTCATACAAGCAACCCTTTATTTGTTTTAGTTGAACTGTGTTATAAATACATATTATAGGGTTGGCTTTCCACAAAATGTGTATTATATGAGTAATAATGTTGTGGTAAGGAAATAAGTTTTTCTTTTATTTCTGCTATTAGTAAAGAGAACTAAGCATAGTGGTATTAGTTGATATAGTATGCTTAAACTGTCTGTTTGGCTGGGATAACATCCAGTGAACACGTAAAGAAGACTGCTACTTGTTTGAACTGTCTGTTTGGTCGGGATGAACATGGTCCAGTGAACATGCAAAAAGGGACTCCGCTATTGATATACCAACTATCAGCATCTGCCATGTGAAGAAAGCACGGACCAAGGCCCAAGCTGGAGGTGATAACGAAGACACGGGCAAGAAACATGCATGCTCTAAAAAGACGGACCCAAGGAGGGGCCATGCATAACAGTTCCTGGAATATGGAAACTAGTTTATGGAAAAATATGAATATTCAACAGACTGATGCAGTAGAAAGGGTATTTAAAGCATGACTTTGGTATAGCAGTGTGTGGGCTTGGCTGAGTGCCAAGTCATCCAGCCGGCTGTACTTTGATTTTTTTATCTCTTTATTGTCTTATTATTTTATTAAATCTATTTCTTAAATTTTACATAGAAAGTGAACCTCATTTTTTACAAATTGGGTCCTACTATTAAGCAATAAATGGCTGTAGCTGCAACCTGCCTTGGTGCATAAGGAACTTGACTGGAGCAAGAGCTGCATTTTCTTCAACCTTTCCATTAGGTCAATAGGTTGTAGAAGATACCAACTGGCACTAGGAAAACTTTTGTGTAACTGATTTTCTGTAGTTGCCGCAGATGCAAGTCTGTAGGGATGCTTAGAATGTTCCCATTTTTAAGTAAAGAAAGAAAAACGATTCTGCAGAGGAAAAAAGAGGTCAGTGGTTTTGGTGCTTCCCTAGGGTACACCAAGGGAAATATCTGGACAAATCCATTCAGATACTCTTACTAAGATGTTGCACATATTAGCAGAAAATCAATAGAAGTATCATATACTTGAAGAGAATGTGCAAATGTCTTACTTTTATGATTGCACAAATAGTACATCTACTGTAAAACTGTTGCTAAGCAAACTGAACACATTGGCAATTACCAGCAGTCAGAAGTGATAGCTCTCAGAATACCTAAGTGGGAAATTTCCATATGTAGGTCTTTTTGAAATGACACATAAACGTATTGGTAGTGGAGGTTGTATTTTCCACTTTTTAGCCTTTACTATTTTGAAAACCACTTATAAAAGAGTACTTATATGAATTTCAAAGGAAGAAATAAATTTAAAAGAATAATTCCTTTAAAATACTCATCTTAAAGGGATAAAGAATGGGCCTAACAGGAAGGGGCTAATTTTCTAAATAAGATTATTTTGAATATTTAGTGGAAATTATGTTATAGCATCTGGATAATTTTTTTAATTGCAAACTGTAATTATGAATGCTTTATTTTAATTATAATTTAATGAAATGAACTTCTGAAAGGGTCTTATTTTGTTTGATTTGGGGGGGGGGGAGTTTCTTTTTATTATTTTATTGTTTGGTTTGGGGTTTCTTTGTTTGGGTTTGGCGGGGGGGGTGGAGGATTTGTTAGTTATGGTTTTGGATCTTTTTCTTAAGTGACCTTGAAGTTTGACTGATGATAAAGCCTAGTTCTTTGGTATGGAAAGGATTTGGACAATTTGTGTTACCAAAAGCTTGCGGTAATTTACATTGAATTCTGTAGCCTCTTCCTTCTTTCCCAGGTGTTGGGAGGCACTCTTTCCACTCCTCTGCTGGAGTCAGAGAGATTGCAGCACAGTGCTTGTCCCAACTGTAAGTGAAAATATAGGAGAAGGAGGAAATAGATTTGAGAACAGTTACCATTGAAAAGGGACTTGTGAAAACTTGTAAAATAAATAGATCTATTTTAACACAGTTGTGAAGGGGTTGAAAAAGCCCCCAAACCAGCCAATTTGTGCTCTCCTGGTTAGTGAAAAGCAGACCTATACAATACAGGTTAAAACTAGAGTAATGTGCTGCACCTGAAAAGGTAAGTAGTAAAATGTCTGTATGGTATTTTTGGTTGCTATATATGCAAATAAAACAATCACATCCAAAAAACACTATTAAATGAAATCAGTAAAAAATGCTAGTTAATGTAGGTCATACTGGGCCACCCTTAAAAAGACATTTAAAAAGGCAACGATTCTGTTATTTAGCCCCCGTTGGAAGTTAGCTTCTTCCCCAGTACGCCTGAAAGAGCAAACCACAATCCCACTGTCCTTATGGATACCTCTTCAGTTAATAAAATAGGTGCTGATGTCTTGAGCTGTGTGAGTGAATTAATTATGCTGGCTTGTAATGGCTGCCACATTTATAAAAGCAGTTGCAGTGCTAAAAGCATCTAATTCATTTCTCTGTGAAACACTGAATTTCATGACTTGGAAAAGTGTTAGCAGGACTCTTTTTCTTTCTCACACAGTTTTTTGTTTGACAAATTGTTTATGCCCTACCCAGGGCAATCTTCCCAGAAAGATTTATTTATATTACTATTGTTTCTAAACATAGGTGTTCAGGACGTTACTTGATTGCTTAATGAGATAGTCCAATAGGAATATAAAATTGTTGCCGCTGTGCTTTATGTTTTTAAAAAGTTGCACAAAAGTCAACCATATCTTTTCATGTTCGCTTTCCTTAAAGCAGCAACTTCCACTTGGTAATCAAATGCAATACTTAGCTGTGTTCAGTCATGAGGGACAAAATTTGTCAATTATAGTTTTACCCACTAGGGGGCCCCGTTGTTACAAGTGAAAAGTGGGCTCTGAAGTTTTAAGTAAAACCGGCATGTTCAAACGTCAGGTGGAATTTTTATACCTGAATATTTTCTCTCTCTTGGTGTGCACGCACACTATAGCAATCTGTGGGCCTCTTCCACCCATTTAAACGAAATTTGCCAACTAAGATGCAACTTCTGTGCAACACAGATAAGGACTATTTTGCAGGTATTGAAGGCTTATGTTTCTGTGTTGTGTCACTTTGCAGATATATAAAAATAGAAAACAAAAATTTGGTTGCTTGTGGTGTGCAGAATTCACTGAGAAAATATGTGCTTATTCAAAGGTACACTGGTATTTTTTTTTTTAATTATTTTTTTGAATGGAGAGGAAAATGTGTTCCTTTTTTTGTTCTGACAGCCAGATAATGCACCCATTTCCTAATTTTCCTGCCTCAGGCAGTCACCCTGCTTTACTCTGGGCTTTGCAGCTCGGTGCCCTGCTCTTACAAAGTGCTCCTTGCAATATCTGCTCATGTGTGCATTTCCCCTCCCTGTGCTAGACTCAGCTTTGTTCCAACTTTGCTGCCCATCACGCTGTTCTGCCTCCGTCCTCCGGCTCTGAGTGGTCCAGGGAAGAGGATCTGTGGCTGCCCCGTCCCTTAACTCGTGATCTGTCCCCTGCGCCGTGCCACTCCTCCACATCGCTTTTAGCTCCTGCAAGGACCTCGTGGCTTGGCTTGTCTCTGATCCTCCCCACTCTTTTCACTAACACCATCACAGCCCTTTCTTTGCTAAGGTAGGTTAGTGAGGAGCAGATTTAAAAAAAAAAAAAAAAAAAAAAAAAAAAAAAAAAAAAAAAAAAAAAAAAAAAGCAATAAAATAGTCTGGAAATTTCTATGTGCAGCATTTCTTGATCAGTGGTCACTCCACCTGGTGGTGTTAAACCTTGTCCCCTCCTATGCCCCTGCCTGTGTGGGAGGCAGAAGAGGAGGGGCATTTTCTTTTCATTGTTCTGTTGCCTTTTGTCAAGATGTATTTGGCACCCAAATTCTAAAATATTGAGGCAGCATGTTTCTTAGATGTGAAGTAAAAAGCAATATAAGTTATTCCTGCCTGCCTAGAGTGAAGTTATTTTAATACTGTTTTTAATCAGTGCTATCAGTAACTATTCTTTTTTTCAGGAAGCATGCAAAGCTTTATTTATCCTTGCTATTTCACATACTTTTTATTTTAAATTCTTTGCCAGTTGTGATGGGAATGGGATGCAGTAACATTTCTTTTGTTTTTTAAACAAGGATTTTGTATTTAAATACGCTCAAATGAGTGAAAATATATTTTTGTATTAGTATTTACTGAAGTAAAATTTTCTTCTCTTACATCAAAGACTGATAAACAACTGTGCTGTGTGACCATATAAAAAAGTATTTCCAGCAAAGTGCCTGTTTGATTCAGTTCAATGACCCTTTTTGACACATTGTGCAGAGCACTGAGATGATGTATTCAGTAAGTAATGGATCTGTATGTAACTTGATTTCCACAGTGAAACACAGGAGATGGCCAGCTCAGTTACCTTGGTCTTAGCTCTTGAACCTCATGGACTTTCAAATTTCTCTGCTACCATTGGAAAAGAAGTACCTGCATGTCCCTCAGAAGTGACTTTCACTTCCTGAATTACATAGTTGCTGTTGCAATTATTACACTCAACCTGTGTTGGAATCTTGGTATACTACCTGTGGCAGACTTCCAGACTTCCACTGTTTTTATTTTACTGTGTATTTATTATTCATGTGAGTTTAAAGAGAGGATAAAAACAAACTGCTGAAAATTTTGTGTGGTTGTGATAAAGTTGAAGCATAAATCTGCACCCACTTCTCCCCTATTGATATTAATGTGTCATGCAGAGCTGAGCCTGATATTGGCCTTTCTGTGCTAGTCTTTGTGAATCCAGCACACCTAATAATTGCAAATAGAGGGTGGAAGGCAGGCATTTCCCAGGCCTTCCCCTCTACTTCAATGAGATGAAACATGATACATGTTAGAATCATGGGTAATGGCTAGTATTTTGCAAGTGGAGTGGAAATTAAATGTGTTTAAGTTCTCTAGTCCTCATGTGCTTGATCTATCTGGAGACCTGCCCCACACAGCTGCCCTGGAGCAGCTGGAGTGGCGGTGTTAAGATGGAACACAGTGGGGGAGGTTTTGTTCCAGATGCTGTGGACCCTGCAGCATACGCTAGCAGAAAGGACTTCTCCTTGTCTTCTCCTTGCTGCCGTCATAAGGTTTATTATCTCAGTGATCACCTAACTTTCTATGGTAGATTAAGTCACATAAAGGACAAACTTAACCTCTTCTACATATTTTGTTAGGGTAGCATTTGTTTGGGGTTTTTTGTTTGTTTGTTTTTGTTTGTTTGTTGGGTTTTTTGTTTTTTTTTTTTTTTTTTTTTTGTTTGGGTTTTGTGTGTGTGTGTGTGTGGTTTTGGGGGTTTTTTTGTTTTGTTGTTTTGTGAGGTTTTTGGGGGTTTTTTTGTTACTGGGGCATCAGAGACAAAAGGGATGTTGACATCTGAAATTATGGAGTCTTGACACCTACAAGTACTTGTCTGTTGAAATTTTGCAATATGCTAATCTAAAGCTCAGCTGTATTAAACTGATACCTGTAGCCTTGCTTTTTCATAAGGTCGATGGAAGGTGGTGGAGCTGTTGCAACTCCTGTTGCAACCCCACTGAGCACTGGACAGGGTATGGAGGCTCCCAGTTCTTATATCATGGGTAGTTTTAGCGGCCTTACATGGGAACCACCTGCAGACATCTGACAGTGAGTTCATGGTGCTTAACTGAGTAGTTCAGCATCTCAGTAGACCAGCATTAGGCTGGTCTGTGTTAGAACACGGGCTTCAACACAAAGAAATGTGTTAATTCAGATTTTGTTCTTAAAAAAAGGAAAGGAAAATTTATGTAATCTAGTAGAAAATTACTGGTTTTAAGCTGCTTTGGAGATCTGTGATCAATAAGAGATAGAATAAATGAGCTATATAATGATAACAATAGTTATGACCTTGTAATTTAGCACAGGCTCATATCATTTAATTTCTTGTTGTTTCTGATTGCTAAATCACCTGGTCATTGCTAAATGACCATCAAAAAATGTGCAGTGCATAGATATTAATATCAGGTTTTATTTGTGATTAGAGAAAGATTACTTTTTATTTTTCTTTAGCATACCTAAAATAACCTAAATGTGTTGCTAATCCAATTTGATTGCAGCCTGTAAACTGTAGGCTTTAAAGAACCCAAGAATCTGGTGGCTGATTCTGAGTCTATTTTTCTCTTTAACTTTGGAAAGAGGTATTTACATGAAAGGGTAATGATACTAAAATTAATAAGCTAAGGAGGGACTGAATAAAGCTTGTGTGTTCTGAAATTGATTAGAATGCATTCTCTTTGTCTAGAAGTGACTTGGTGCCAAAAGACTGGTCTCAAACTCATGTGGAAGATAAATTTTATTATTTTTGTTTGTTTGTTTGTTTGCATAGTTTGCAAAATCTCTGTTTAAATAAGCTATATAGCCTAAATCCAAACTAGCAAGGTCAACAGCACTCCTTACTATGGCCAGAGTGTACAATTAAAAAAAAAACCAACAAACCAACTAATACAAACAAGAATATAATTACTACTAATTCTTACTATTATTTTGTAAACTATTCATACTGTCTGACAGATTCCTATGCTTGTTGTAAATTCTGAGACATATAGTAATATGACTCCAGTAAACCTCTTTAAAACTGCTATAATGTTAACTGCAGTTGGCAATAACTACAAAGTTTAATAAACTGTAGAATTATGTGAAATTTGTCTTTTTCCCCCCATGAACACCTTTTTTTTCTGCTAATTAGAAGCAAACTTTTTGATTTCTAACTGGCAGCCTTCCTCAGAGCTTGATCTAGGAGCAAATCTATGCATGATAGATTTGCATATTTTTCTATATTTGCATTTTAAAATCCTAACTTAGAAAAGATAAACAAATGTAAACAGGTGGGCATTCAGTGAAAGGAATCACTGAATCTACTAAAATCTACCAGGATCTAGTAACTTGCCTAATGTAAATACAAAATAGGCACAGCACTTGTACAACTGTATGTTTATATGCAGCTCCACATTTTTGACTGAAAAGAGAGCTTTCTTATTATAGAATAAATTGTGATTTTCTTGAAAAATGAATCTGGAAACTTAAAATCATGTTTATTGTCTTAATGACTTTTCAGATTCCAGACTTGATATGTACACTGGCCCAGCAGCTTGTTTATCCTATCTAAAAGCTCACTCTGAGGTCAGCAAGTCCAGCTGCATTTAAGGGTCCAAAATTAATGCAATAGTACATCTGTGGGAATGGTTGCATATTTCAACATCTTATCAAGTCACCACATCAATCCAGCATTGTGATGGTGAGGACTATAAAAATGGTGCTGCATCGTCTCCAAGCTTCTCCACCCTGTAATGCATTTTCCTGTCTTCCTTCTTTCTGTTTTCCACACAAAAGGGAGTTCATTGAAATGCCTGGTTTCTCCCCAAACTACTAAACATTGAAATAAGGACTAGGAAATCATCAAAGCTTTCAAATGAAGGAAGTACTTAACTTGTTGCTAACCAAAGGCTAGGCTCTGTTAAAGGAGTCATTCAACAGTAGCACATCCTTTTCCCTGCAGTTTTCCACTGCCTCCAGCTCTGCTCATCCTGCCAGGTGCTTTTCAGATGTATTTGCATCATCACAGTCCCATTCCTGGGAAAATATAGGACTGGGTAAACAGGAGGAATGTGTATGCCTAATACCTGAGGCAACCCTGAAGTCTTTGCTGACAAGTGCCTTCACAAGACATGGAGAGCCCATCTGTGACTCCTGATGCCACTCTGATGATGAGTGCAAGTTACTGTGTTTGTGGCTGTAATGCACAAGTACACAGAATCTTTATTGTCTGTAAACATGATACAAAAGAGCTGATTCAGCCCTTGTGAATGGGAGAGTGCCTTGCAGTCCTGGCACTGCATAACCCAAGGCAGCTCACCTGTGAGTGGAGCAGATTGTGGAGAACTGGCTCACTCTCATTGCAGTCTTAGTTAGGCTATAAATGTCGTCTTCTTTTTTTTTTATTACATTTTGAAAGACATGACAGGATGCTGCTTCAGCATTGTGGAATGAGATCATTTGGTTTCAGCTAGCAGGAGTTAAGTAGAACTCTGAGAATGTCCTGCTGAACATCTACACGAACTATGTTCCCATCTTGCACGATTTTCTTGTTTTAATAGAAGAGGTTTGGTGATGGATTTTTGGGGGTTTTTTTGGTTTGTTCTTTTGTTGTTGTTGTTGTTGTTTTTTTCTTTTGAACAGAAATTAAGTTGTTGCTGAAAAACGAAACAGGCTGCCATCCCTTTTTCTTTTCTGGGCTAAAGTCCAATTTTACACAGCAGTTGCAAAGAAAAAGCAAATGCATCACTAGATTCAGCAAGAAATATTATAACAGTATGTAATCTCTGTCAAGATAAAATTGCTTTGTGATTTACATTACAATAAATCCTAACCTTTAAGTGCTGCAGACTAAGCTAATATGTGAAGTACTTTGCTTTAGCTTCACATGTTGATTCAGTGATAGAATAAAGTGACTGTGTTTGTCCCACTGAAGAGCATGTAGGAAAGCTGATTATAGTGCACGGTGCCACGTGCATCGCAGCTGTGATGTAACTGAAATGTCTACTGTGGATTAATAGAGTGACTTGCAACTGCTGTAGGAAGTAAAAGTTGATAGTTTTATGAATATAGAGCATATAACATTTAAATTGACATGAATCAGGACATTTAGAATTAAGTTTAAAAATCTGGGCTGATTTTCTAACAATAATTCTCAGACCATTATCTCATCTCTTGCTGACCTCATTAATTTCATTTTCACTTTTTTTAAGGATAACAACTCGTGTGTCAGCACAAACTTTAATTTAATATTTTTTGGCTTTTGTCTCTCAACATATGTTGTTTGAATTCGACCTGTAGTAGATGTGTCACCTCTGGCATTTCATTCAGTCTTCTCTTGTTCTTTTTTTTTGCAGGAGAAAGAATCCCCAGAATGAATATTTCAGTTTCTTTAATTTACCCAGTGGTCACTACCAGACAACACATAATATTCACCAGATCGTGTGAGTAGGTAATCAAGTAGTTATTAAAACAGGAGTTTTTAACACATTATCCCATAACAAAACACTTAATTTTATTGTGTCGTGATTTGCTTGGAGCACTCTAGTGCAGTCTACAAGTTCCTCATGAGGGGAAGAAGAGGGGCAGACACTGGTCTCTGTGGTGCCCAGTAGATACCTTACTTGAGTTCAGCCAGAACTCGAGTAAATGGTGTGAAGTTGTCTCATGGGAGGTTCAAGGGGGATATTAGAAAAAGGTTCTTCACCCAGAGGGCTCTGGAGCAGGCTCCCCAGGGAAGTCGTTCAAGAGTTCAAGTAGTGTTTGGACAATGCTCTCAGGCACATGGTGTGACTCTTGGGATGGTGCTGTGCAGGCCCAGGAGTTAGACTTGATGATGGCTCTATGGGTCCTTTCCAAGTCAGGATATTCTTTGATTCTTTGAAGTGTTGGTAGGAACTTGATACCATGGCAAAAGTTTATCTGGTGTTTCTCCAGTCTTTGGGTCACACCATCAGTTTCTATTTTTATTTTATTATGTGTGGTATTCTGAGGCTACTTACATTGTCTGATATGTGCCAGTCAATATATGTCCCTTAGCTCGGAGCTTTCAGTTGTCTGTGTATCATTCATTACACCTTCTGAACAGGATGTATGTGTATATATCACATTATATATAAATGATTATCTATACATATCATATATTTTTACATGTATATATACACATATATGTATATCTTTTTTTTTTTTTGGTTATATGTACATGCATTTGTATACATGTATTCATATGTAAATTAAAAATCTGTTGGGGTACTCAAGCCTGCCTGTGATAATCCAAACCTGGATCTGATTATCTGGTTCAAATCAGGAAGAAAGTGAGGAGGCCAATCAGAACCAAGCTGAAGGTAAAGATGGACACTGATGTGCAATATTACAAAGAGGGATAAACAGTTAAAAGCTGGAAGGACAAGTTAAAAGTGTTGTCATGAGAGAAGGAGCTGCAGAAGCTAAATATTCTGAACAATAATCAATGGGAAGCTGTTTGGCTATGTAACATTTGCAGCTTTGCACATGCTGTGGTTCTGAACAGAACTCATTCAAGATTTTCTGATTTTTTTTTCCTTAAGACAAGTTTAGAAAGTGTCTAAATCAGTGCTTTTACAACAAAACCATTTCCTGTCAATAGTTGCTTTTCAGTTAGACTTTAATTAGGTATATTTTTGACAGAAAGTTTTGAAATTGCTAGACTGAATCAATTTGACAATTTTTTAAAATTAAAATATCTCAGTCCTGCAGTGTAAACAATTTCTTTGGAAGCTTAAGGTATCTACAGCTCAAAAGCAGCTAATATCAAAATGGAAGTTTTAGAAGTTTTTGAAAGGGGAGAATTTGAAAATTTTCTCTGATTTCAGCTGTTGGTCTGCTCATATCCTTCCTTTGCTCTTGCCTTTGATGGTTTCCACAGGTTTGACTGCCACATCGTTAGGGATACATTTACCTACAGCAACCTTCTGCCTGCTTGTGGCAGGGGCGTTGAAATTAGATCTTGAAATTAGGTCCCCTCCAACCCAAGTCATTCTATGGCTCTATGATTCTCTGACTGTTCCTGATGACAACCACCTCTGAGACTGCAGTGGTGATGCCAAGGTTATATTTATACTGAGAAACACATCAAAGAGTGACACTGGATTCCAACAGATGCTATAGGAATATTGTTTATTCCAAACTGTTCAGATACACTGTTCTGGATGTTTCTCACAAAATAAACCAACCAAACAAAAAAAAAAAACCAAACAAACAAAAAAATCCAGCTGCATGCAGTGAAGAAAGAAGTGCCAGTGTTTCAACCAGATGCTAATGGTAATTGCTTCTTAAAGCCCTCCCCTTATCTGCTCACCCGGACTAGGTCAGAATAGGTGTTAGCAGTCAGTCAGTTAGGCCAACCAAGGAGTCATCTGACCACAAAACTGGAATAAGAAAGGATGGAATATAGTGCTGTTTCATGCTTCCAGTTGGAAGGGAGCTCCATGCACCAGAAATGCAAAGGCATAGGGACCCTGTTTCCTTTGGGTCTTGACTCATTAGGGATCTTCCATGGGAAAGAAAAAAAAAAAAGAGATCTTGTGATGAGAAGTTCTATTGTGTTTTCTTATTCTCTTCCCTTGCCTGTTCTATGCTCATTCATTATTCTTCCGTGGTCAGGGCATCCAAGTACTTCCAGGTGAAAATTCCCCTCTCTAGGTTTGGCACTCCTTTTCCAAGTGAATTTATTTAGCAGTCTTCTCTTAACCCTGATCTTAAACCCGTATCTAAAGAAAATGTGCATCATCACATGAAGTGGGCTTGCAAAATGGTTTTCTCAAAATAATATATATCAAAGCCTCTCTGGAGAAATACTCATGCCTGTCCCTTTACGTGAAGATTTTACAGCAGCTTGTTCTGAGATGTTCCTTGCACTTCTGTTCAATACAACTTTAAATATTTAGTCAGGTCTTAGAGGAGTCTATCCATTTACTTGAAGTTGGAGTGGGGGGATTTCTCCTTCCTGTTAATTTATAGTTTTCACTCTCAATTACACAGCAGCTCTACTTTATGAAAGATCCTGGATTTTTTTAAAAAACACTTATTTTCAAGCAAAAAAAAAAACCCAAAATGTCAAACACAAAGTGTTTCTCTACATTATTTTAGATTCCTTAGTCACCTTCAAGTGCTGGCTAATGACAGCATGTTGCAGACAGCTGGCCTCTTTATATTACACCATCAACTTCCTGTCTGTTCATGCGGGTATCTTTCTTGGACACAATCCCCAAAGTGAGCAATTTCTTACAGTAAGAAAAAAGAGTGTGGCTTTGTGAGACAGAGGAACTTTAAGTCCCTTTAAGAAGAGAGCAGTTAATCTCAGCAAACTGTTCACAGGGTTAAGAAAGCTATCACTGGAAGGAAAACATATTTTCTAGAGTTTTTTTCTCTTTTTTCCCCTCCCTTCCCAAGCTGCAAATAGGTTTTTGGTTTTTTTTTTCCCAGGGAACAAAGGCTTGTCTATGCAATTATAAGCCTACTTATATCAGTGGTGGTTTGGGAGGGTTTAACACAGGCTGTATTGTGTGCTGGCTGTAGTTGTCACCATGTATGGTTTATCATCCCCATGTGAAGTTCTAGCAAAGGCCAGTGCTGCAGATGTCAGTGGGCTTGTGATTTTTCACCCACAGGCCAGACTGCTTCTGTCACAGGCAGTGTGTCATTGGCTTCAGAGGTGGACTTTTGAGTGCCCTACAGGTAATGGGGACCAAATGCCTCTTTGGGAGTAAACATAATCAAAATAAAATCCCTGGCACATAAGATGAGGACGTGATCAGTAGGCAAGTGCCTGTTTCTCTACTGAATTTCTCTGCTGTGTTGGTGTCCCCAGAGGCACACTAATGATATCTACAAATATGAGAAATGTTTCCCAAAGCACTGAATTTTCTATCTAGCCATTATTGCGTTTGATGATGTTGAAAGTCCAGGTCATTCCTGAAATTGTTCTTTCAACCTGCTCCCTGTGAAGGAGTCTGCTCTAAGTGGTGTGTGGTGGTCCTTCCTCCCTTCCCACATTTCCAGGCTCGGCCCCAGGCTCTCCACCGCAAGGAGTGTCACTCTGGTCTACAGCAGACCAACAGCCATGTGATGGCATTTTGGGTGGATGGTTTTTGGGTTCTGTAGGCACTGGGGGAGTTGTATCCTTGTGCATTTCACTGTGTTGGGCACACTTGTCTCCTTCCCCCTTTCCTGCTCCTTCAGGGACAAGCTGTCACCATGCTGCTGTCAGGAGATGCTCCCCACCTTGCCTCCAAGGGGTCGTCTTCCCTAGGACCCTCTAAAATGCTCCCCCTTCCCTTTCCTACATCTTGAAGTGTAGGTGAGCATCTGCAGTAAATTTAGAGGCTTCTCATCTAGTTTTTTCTGCCCTCTTTTTTTTTGGCTGAAAGTTGCTGCAGCAGTAATAAATCTGAGATCACAGAAAGAGTCCACTGCTGAAAAGAATTAATCTTCTTATGGTTTAAGCCTTTGTGAACCTGTTTCTATGGGCCTCCACATTGATATTTGGGGATTTTTAAGGATATACCACCAATTTTTACTACTGAGGAAGGAAAAAAAGTAAGGAAGTAAGGAAAGAAAAAAAAAAAGAAACAAAACCAACCATGTGATCACTCAGAAGATAAATGATGGAGGTCTGTTCATTTCAGAAATAGTATTAATATTCCTGGAATGATTGTAAATAGCTTGAAATAAACTAGCATACACAACAGCAATTTATAAATACTTATATCTCCTATTTTATTTGGCTTTATACAATATTAACTGTAAAAAGTCCAGTAAGAGCTATGGAAAAATACTTTTCATTAGGAAACGATGTAGTGGAAATTTATTCTGTCACTGAACTGTGTGAACATGTTGACTATTCAGTGTAAAACAAAGCAAATTCTCAGGTTGTGAAAGATTTTTTTCTCTCTCTGCAACTTCCTGAATGTTGCCACAACTGGATTTTCAGATTGGTTTCTGTGGTCTGAAGCTATGCACAACAGAAGAAATTGCAGGCATCTTTTAAGCTGAGAGAGTATTTTTAGATGTTTTGTGGGCTGTGTATCAAGTATTTTATAACATAGAGTTAGAAAGGAAAGTATTAAATATATTTAGTACCTTTTGAGAATATTTTAGGAGTATTTGATTCTGACAAATGGAATACAATTTACAGAGATGTAAGTTACATTGTTATAAAATTATATATTGAGTAAACACCACCACAAAAAAAATAAGCCAGCAAAAAACTTGTGAACAAAATTGTTTGAACCCTGCCCTGAGGTATCCACCCTTGAAAAGAGTGGAAACTTTCACTAAACATACTTCGTGTTCTTCTCAAAGAAAGTTTTTGGAGGATTACACCACCTGTGATTTTTCTATAAATTATTGTTGTATCAGTGGCTTTGTTAATGCCATTTGCATTACTAGCTGACTGTTTCTCTAGCCTTAAAATATCTTTCAAACATGTACCAGTTTCTCTGGCTCACCCTGTCTCTTGGCTTCCAAGAAAAGGAGGTAGGAGAAGGACCCTGTGGTTTTTTTCACATTTTTTTTCCTTACAGAAAAAGGTGAAATGTTTTGGTAATATGAGGTCCTACAATTCATTTTAATTAAAAAAAAAGAGCCAAAGCAGAGTTAATATGTTTCCTAATAGGAATAATTGATGTATTCAGCCCAGGTGTAGATGTTTTCCTAAATGTCATTGCAGTCAGTGGGTTGAGAGGAGGAAATTGCCAGCTTTCCTTCTGTTTTATTGGTGACTGGGTACATTGTTTGCATAATGGTAGCTATTGCTTTATACTGGAAGCATTAAACAAAAAGAAAAACAAAAAACCCAAAAAAAAAACCCCCAACAACAACAAAAAAATTGTCCTTACTCACAAAGAATAGCTGCGCAAACTAAGAATGGAGAAACCTTCCCCTTGACAGAGATGTCAGCATGGGAAGCACAGGTGAGCTCTGTGAGGACAGAGAATGCAGCTGCATATCTCAAAACAGTGGTAAAGGAAGGAGTTCCCATAGGATAAGCCACCACAACAGGAACTTGAAACAAGCACAGATGGCAAAATAGGAAGGCTTGAATTCTAGGTCTAATGAAGGTGAAGATTTGGAATTAGCACACTGGACAAAATTTTACTGTACAGACTGTGGGAACTTAAAGTAAGACCTATCAGGACAAAAAATCACATGGTGACAGTGAGAAAGGAAGCAACTAGTTACACAGATGCTAGCCCAAGCTGTGAGAATGGCTTTTTTACCCCATGGATACCCAGGACATGGCTGTTTAAAAGTGGTTCCTCCAGAAGAACTACTCCAGGACCCCCACCACCAAAGACTAAGGAGGGTGATGAAGGACCCGTGGGATGCTGTGGGAATCCATGGGTGGTGATATGTTTCTCCCTAATCACTCTCTCATTCTTCTTCTGTGCCCCTACTTTTCTCCTGTTTCCTTCGGTGTCTCTACCTCACATTTACTGTTTTAAAAAAACCCATATTATTGACTTCTGTATGTGGTCTTGTTTGCAGATTAATGCAGGCAGAGGCATCCCTTATACTCATATCATAAAAAACCCTACAAAATATCAACGAGGTGATTTCCACAATGATCCCTCCTGCAGGCTCAGTCCTGTTCTTTTCAGTGTCATTCAGTATTAAATTTGGATACCTGATGGGCAACAGAAGCCAAGCTATGGACTGAACAGAATACCCTGAATATGGGTTATTATATGGCGGTAAATCAGCCATGTTGCTTTTTTCTCAAAAATAGTAAAATAAATATAATTTTGAGTTTATTATAATAATGTAATTTTGAAACCAGTCTGAAAAAGTCACAAAGTGGTGTTTTTCTCCTTTTAAATAAATATGAAGGCCGTTGAGCTTCCCAGGGAGGATACTTTCTTTGCCCACGACCTTTTTGTGTAATTTTCATCAGGAGGCCATGGTGATACACCCAGAAGGATTTTCTGGCTTTCTGAAGCTTGGTCATCCTTTTTTGGCAAGAGGTGTATAGGGGAGGCCTACTGGTGGTGTAAAGCATAATTTCTACCGATAGAAACCATGACCAAATTTACACCTGTGCTTGCAGATTTAGTGCCTAACTGTGCAGATGTCTATTTTGCGGAGACCATTGACCCTTTCACTGCACTTCTGCAAACCCTCACATACTCATTTTGCAGTCACCACTCAGACAATGAAGGTCTAGTAAAAAGGAACGTCTCTGAACTGAAAATTTTCCACCCAGATCTCAGGAGATTTCTAGTAGTGACTGTTTCTGGTTGGAAACAACTATTCTTGGATACATTTAAAATTTCTGCTTTCAAAATGAGCCATAACGTTTCCCCTGCTAAAACTAAACAAAAAAATGCTTATAAAAATGTAGCTATTCTCTCACACCTCACAAAACGGTAACTACTCTGTCAAAACTTACTGAGTTTCCAGAATGTTATTTCTTCAAACCAGAGAAACTGATCCATCCCTTTTGATAACCACTGGAGAAGCTGAAAATATCTACTTCAGAAAATATCTACTAAAAAGTGACTTCCTTATCCTAAAATGTTGCATCTCCCCCATTAAAACCACAGCTAAAAGTAGTCAGGTCTGCCCTCAAGGCAGAGCTTGGCTAAGCTTTGCCAGAGGCTTGTGCTGCTGCCAAGCAATCCGAGCACAGTCCTGTGTTCCGGGCTGAACCTACAGTGACCTCTATACAACTAGGAACTCTTTGGAGATTGACCTCTTTAAATCCTGAGGCCAAATCTAAACTGGGAAATGTTTTGCAAGAATATATTTAATTCTGTGAGGACTCAGGCACCATAATAAGATCATGCTATAGAGATGACATACAAATCACAGGAAGTTGTCTGGTCTTCTTCTCCTCCTATATAAAAAAACAAATGATGTCCTCTGCTTGCATATCACAAGGCTAGATTTCTCTTATTAATATAATGAAGCTGCATAAAATTTCTCACTGGCTTCTGTGAGAAGCAGGGCCGCTCTTCAATGAAAATTGTGTAATTTGATGGATTCTTCCATAATCTGTGCAGATCATCACAAACAGCAGCCAAGGGCTCTGCTCTTTTAAAAACATTTTTATTTCTATTTAAATTACTTATTTTCAAATGAAACTGACAGCATATTAAGCTGTGAGACACATTTCCTTCTATTTTAGCATAGAGAAGCACTAATACATACCTTGTTTTCCAGTGGTCTAGAAGTAATCGCTAAAGGATCAGTAGCAGGGGAATAAAAATGCAGAGCAAGTACTGTAGATTCCTACTTACTATTACGCCACTTGGCATGCAGATTCAGCTGGTTCTGTGGAGATGACATGGCAGAAGTACACACAAGCATCAGATGAACTTGCCTAAAAGTAGCTCATCCAATCAAGGAGTGAAGGGCATTGAATAAAGAGTGCATAAAGCCAGCATTAAGCAAAAACCATTGCTTGAAGTCTGTGCCAGTCCAGCAAGGCAGTTGACCTGACCTCAGAGACAGTAAAATTTACATTTAAATGCTTAAATCCTAGTTCTTGAATAATTTAATTTTTCATATTTTGTCTTCATACTTCTTGAGAATGCTCTAGAGTGAAGAAAAAGAATAGTGAGGAGCCTGATTTGCAAGATTAAAGCAGACAAGAGATATGCAGCTGCTGGAAAGAAAGCATCAGCGCAGACTGATTGGCTGCTTGCAGAGAGGATAAATCTTCTGGGGAGACTTTAGAGCTTCTTAGAGTGCTGAAAGGGGCTACAGGAACAATTCTTGTTGTTCAGGTGGTGAGATACTGGCACAGATTTTCCAGAGAAACTGTGGTTGCCCCATCCCTAGATGGCAGGGCCAGTCTGGATGGGGCTTTGAACAACCTGATGAAGTGGAAGATGTCTCTGTCCATGGAACTAGGGTTAGAATTAGGTAACATTTCAGGTTAATTTCCAAACTAAACCATTTTATTATTCTATATGCATCTCTCCTACAAACCTGACCTTTACCACAGGACATTTTGAAATAGCTTTAGTTATCTACATTTGGAGCTTTCCAGTAATCTACCCCTAGCGGAATATCATACAGGCAACAGTAATAGGGACACTTGTCTCCAAACCAGCTTGATTTTACTTCCTTGGAAAAGTTATCACTACTTATTACTTTTGCTGAATTCTCAGCTAACCTGGAATTATTTCTGTAAGTGGCATCAGCTTTTCTTCTTTACAGCAGAAATCTGGGCCTTGTTATGAAGCCAAGAGCAGAGAAATTTGGACCACACTTTCCTCTTCTTTCTACCTTTTTGTTTTTTAGGACTAACTGAGTGGCTAGAGGGGTGAGAGAATGTGAATTTATTAGTTGGCTACAGGAAAAGTATCTCTATCAACCCTCCCAGATTCACACCAGTTTAAGAACAAGTGTTTAGGGAGAAAATGAAAATAAATACAGGAATTAGGGAACTTAGAGGATTTGTCCTTTTCTGGTTGACTAGATCAACATTTTGGTGGAAACTTAAAATAGTGAAAATTGAATGGTGATCTTAATTGAAAATTCAGGGTTTAGGAGATGACCCAGTGTCTGATCTTCCTTCTATGTTTACCAGTCAAATTAAAGAGTTGTCCTCTTTCTGCCTTTTGGTATAAATTTCCATCAACATAATATTGCAGATGTTGGTGGAAATGCGTAGACTTTGGTAGGCTTTAAAATCTATCTTAAGAAGAAGCATTTCAGAACACAAAAGCTTTAACACAAAGACAAATTTGTGACTTGGAGCAAGCAGGAGATAACAAGAGATTTGTCATGCACTGAGTGTGCCGGTTTATTTAGCTGTTCAGTGTCATGGTTGAGTTCAATAATTTCGAGTTAAATACCTCACAGATAAAATGACAATTATGCAACAATACTGAAAAAGATAAATATCATTTATTATCACGGAGATCTATGTGAGAGTTCCACAAATATTACTTTTCAGCATGCTAGATACAATCATTGTCAGAAAAGACTTAGTTGGGACATAACAATATCTCCTATTGAGACAGAATGGGTACTGTCTTGTCAGTGCTTTCTTGGGGCTACATATGAAGCAATTTTTCTATCTATTCCATGTGATACATTAGCTATGCTGAATTAAAATACTATTACAACCTTAAATGTATTGAAATGTTGAGAAGGGAGCATTGCTTCTTCCTTGGTTATTATTTTGGTCATTAAGAGAAAGGGATCAGTAGCTGAAGTTAAGCAGTATACCTGTGAGAAGAGATGGATTTATTTGTCAGCACATAAATCTAACATTTAAATTCTTTCTGGAGTTTGGGTTTCTGAGTGGCAGCAGCATCAGCAGACACCTCAGGGTGAGGAGCTCCTCCCAGTGTGGTAAGCAGCTGGATTACTGGGTTCCACTTCAAGCATTGTTAGCTGCTAGGGCATGTTCAATGTAAATTGCAGAGTTCCAGGTGTGACATCAGGTAAGGTGACAGCAGTGGTGCTGTACCCATGCCCGTCTGTGCTTCCCCAGCCTGTGGTGCCACAGGGTGAGACCTCTCAGCGCACAGTACACTCCACAGCTGAGCACAGGAGCTCAGACACATCTTGGAGCAGATTTCCCAGCCAACACAGCTGCTCCAGTCTGTCCATGGCCAGCGGAGACCCTCTGTGGCATCTGCCGCTGTGCTGATGTTTTTATGGTCTGCACAGCTCTCACGGCACTCTTATCTCAAGCCAGGGAGTTAAATTTAGCAACAAAGTGGACTAGCATTTCCCTTTCTCCAATAGGCCAAATACTGAGAGTACTGGGCCTTGTCTTTCCGGCTGCATTCAATGGCACGATACTTGTAGCATGTCCTTTGCAGCTCTGTTCTCATTATTCAATGTATCCTGATTAAGCCCAGCCTCAGGCAGGTTCATTTCAGGTCTGGACCAAATATTGCACCATGTGTTGAAATCACAGACAGCTTCTTGGCTCCTGATCTGGGAATTATAGGATGAGAGGCACTTTCCTCTCCAAAAATGTCAGTACAAATGTGTAGACTGTGTGTTGCATGTTGCTTATCATGTACTGCATGCATGCTTGGAAGCTCTACTTGTGTGGCTTTGGAAGCAAACATGGAGAAACAAACAGTGGAAAAAGGCAAGGTCACTGCTTCCCTGACTGAAAGATGGAAAAAACCACTTTCACCAGTGCCAAAACCATCTGAATATATTGAGAAAATATAAAGAAAACAGTAAGGGTTTTTCTCTGTGGTTGCCCCCAGAAAGGTGTGCAATAAAAAAGGCTGCATTGTTCTAACATGACTTGGTTTGGAAGTACTTCATCTGCTAAGAACTTTTCTTAACACAAGACAGCAGCTACTAACAGCAGAGCCATCACTTGAGAACCTATTACATGAAAATTAAGATTGCACATGACACAGATCTACATTGATAAGACAGAGAAAAGGCAGAAACACAAATTTCTTAATAGTCTGATATTGCTGATCTCACTACTATCTCCTATTTAGAACAAAACTCTGTAAGAAAAAAAGGAGAATAAGTGAAACAAGCAGACAGAAAAAGAAAAAAAGAACCAGTCAGACTACTGAGTGCACAGTTAAGAGCTCTGATACTGTGGATATGATAGACATGAAAGAAGTTACCAAAAGTGTAATTTTGTAAAAATTAAAAGCTTGCTTTGTGTGGAAAATACCAAAAGACCTGCTTCACATGTTAAAAAAACCCAACCAACCAAACAAAAAAACCCCAAAAAACCCCAAACAAACAAAGCAAAAAAAAAAAAAAAACCAACCCAAAAAACCAAAAAAAACCCTAAAACAAACAAATAAAAACCAAAAATTGAATGCATTGCATCTTTTTTCCATGGATTTGAAGTACTAGTATAGGAAGAATAGCTTGCAGGTACTGAGGAAATGTGTCCAGGAAGAATGGCCTCTATCATCATGAGAATTTTTATGAAATTCAGTGTGTATGAGAATGAATGGTTAAAAACACACCGTGGAATATTTTGAGGTTTTCATTTATTTTGAGGGAAAAAAAAAAAAAAAAAAAAAAAAAAGAATACATTTTTTGTAATGAAGTTAATGATACGGCTTCATGACTGTACATGCTTTACAAGGGTGGGAGTCCCTCCAGTTGGAGGAGGGGTTGAAGATGTCCAGGAGAATAGAGAATATTTCAGTGATACAGAAGGCACTGCTGGAAAATCATCTAAAGAATCATGAGCAAAATTTCCTTTTGCCTGTGTTAAGAATGAAAAGGGAACAGTTTTTACTGCTTACTGGTGGGCATTTTTGAAGAAATGGATGCCAGATATTCTTCACTGATTGGTGTATCATCAAAATTATGATTTGTCTCTGAGGTAAAAGAGCTCACATTCCTTAAATTGGTTTTCAAAATGGGGTTTATCAAGCATCTTGCTGTTGAGGCGGGTGCCAAAAAAATCCTATCCCATTTGTGTGGTTAGAAATGGGGATCCTGAGCTTTGGTTGCTCAAGAGCTCTTCACTGCCTCAAAACCCACTCCAGTCATGCACTTGGGAGCCAGGCCCGTTTATCTGGATTATTGCCACCAACCCCTTCTTCAAGGCTGGTAAAGGTGGATTATGCAAATATGATGATTTGAAGATTTTCCCAAAGTAGAGCATTCAGGTTTTACACAGACTGTCTCAGAGAGTTTTCATGGCTGGCTCAGGGTACATGAAATTTGGTAGTGCCCAAAACTGTCTTTGTCACTGTGCTGACTCTGGAAGCAGTGTGCTTGTATTTGATTTAATTAAAATTAGAGGACCATCTGTGGAACCAAACCATCAATTCTGTGGCCAAGGCAGAATAAGTTTGAATGGGGATTATCCACTGATTTACCAAGTTAGTAGAGTTCTGGAATGATGGTCTCCAGCTCTGTTGGTCCCCTGCAACAGACACCAGGAGCCAAATCCACACCCTTCTGCACAACTGTCCTGTGTGATGCCACACTGCATATTAATCATAGCTAATATCCCATCTTCTTCCCGTCTTGTCCCCACTCTTCTCCCATCCTATGTTCTCCTTCCCACTCTCCCCACTGTCATCTTCCACTGGGCTACCATTCTCCTGCCTCCACATTCTCTGTTTCTCCTAAAATTTTTCTCTCCTACTTGGACAATCATACTCTCCAGAGTATGGCATTTATTTCACTTGCACTGAAGGGCAAGGATAGATGCACAAGTTTTTCCTGATCCTCTTTTTCTTTTCGCTTTCTGGTCCCAGGTAAACAAGGCAGATGATCCAGTGTTTTTCATATTGTATGGGTTTTGTCAGGACACTGGTAGAAAACCACAAGGCTGGATATTTTTTGCAAACAAAATAGTTTCTGATTTTAGCCTTTCAGATATTTCTGCACTGGTCAGAAATATCAGAAAACAACTCAACCGAAAAATTGTAATTCTTCCCAATTATGTCTGCAAAGTATCTTATTCCCTGATATCAACAATCTTCAATGTTTTTACTTCTTTTACATATTTATAATTAACATTTACCAGCTGAAAAGTAATTGAATGTGCAAAATTATGGGTTTGTATCTTCTTTTCATTGCATTCTGTAAAACATTTTTAATTATAAGAATATAATGTTATATCTACTTTAATGGAGATCCTGGAAACAGCAACAGTTATTTTAACGAGTTTTTTTGCAGTGAGAAATAACAAAATATAATGGGAAAGAGGGTGTCTATCCATCTCATCACTCTGAGAACAGCTGTGCTTTTTTTTTTTAAAGTGTCCTCTTTGTTTAAAGAAACTTGTCTGAAATGGAATTTAGATAAGATCTCAGGGACATGGCAGTAATGATAAAGCCCTGCCCCATGGCCAGTGTGTTTCATGGTGCATGGTCTTCACTGAAGGCTCTTAATGATGACTCAGCACATATTTGCTAAATATCTATCTACAACAGAAAGGCTTTCCCTTTGTCCCTGTGCCAGTCACTAAGGACAGTGTTATTAAATGTGAAAGAATTCAAAATCACTTCAGTTATTTAAAAAAACTTAATTACTTGTCTCTCTCTGTGATTCTTTTTCATGTTTTCTCCTATTTTTTAGAGTGATGCATTTAAGGTTTATCAAGACAGGCACTGTCTCTTACTCTATGTTTGTAGAATATGAAGGAAAATGGGTGCCTGGGTGAAACTCACGACATATTGCTAAACAAGAAATAATGAATGAGTTTTAGTAATTATAGCAGATGGCAGAGTGCACCCAATTTTCATGTATTATCTGAAGAACTATATTTGTTGTTGAAAACATACCTCTAATTTTTAAGGTCTTTTTGGATATTTCACTTCCCACTGCTGTTTAGCTTGAATCTGCCTCTGACATTTCATTTTGCCTGTTTATTGAGCACAAATCTACATTTCCACTATGCTCTCTGTCTTTTATCAAGGCTGTGTTTATTTTTTCTCTAGCATTCTGACTGTAATTGTGCATGAAGTCCTTGGGAAAGTTGTGGTTTTCTTTTCCATGGATGAAACATGAGCTGAATTTGTGATGGCAGGGTGATTCCTCTTGACTTGTTTCGGTATGCAGGAGCAAGAACAAACACTACGTTGTGGTTTAACATAGTTTGGCTTTTAGTTGGGGAGGGAGTCCGTGAGCTGCAGAAGTGGTTCCCTGTAAGGATCTTGGCAGCTCTTGGCAGCTGCTTTGGACCCCACAAAACCCCTCAGGTGGCTAGTTTAAATATTGACAACCTTTTAAACCACTTAAAAGGGCTGAACATGCCCCTGTGGAAAACACATTTATAAACAAAGCCCAGAAAAGCTCTCTTGATTCCGGCCTTTGAACAGGTAACTGGGCGCTGTCTGGGCCCTGCAGTGCTGCAGCCCAGGGCTGGGCCGAGGGTGGCTGGGCTGAAGTTCTGCCCCGCTGGGTTCCGCCAGCAGCCACCAGGCAGCGGAAGGAGAGGCCATCCATCGTCCCTCAATGTGCTGCTCCTGAGTCCCAGCCTGGCTGCTGAGATCCTAGGCACATCCCCCCAGCATGGTCACCCAAAAATCCTCCACCCTGAACAACTCCGGCTGCTGCCAGGCAGAGATCACAAGGCCACTCACAGGCCCGGGTGAGGTATGAACTGTTCCAGTGAACAGATGAAACCTGGAGACATCAAACCTCTCTCGAGTGAGAGAAAAGGACAGAATGAAGACACGTAGAGAAAACAACACAGAGACACCAAGGTCAGTAAAGAAGGAGTCAAATCCCAGATGGGAGGAGAATGAAGAGGAATGAGGAGATGCTTTCGTCATGGGCTGAAATTCTCCTAGAAGGCTATGGTGAAGATATAATTGATACATCAGACTTTTATTTTTTCCCTGTAACTCGTAGAATGCATTGGGAGAATGTAGCGTTGTAGCCACAGCTGTGAATACAACCACCAGTGTTGAAGTAAGCAGATGTGGAAGTAGCTTGAACTGAGAGAGATGAGAAACCTTGCCCCAGGGATGGAAGAAGAAAACCTCTGTTCCTAGAGATAAAATAAGAGAACTTTTTTTCTGTTCTAGAGCAGCTCATCCTTAAAATTGTACCCCAATTAGCTGAAATGACCCATGGTGGTAGCTGTGGGAAAGCTATCAAACAGTGGAAGGGATTTCACAATTGCAGATTTCAGGGTGACTGCTATTCGTGAAAATTAAAGCCACAAGAGAACTGTTTCTTGTGGAGGAGGAGATTTCTTATTATTTTTCTTTTAGTTCTGTTAATGAAGTTTTCTTTATACCCCTTAAAGTTTGAGCCTGCTTTGCTCTCCTCCTAACTCTTATCTTGCAGCAGAAAATGATTAAATAATTCTTGTGGGGGCACTGGCATTTGGCCAGCATTAGACCCACTACACTCTATAACAGACCTTGGGAAACTAATCCCAAGGCCAAGGTCACGTCATGTGCGGTGTCAATGCTTCCTTCCCCTGTCTCTATCAAAAATACAGGAGACTGACAGGGTGGGTAGCAGGCAGGCCACAAGTGCAACTTTGAAGTGAAGGCTAACTGTCTTCTTGAATCCTTCTACTGGAGCACAGCCAGAAAATTAGGGATGTGAATATCTCACTCAGCATTTCTGAGGCTGAGCCTTGGAAAGCAGTCTCACTTCTTTTGGTCTGAGAAAGTTAGACCATGAGACAGTGTAACAAATGGCAGGAGACACAGTTTCCTCCTTTAAATGCCTTTATTAATAAACCGGGGTCTCGAGGGGTGGCCTACGCCACTGCTGCTCCCTTTCGTCCACACCGCTGAGGAGGAGGTGCAATCCACTTTGCTGCTCATGCTGCAGACTGGGAGTTCTCACCTCGCGGGGGGTCCAAAGAACTCCCCTTGGCTCATAGAGTCCAGGTGTGTCTTGCTCTTTAAGTACTTTGTAAGTTATGGTGAGACACAAAAGCTTATGAAAACCCTCAGCACAAATACCCTTGTATATGGTCCGTCCAATGCTGTCTTTGGCAGATTTAAACTTTGAGTTGGCTCGTTTTGGCCAGGGTCTCTTGGTGTTGATAGGGTCCCATTATGCAGCTGGGCTCTTTTAATTCCCATAAGGGTGGCAGCAGCAGCCTGACTGACAGGCCGGTTGTCAGCAGGAAATAGGAAGAGGATCTGACAGGAAGTGGAGCAAGCAGGGAACGAGCCAATGGGACAGGCTGGGTACAGGCAGGGTGCAGGCAGGCAAAGCAGCAGGCAGAAATGGAGAGCAGTGATGCCAGGGAGCGGTGATGCCAGGGAGCGGTGATGCTAGGGAGCAGCAATGGCTTGACTCGACGGAAAGGCGACGGAATCAGGTAAGTGGGATTTTGGGGTAAGGGATACAGAGTGGACAAAACTGCCAAACAGCATTATAACTCTTGAACTAAATTTAACAAAACATTACAACTCTATAACCAACAACTTATAACTTCATAACAATTCTTATCTATCACAGATACAGAAAAAACACTATGATGATGAAAGCACTGGAGAAGTTGATGTATGAAGACATGTGAGGAACTGGATTTGTTCACTTTGAAGAGAGGGTGGCTTGGGGAGTTCTAATTGCAGCTTTCCAAGACTTCAAAGGTGCTGGTGGAGAATAAGTTACCCTCACTTTACAAGGATGCATGGTGCCATGACATGATGCAGCAGGCATAAGTTTCCTGAAGTAGAATTCTGCCTGGATATTAAAAGTATTCCTCACAGTGAGAATATTAAAACACTGGATATTTTACCCAGCAGAGTGCTGGAAGATCATCTGATGGATACATTCACTTGATATGGCCCTACTTCAGTGCAAGATTGGATCACATGAACTGCAGAGATTTTTGCAACCTGAAGTTTTCTTTGCTTCTGCGATTCAATATTTTTTTTTTATTCTTCGCATTGTAAATACACTCATACTATGACTTCATGCCTAAGCAGAGCCTGTATTCCAGTATCCAGGCATTTAAGGCACATTTATATATAATGCACTTTCCTTGAAAGAATTATTGGATTAATATTTTTGCTTTTCCAGAGAGAATGTATGTGGTAGCACCTATACATTTCTTGAGGAAGGTGTAAAGCTAAACAGCCAGTATGCTGTTCTGAGTCTTTTCTGTTACATTCCTGATTCAAGTTCTTCCCCTAAAGAAAGAGGTGCATGTTCAACCTGGTCTGTGTCCCTTTACCGTTGAGGTAAACTCTCTAAGACAGTACAGTCTGAGCACATTACTCTGTTTTTGTCAGATATCACCACTGCAAGGGAAAAATATGTCAAGATTGAATGTCATACCTTTGGGTAGCCTCATGTGTTTCTGACATGAAATGCATTATATCAACCTGAAACACAAACATTTCTTCAAAGCCTGCTGAAGTGCCTAGTTTGTCTTAACAGGCATATTCCATGTATTTAGGTTATAGGACACCAACGTCATCAGCCATGACTAATAAATTCTTTATACTGAGAAAATCTTTGCTAAGTACAGGCCTGCATAGCAAAGTATTCCTGGAGTGAAGACATTTGAAAGACATTTTAATTCCATGGCACCATGCAGAGGGCATTAATCTTTCTTATGATTTCCTCTTTTGCAACAAAGAAAAAGATTTTTAATGTGCAAACCTCGTTAAATCAATCATCCTTGGGAATTTAGATACAAAGTGTGATAAAGGCAACTACTTTCAATGCCTAGAGGCAATTGTTTTCCATATGTTTTGGATGTTGGGTTTTAGGAAACATAAGCATTTTAATGGATTTTTGGCCCTATTTATAATATAATATTTTAATTTAAGTATTCCTTACTCCAGGTTAAATAATATAAAGTTCTCAACTATTACAATGGAATATCAACCTGTGTTTGGTGCTTTCAGTGTATAGTCAGGGTGACTTTGGAGAGGATGGTCTAAGCTAGTGCTGCAGTAATATGGTACAAATTATGACAAATATTGAAAGAAATTATTGGCTTTTAGAAATTCTTGAATTTATTAAAACTTTTGAGCAAGTGTCTCAGCTATTACATTTCCTCAGTTCTTGGGATTTATCCATGCCACTTTATTCAGTAACAAATTTATACAGCCTAAACTGGAAACCTGGAATTTGTTTTTTTTATTTGGAGAAAATAAAGGTGTAATACAACTTGTAAAAGCCAAAGATTGTCATTTTGCATCACAAAGAGATGGCTGACTATGTCTAATTCTCAGGCATTTGTCAAGCCTAGGCTTCCCATGGGAGAAGATTTACTGAGTGCCACTGCCTTTAGAACAAAATAGGACATTTGACATATTTCCACATGGGGAACAGCATTACATGACATCTAAGTAAACTTACATTATCTATTAATTGACAGCTTAGATCTGTCTGGCTCAAGGGAAACAGACAACTGTGTGAAAGCTGGGGTAAGGTAAGAGGACAAATGTCAAATGTCCCTGTGTTATATCTAATGAGACAACTAGAAGTCCAGCACTGTTACGTGGATTTAGGTTTATATCATGATCTTTTTCTGTTCTCTCTTTTTGAAAAACATATTTTTTGCAGATAGAATAGACCATGTGTATTCAAACAAGATGAACCTTTCTTTTCTTTAATTGTGTGGCTAATATTATTTCAGAAGATTTTAAGAGATTTTTAATGTATTTGTATAATCAGATCCCTTTACACAATTTTGCAGCTCCAAATATTTATGCACTCAACTGTGTAACAGAGACTCAAGAAGCTTTGTATCTCTCTGCTGTCTGTTCCTCTCTGAAGCAAAGCATCTCATTTTAAATGTATGATATTAAAAAAAAAAGAAAAAAACAAAAAGAAGAAGAAGAAAAAGAAGATGAATAGAAGGTCTGCGTGCAATTTAAGATGCCTATATGACTTAACCAGGCCTGGTGAACTACTGAGTAGAGATCTTTCTGAAAAAAACTGGCAATCTTAAGCATTGCCTCCTTAGGAAATTAAAAAATAAACTTTGTATAACCTTTATCTTCATCACCTTCTGCATTTGTTTATCGTGTACTATCTTAAGCAAGTAGCTGGTGTCAGAGCATGAAATACAGTTTTACAGTCTTTATGCAGACTTGAGGATGACAAACAAAAAGAATGGGATGAGAAGGTAGATAAAAATTATCCATGACATTAGAATTCATTTTAAAAACTAAAAGTTGTCCCTTCTCACCTCACTCACTTGGGTCT
Organism: Chamaea fasciata; assembly: GCF_029207755.1. NCBI lineage: Eukaryota > Metazoa > Chordata > Aves > Passeriformes > Sylviidae > Chamaea > Chamaea fasciata. The sequence goes on along the minus strand of NW_027094089.1, from coordinate 34,462,796 downwards.
GATTTGGTTGTCTCTTTCATCTGTGATTGAAGGTAAAACTGTCCACTTCTGCTCCTCTTCTCAGGGGGCAAATGATGCCTTAAGTTTTAGCTTTCGTGTTTTTCAGATTCTGTGCTGCCTAAGTGTGTAGTTCTGAGCCTCATATAAAATGTTAGTCACCTCTCTTCACAGAGCAGGCAGACAAAAATCCTTTTCCAGCTTGAGATCAAGGACAAGTTACAAGTTTCAGGCCCAAAAGCATAAACAACAGTGAACTGAAGAGAGAAGACAAGAAGGACTGGACTTCATAGTCTGAAGCTGTAATTGGACAATTAAACTCCAATATGCAAATGGGCCAAAACTTATAAAAGTGTGAGACCTTGTAACCAATCATCCATTTTGTGACCATTTTGAGTCCGTCTAGGGTGGAGCCCTGGCCAGGCTCTTGTGCTGTCCAAGGTGTATCCTTTAAGGCCTTTTAATAAATACCTACCTTATTCTCTTTGCTCTGTCTAGTCTCTGTTCCAGGTCAGTCTTCCCAAGGCATGACGAGGACAAGGAGCTCATACATTCCTGTATGGAAATAGCAGAGATTCTCAAACTTTGAGCTTAAGCAACATCTCCTGGACATCTTCATCCTGGCTACCTGGCTGCTATGCAGAGGCCATGCAGCCCCTGTTAAGGAGCTCCAGGCTATTTGAATTAACTATCCACCTCTCTGAATGAGCAAAGACAGCATTCATGATCCTTCATCTCACGGAAGAAAGTATATCATCTTTTTGATCAGAGAGACTGATCACTGTTCTGAAAAAAGCATCTACTGGGATCTTAGTCACCATTAGCCTCGTGACACCAGTCTGAATCTCTTTCCTTAGGTCCAAAAGCAAAGATGAGATGATGAATCCCTCTGTCAAGGCATTAAGACTTTCTGCATCTGCAGGAATGAGGAATGTCAGTCCATGTGTGTGGGAAGCATCTGTGAAACAGCTGATGTGTTTACAGTTCAAACCATCCCTCTGACTTACCTCTTGTGGGCTCATGCCTTGATGTCTTTACAAAAACAGTATCTAGACCAAGCCTGAAGAGATGGTAATCTATTTGCTCTTTGCATCTTCCTCTGTCAGATTTATCATTACTTATTAACTGAAAACCAATAAACATGACTAATTGGATTGAACTGAAGCTACTGTTCCTTCCTGATATGTACTTTTATGATTTTTTTAATCAAAATCAGTTACAAATTACTCTATTTCCACCACTGTTTCCAGTATTTCAGCTGGCAGCAGCAGGACTACAAAAATGGTTAATATCCAAATCAATTCATAATTTCTGCACTATTATGGTTTGTGGTTCAATTATTAAGTGCCGTTATGTTTAGATTGTGAGTTCTCTACCAGGTTTATTATCAGAAGTATTGTAAATATAGCCTTCTTTCTCACATGACTTCTTGCACTGTTTGTCTTACAGGCTGGAGATTACAGTATTACAAATTGTCTAGGAGTTCATATTTATTAAACAAGACAATGACAAACAAAATATGCAGTTTTCTGACAGTGCTGTCACACTGCAAGTCACAGAGGAGTTTCTTAACAGCAAAAAACCCAGGTAAAGAATAACAGAAAATAACTAATATAATGAGAAGGCATAATGAAAACAAAGACAACGATGTAGGTATCAAAATCATGATGAGAAGGCTACTGTAAGACAGATGAAAATGAACTCACAAAAAAAATGGCTTTACAGAAGCCCTGTTCAATGTTTTTAGACATACATAATAAATAATGTATTTGTTCCTTTTTGGAAAATGTGTCAGGTGCACATTTTGTAAATGCATTTTGTAGTCATTAAGGTGTGGACTTATTCTAAAAAAAAAAGTAATTCTAAAAGTGTGAGAAAGAAAGTGTATCTGTTGAAACTGGTGGTGTGTGCCTGATGGAGGCAGATGATCTGTGACCTCCAAAGAGCTAATGGGTTACCTGGAGTGCCAGAGGCACTCAACCCTTCCACAGCCACCCCTGGTCCAGCAAAAAAAAACCCAACACCATTCCTTGGTGGGAAAAGAAAGAGAAAAGGAGATAGTCCTGTAAATGTTATTTATCCCCCAAAACATGCACCCCAGAATATTTTGAACTGCCCCTGCTGCAATTCCCTGACTGCTTTGTACATCAGCTTTCCAGACTCGACAAGTAGGCTTAGGACACACAGACACACAAATATATTCTCCTTTTTATGATAGTTCACTCTTAGATTACAAGCCTTTAATGCATCTTCAGGCTACAAAATACTGTCATACAGAAATAAAAGCAGTAAAAAAGAGGCAGGCTGCAAATTCACTTTTGAGGTTAAGTAATTTGCAGAACCTTTTATTAAATCTTCCATTTTTCTGGAATTTACAGGCAATTATAAACCTGAATTTCAGCACACATTTTCTTGAGGAAGCTACTACATTAATAACTGTGCATGACATACATGGGGATGTCATATGTAAGACATAGTATTTTACAGACATATAGGCGAAACAGTGGATTTTTAGGATCTGAGAAAGTACAAGTTGTATATATAGTGCACTAAAAATGCCTTCTTCTCTGTTTCTCACTGGCTGATTTTCAATTTATCTCCTTCACACATTCTCCTAGCACTTGGTGTATCCCTCCTTAAGCCAGCAACCTTAAGATGCATGAGGTCTGGACATTTCACTCAGAAGTTCTCATGCAGCTGCACAAATGAGGAGAAATATGGAAGACTAATGAGAAAACAAATCTGCTCTACACTGCTGTACACTACAGCAACCAAAAGCTTGCTCAAGACTTATCACTCTAGGGAAAACAATAAGTAAGCCTTACAAGAAGTGCTATTGGGGTAACAATTTAGATGTACTTTTGTGCTTTTTTCTAAAGAGAAATGTTGGCTTGGGGCACACATTCTTTTCTTCCCTTTGAATCATGATCTTTATTCACATTAACCTTGTAGACAGCCTGCATAAGCTATACAACTCACTTTAAATATTCACTATTGGTCTTCTAATTTGTCTTTTTCCCATGGCAGAAAACGGTTGTGGAGCTTGCCCGATGTACTGCCATATTCTCTTATTCATTTATAGAAATATGGAAGACTATTTTGAAAACACTGCTCAATAATTATCTGTAACCTTCCTGGGCCATGCTCTCATGCAAGCCTATGTCATTCCTTGTAGCACTTAGGGACATGGTTTAGTGATGGACCTGGCAGTGGTTAATGGTTGGACTTGGTGACCTTAGAAGTTGTTTTCAACCCAAAGGGTTCTACATATATATACACATATATGGAAGCCCCCAGGAAAAAGTTCTAGATGAGCTCAACATGGTATGAGTCATGGTAAAGATTATGGGCACATACTCTCCCTTCCTTCTCAGAAGTGCCATAGCTTACTTGCACAAAGGAGTTTAGGCAAAAAGTATTAAAATCCATCATTTAAACTGCACCATACATCGTCACTCTCCGTTGCTCTCTGTTGCTCTCTGACTACAAAGGTCTGGATAGATACAGAGATTGCATCCACCTAGCTATCCAGTGGTTATTGGTCTAGACTGAGAAGGCTCAACTCAGCTACCACAGAAGTACCATAAGATTTAAGCCCTTGAAGAGATTTTAGGCACATGATTAAAAAAAAAAAAAAAAAAAACAAATCAGTTTCCCACCCATTTGAGGTGGTTTGCTTTTCAGCACACAGTACTTATCAAGACTGGCATGATTGGCCATGCCTGCCCTGTTATGTGAGAACATTTTTACTGGGACCCTCAAGACCCCTCAACTCCACCAAGGTTTGTATTATGAATGTTGATTATCTGAGCTTATGCCTTACTTCACTTGAGACTGTTTACATCTGTCAGCTGTATTGTTCCTGGCTTTCTGCTGTTTCTTCTGCTGTTTCTTAATGCTCCTCAACAAGTCATTTCAAATATGAAATTTCAGAAAACCATGATGGAGTCATAATGAAATTTCTTACCTGACACAGCCCTGATGACCCAGACACTAACAGGGATTGTAAATGGTTTGTGCATGAGTTCAACTATGCCACTAGTATGCAAAGACTAGAAAAAAAGTTCCTCCTCCTTTTTGCTGTCTCTTCAACCTGGGTGCTAAAGAAAGTTTTAGGTAAAATTTGGCAGTCATCAAGCAGTTTCCCAGTTTTTTGGGGTTTTTTTTAGGTTTAAACATGAAGCAGTGTGAAGGTAATGTGATGCACCTGAAGAAGAGATGGAGAGACACCGCCCATTCACCCTCCATTCAGCTACGTAAATTCATTTGTCGGGTTAGACTTGTACCCAAAAAAAACAAAAGTGCACGTGTGGATACACTTCTGCTCATCAGTACCATAAAAGCTCACAATCCAGCAATGCTAGTCATGGTTAAAGCAGTCTGAAGCACCACAACCTGGCTGACATGCTATGACACACAGGTATAGTGCCATACACCTTACTCTTTAATGCTCCAATTTTAAGCTGTATTTTCTTCAACTTCGTGGGAAAAAAGCAAGAAATGCAGGTCAATGTCAAACATCAAAAGGCCACTAATCTCCCCAGGGGTGAAAAGACAAAGAAAAAAAATCAAAAATAGCCTTTTTTTTTTTCTTTTCTCAAAAGCTTTCAAGAAAAACAAAAGCTGCAGCTCAATTTTACAAAACACACTTAAACAACCTGACACTGAATTATTCATGCCTGTTCTGAAATACAAGCTTTGTAACCCAGAATTAATTGCCCTCAGTGGTGAGTATATCTCTTCTCATTGTAAATACTTTGTCAATTGAAATACAAACATGTTCTGCATGAAAAAAAAGATTTTAACACAAACAGTGTCATAAGCTTAAGAATATTATCATCTTCTTTTTTCCAAGAACTTTGGACCAAGTTTTACTTTTGAAGCTGACAGACTGACTGGATTTTCACTAGTTTGAAAACTCAGACCAGAGTTTTTTCCAAGGATCGGGTTTTTTGAGGAGGGAGTTTATTGATTCTGTCAGCATGCAGACATAATCTAAATTTCCATTTCTCTTATCAAACTCCCTCTGCCAGGATTTTTCTGCAGTTAATAATAACTTTGTAGGATTTTAAGACTGGACTTCTCTGCTGGAGTCCTGTTTCTACCCAGACAGTCACCTGACCATCTGTGAGGTACCTCTTCTTGGAATATGTTCCTGAAATCAGTGTCACTCCTGGAAATGCAGAGTCCAGAGCAGCTTACCTCTTGAGTGGTGTGATATAGGAGAAGCACAAAAACCCAAAGTGAAAGAGAGATTGTGGGTTTTCTGAAACAAAAGTAAAACCTTTTGCAGTATGAAAATCGATTTCTTGCGTTGAAGTTTTTCTTTTGACTATCTTCTTGATTAGGGAAAAAATGCTTTCTCTGTTGATGCTTAAATATCAAGTGCACTTGGAAACCTGTGCAATTGGTTGCACAGAGAAGGTGTGTTATTTCAAACCAAGGCCTATTGTCCAATGCTGCCTGCTAATGAAGGAAAATTATTTCTCATAAGAAATACCACCTGTGCCCGGGTTCCTCTAACTGGACTTTTGAGAGTCACAAAATAAAATTTCATCTCCCCACAGAATTCAGGGTAAGTGTAATTTAGCTGATGGACTCAACCCTCAGCACTTTCGTTGTGAGTCATGAGAGGAGAGGGGTGGCTAATTAATTTCCAGGCTCCTCTGATCCCATGGCTGTCATTTAAACTTTACGGTCCTGCTGGCACCAACAATCAGATCAGGCAATCATCCATGGCACCACACTATTGGCTCTGGTCTTATCCTGGGCAGAAGGGAGGGAAAGAAACGACTGAGAGACAGAGGCATGTGAGGGCCACTGATGTATTTCTTTGCTAGATAGGGACCTTTACCTGTCCCATCAGCTCTGGTTAAGACAGTGACTCTGTAAATGGTATGTTTGGTAGGCATGTGTTAAGGCTTTACTCTGTTGCTTAAAATGAGAATTTCAGTTGCAAAGGGGAAAGGAAAGTTGGGGACTGGCTGCTGTGCTCTCCCAGCCTAAGGGGCCATGAAGACATGGGTCTCCTTGGTTTTGGCCCTTTCCTCTTTTCAATCCCTCAGAGCAGGCTCTGTGGCTAAATGTTTGCCCTTCTGCGTCTAAAATAACTGTAGGTCCAGTCTTGGCTGTTGCTCCAGATTTTTAGCATTTCCCATGGCTGAAACCTCTGGTTCCAAATGAATCCTGACATCTGCACACCCAGACACCTCCTTTTGCTGGCATCACACCTTGCCATTTTCTCTGCCCTCTCAATCTCAAAATCCTTTCTTGTGCTTCCAAAAGCTCAGATCCAAGTTGTGGACATTCAAGTCAGGTTTGGGCAAGTTAATGAAGATGTTAGGGTGTGATGCTAGGGTATGGAGTCCAACTGACTCTATTGGGAGGCTCATGCAGTTTTTATGATCTCACCCTGGATATCTACCTGGAAAGCCTTTGGAGGAAGTGAAAGCTGAGGTCAGACAAGCAGCCTAGTCCATTTGTGGGATTTGGAAACCATAGCTTTAAGCCAGTTTATAGTGATTTGCAGTCTTAAATTGGTGATGTGCTGATTCTTTTCCTCCTGATATGAATAGGGCAAAGCACTTTTCACATGCTCTTATAGTTCACTGGCAGTTCAGGTCACCTGGTAAGCATCATGATTATCAAAACACCAAGAGGCTCAGAGAAATGTGTTCCTCCTCACAGGGATGGGAAAGACATGACATTCTCTTATTTTCTGGCTTTTTTTTTTTTTTCTTTCTTCTGGGGTTGTTGCTTTTTTTAAAGCTGTGGCATACCATAGCCTACATGGGAGATGGCATGGCACAGATGAGAAGTAAGAATGACAAATGGCTTTCCTTTTATTTGGAGAGGTGAAATACTCTGGGAGATGTTGCAAACTTTATTAATGCCCTTATTATTGTACTACCCAATGACTGGTGTATATATAAAATATTATTTCATGTTACAGGGACATTCAAATGTTCATGACCAGCTGATGGGTTTGGACATGCAACTGGCAGCTAATTCCCCTGTCTCCAAAAATCAGATTGCTTCAAATTTTTTCAGAGGTTGTACAGCTAAACTCTAGTGTTTTCTGAAAATATCAGCTATTTTTAACCAGTTAGGTATTGTGGCTCCTGCACTTTAAAACTAGGGGTTTGATTCCTCAGAAAAAGTACTAACAATTAACTTAAAGTATATTTTTTTCTGGCTAAAGAAACCCTCACTAGATGTGACAGCCAGGTGGACAGAAAAGCTTGTAAACTCAGGGCCAGAAAAAGATATAGTTAGAGGTCCAAGAGGAAGCAAAAATATGCAGTAGAGTTCACAGTGTTCATTGAGGTTGGAAAGATATAGCAGTTGTGTCAGAGCTGCACACACACAGCAGAGTCAAGACTCAGGATAAACACTTCTGGGGTGTATTTCAGTTGTCAGATACTGTAATTGTAAGCTTGATCTCAGTATTATGAAAGAGTCCTGGACGGGTTGTTCCCCATATAAAAATATAAATGTTTTCTTTTTCCGTTTTTTACAGATAAACAAAGCCATAACTTAAGAAGTATTATTCCCACTTAAGACTTTTCATATACTTCATGTCTAAATTATCCTACATGTAAAGGATATGGTTGAGCATAAGGAACGACAGAGGAAGCTCACAGATAATAATACAGCATTATTTTATTTCTGCTGTCATGTCTCTTCTAAACATCATAAAATGCAACCAGTGGCTAAAGTGGCAGATAAGACAGGGGAATAACAAAGAAGATGCCCTGAAAGAACCTAATTTTCTTTTTACTCAATGGCAATGCCATTCACCCAGAAGGGGGAGATCTCAGTCTGCATGCTGCAGCAGCCAGAACCTAGCCTGTATTTCAGCTCCAGCTCAGAATTTGTCTGTCAGGGAGATTTCAACACAAACCATGCAATATGGTGCTGGAGCACCCTGGACTTCATATGCTTAAAAAGATGCACACATATAGTCATCACACTTCATAATTTAATAAACGGCTAAAAAATTGCACAGGTTTTCATTTTAGCAACTTAAGTCCTGCAACTAAACTCACAATGCTACAAAGACATTTGAATTTTTCACTAATATGTCATGAACACTGCACCCATTGCAAATTAATGAGTCTCTGAATAGCACTGTGCATTTGTCATTTGAATGTATGCTAATGCACTGAGATCTCCTGATGATGTTGATAGTTCACAGCAGCTGCTCAAACTATAGAATATACATGCATATTCCTTCACATTTTATTCATCTTTCCTTGGAATTTTATGATCTATCATTTGGACTGCAGTCCTGCAGCTGGTTATTGATAGGGCTGCTAATTCTCTTTGAGTTTACACTACAGGCTTGACCCCTAATCATGAGCAGAAGTAATGGACCAGTGTTGAGATCGAGTTGCGTATATCACACAGCAGCAACCTCAGACCAGTGGGTCAAAAGGAGTTCATTGAGGGCCAATGGTATTTACAAAGAACGTTGGCATGGAAACTGGTAATTGCTCCCTTCCGCCCCCCCCCCCCCAATGAATTACACCAAGTATAATTTATTTCAGTAAGTCAGTGTCAAGCTCATATAAATGATATGTCATTGTAGATGGTATCTGTTCTCTTCTGCACTTAGAGAGGAGTAAAGGCCTGTCATGCACCCTTCCCACCCAGAAGAGAGTATGCAATAGCCATTCTGTGGGAGTGACTGCAAAATGCTGGCCAAGGGCAAGACAACAGCCTTTCCATCCAGAGTTCAGGGACTGCCATTGTGTAATGAAGAACAGCATCAGACTGAATCATCTGGGGTCCTGGAAAAGAAAAAAAGGAAATAACTACTAGGGAAACTAGTAATAAAAGCTTCAAAACATTTATCTGTGAGCTGTTGTGTATAGGAAGTTTGAATATTCCAGAGTAGACGGCAATCTTTACCAACTTTAGCTTTAAATATGACAATTATAGTGCTGCTAATATACCCAGGAAACAATTATTTGAGCTGCCTAATCATTTTCAAATGACTCAGAAAAAATCAAGCACAAAGAAATATGTAGCACAGATACAGAAAGTACAGTTTGTTAATAATCAGTCCACTTTTTTTTTTGCTCTTTTTCAGGTTTCACAGGGATAGGGAGGCTTAGCAGTTGTAATTTTGAAACATCTGGGAGCAGTGATGCTGTACAATGTAGTGTGGCCTTTTGTTTGCAGCAGGTTCTTTTAGAGGGAATGAAGCTGTGTCACATGAGGGAACTTGACTGAATTATCTGATAAATGTCAAAATTAGGCAGATGCATTCTGCCGTCTTGTAAATACTGTCAGGAAAGGGTTTAAAAAATTAGCCAGTTCATCTCTATTGTCTCAGAGAGGCCCTGGAGCTGAACGATGGCATATATGAAGGCAAAAGAGAGCAGACTAACTCCACAGTCTCAAAGCAGCTCTGAGCAGAACTCTCAGGATTGCTACTTTATATATATACATGAATATAAATATAAATATAAATATAAATATAAATATAAATATAAATATAAATATAAATATAAATATAAATATAAATATAAATATAAATATAAATATAAATATAAATATAAATATAAATTGTGTGTGTGTGTGTGTGTGTGTGTGTGTGTGTCTAACACTCTAGCACCATTTCCAGGGTTAAAGGCCTGCTTCAGAAAATGTGTTTCAGAAAGAAGCAGCAAATAGCTACTTTCCTATAGCACTGTAGTTTTCCCATCAAGAAGGGTAAAGACATTTTCACTGTTCTTAAAAAACTTTGAAATGTAAACTTGTTCGATTGATGGCTCCTTCTGGTCCTGGCAGCCTTTTTGATAGCTGGTGCTCTTTCTGGAATACTTGTTAAAAATGTCTCTGTAGCAAAGATGTTGTGTTTTTTGTTGGTGTCTTTTTTTTTCCATGTAATTTTTTTTAAAGTCAGTGCATCAAAGAGCAGAGATAGGTGCTTGTCTTCAAGAGAGCAGACTGACAGGTAAACACCTACTCTTACTGCCCTTTTACATGATAATAATTTATGAGTTTAGACTGCTTGAAAACAGTTTTTTTTTTTCTCCTTTTAAATTTTCAATCCTTTTTGAACACCACTCCTGCTCAGGAAAAGTGGCCATGGCATTGCAGACTGTTCTGGAAGCTGTGAGGGTTGGAGGCAGCTACATGCACCACTATCACGCACTGTTTAAGACCAGTGCATTCTACAGCTATTAATGCCTCCCTGCATAGAGATTCACCAAAATTTGCAACTGGATATGGCCCCAACCTGAAAGATAGTATCCCATGTTCTCCCCTCCACGGTGTCCATACCAGCCCAAATTCTGACCTTTACCAGCACATAAGCCCCTATTCTGGTTTGATGGGTGCCTGTCTGTTTGAGCCAGCCCAGCTTTCAGAACAACTGTGCTTACATACTTGTTTGTCAAGCTTGCACTGCTCTTCGTTTTGGAAACATTTTGCTTTGTGCATGTAAATTGTTTCCTGGAGATTGCCACATATTCTTGTTTCTCATCTCTCATGCTACCTCCTCTGACCCTGCTAGCTCCATAATTGTAAAAGAAATCTTCCCAGTTGAAATAACAAGCAGTGTAGAGGAGGTTTTCTGGACTAATACCTTGATGCAACCACCACTCACAGATACGGAAAGCATTAAATTGCGCAGCTTTTTCCATTCTACTTTTTCTTTCATTGTATTCAGTATAGCTATTAAGTAGGTATCATAATTGTTGAAGATTATTCTGCTGTAATAGCAGGGATTGTTTACCCCAACAAAATCCAAGAATCTGCAAGTGCCTCCCACCATGTCTCATGGACTAAATCTTGTCCCTCATTCTCCCTGCACTAGTCTCACTAGATCCCCTTTTTCATTTCTTTGAAAAGACTTGAACTCATTGTAGACAGTGAATAATTCAGCCCGCTGGCAAATAAAGACATGGCAGAGGAAGAGGTTGGCATGATCCACATGGGCTATAATGTCCTTATAAAGAAAGGCAGCTAATCTTGATAACATGTGTCGGTTGGTAAAATACACAGTGCTCAGTAGTCTCTCAAGGCTCAGAGGAGAAGTCACACAAGGTTCAGAAGAGACTGTTTCTCAAAAGTGATAAGTTTTTTAGGCTTTTGTAGTCTTTTATGTTAAAAACCTTTGCAAGTGATTTTTTTATCAGGGTGCTTGTTACGTGAGAGAATATTTGATTTTACTTTGGTTCTATTTTAGCTACAACAATCAGTTCTCTGAACATCTTTCTAATGTTTCAGATTTCTATAAAAATAGCTTTTTCTTTTTCAAATGACTGTCTTAAAAAAACATGCATGAGGGACCAAAGTAGTAACGCAGATGAAATTCACATGCTAAAGTTAGAAATCTACAGGGAAAAGGTGAATTTGAGTCAAAATCTGAGCATTCCAGACCCCTTATACTCAGTGTCATTGGACACCTGAGGAATTTGGATTTGGATTCTTAGATAATGTCGGTCAGTCTTGCCTTATTGATATCAAGGGGTTTGATCTATAGGGATCATCAATCTGTCTCTCTGTGAGATTTCCTTATGGCTCCTAAGTAAGATGCTGCCTGCTGATCATAACCATCCCCAAATACTCAGCTTGCATTTGATCTCACGCCTTAGCAGTGCTATAGAAGTCTTGAAAGTATCCCAGATTTGAAGAATTTGAATATAATTTAAAAACCTCACCTAAGAATTCTATTGTTTCTTGTGCTTGTTAGAAAAAAAAGCCACATTCAAACCTCACTCCAGGTCACAGATAAGAGTTTTTTCCAGCCTTTTTCTCTTTATTCCAGGAATACCTACTGTCTTGCTAGCATAACATAGGCAGATAGAGTTCAGGGCCAAGTTGGGGATACCACTCAGCATCAGGAATGGGGAATGTGATCTGTCGGATGATGCAGGTGGGAGAATTTCATCCTTGCTCTCTTCATCTCTAGCAGCTTTTTGCAAAACACCCCACACTGATGAACAATCTGAGAGCTGGGTCAAGCACATAGAAGATCTTTGAAAGTGTAAATTCATTCCTTTTAGTAGTTGGCAATTGAAAGTGGTACTGCAGACACATCCCAAAGGCCTGGTGATGAATGCTTTCTGACTTTCCTGGTATTACAATGTATTTCTCTACCTTTTGGAAATAAGAACATAGCCAGGGAATAGCATTCAAATATCTGTATCGACAAAGCAAACTCATCCCAAATTTGGCCCCTAGTCCTGAACACTAGAGGAATCCTCAGATGGCAGAGTCTGCAGTCTAGATGGCCTCAGACAAAACCTGGTGCTCCAAACTTTAGAAATATCTCTGTTCTAAATTGATTTTGTCTTCAAAGCTATATATTTAATTTTATACACACAGCATGTCCAGATGCAGCTTGTGTTTTTGAAATCAGATTCTTACTTTAAAATTCCATATGTGGAATTAATGTTTGTTGTCACATCAAGTTGTGTAGGATTTTAACTCAGAGAAAAAGATAAGGTTTTACAGGATATTCAAAATTTTAAAGTGTTAATCTTCTCTGGACCTACTTCTCAGCAAAGCTCAATAGCTGCAGTGGAAAAGCAGCAGTGCCACCAGCACTGCTTTCCTTCTTCTGGTCCTGTGGTGCTGACATTACCCTGTGAATGGTATGCTTGATCAACAGTTCTAATGATTCATGTGCCGTCTCTGGGGATTTGTCCTTTCTCCTTCTCAGTCCCTTCCTAAGAGGGTTCCCATGTGCTGTGTAGAGGCTAACGAACTTGCTTGCTTAGCAGACTTGAAATCTCAGCACCTCAACAGTTTGCCTGCCAGAGTAATCAGTCTTTATAACTCTTTTTGCTTTGTAAGGCAGAGGAAGCATTTACCTTATACCTCTGTATTTACCTACAGATAAAATGCTGTGATTCCATTATGTACTGGAGTGTAGTATACATGTGTGGGAATGAATCAGGAGTCTTTTTCTAGTACAAGTCCCACAGATTTCATGATCTTTTTTACCCCTGTAACCAGAATTACAGGTTGTAAAGATTCTGCTTTGCTCAGAGGGACTCATGGTCAAACTGAAAAGAAAAAAAATGTTTAAAAAAAATTTCATCACACCACACTTCTTAGTAAGTTCTATTTTCTCTTTCAACTAGCCAACATAAAAACCTTTTCTCCTGGCTTGTACAATCTTTTAAAGTACTAACAAGTGTTCTGTGGTTTCTAAGAGATTCTTTTCTTTCATAGCTCCGGGGTTACCACCCTAGTAGGTGTGGAAAATCTTTGTTCACTTCATTGTAAGACACTTTTGTGTACCATCTAACTGGATTTGGCCAGCAAAGAAGAGCAGATATGTTGCACACTGAATGCTTTTTTCCTCATCCCTAACATCCTAGAATATTGAAGACTTTCATGTTCTAATGGAGGTTTCTTTTACCAGTGACCAAGGTTTCCTCTACTCTCTAATGCACCTACAAGCTTCTGACCTGTTATAATTTCCCCACTTGCAGTGCAGTTTCTGCCAGTGTTCCTGTCGAGTACTGAGAAAATAAATATGTTGCCAAGAAAATCTGCATGCCAGAGAATGTTAGCTTGTGTACAATAGCATCTTGAGTCTTCTCCCTTATATCTGTGTGACAACTGCAGTGAAAATCAGGGGAAAAAGGGCAGTCATACAATGGATTTCACCACAAGCTTTTTAGCAAACCTTTGCCAACAATCACCAAGCAGTACTTTGGGTCTGCCAGTGGTAGAGATAGATAAGAAGCACTCCAGGCTCATGAAAATGAATTTATTCTCTGAAAACATTGCATATACTATTTGTGTATGACAGAGGAAAAAAGTCCAAGTGCATTTCAAACACACATTTACTCAGTAATATATTCTTATTACCCAGTTCTGTATCTGGGCTATTTTCAGAAATTGAAAGCTTTGCTTCACTTTCAAAGCTAACCACTTCCTTTTTGACTGTCTTCCCACTCTGAACATAAAACAGGCACTTCAGCAATATTTGGCAAGTACATACCAAAAGAACTCCTATCTTTAATATCCAGCATTTCATGTTGTTTGCTGTATCTCAGTCATCAACACTGACTCAAAGCAATTGAGTATCACAGCACTGACTACAAGCCAAGTTAGACAAGAGTTGGCAGGGGTTACAGCTGTGGGAGGACCTGCAGGAGGAGGTGATAGCTGCTTCTCTGAGCCAAGGGATGCCAGTTACAATGCTTCCTTCATATTTCTCATTTGTTAAAACAGTTTTCTTTTATGAAAGGTGACTGGACTGATTAAGATTTCCAGATGCAAACAGACGACTCATCTCACATCCCTGGCGAGGAAAACAAAATGGAACTCACTTCACAGAGAAAAGATGAATCCAAATGTATTTGGCAGGGTCATAAACAGTTGAAAACTAGGTCTTACACTGCAGAGGCTCAGGAATCATTAGCCTGATGGTATCTTCAGATGATGTGGTCCTCTACAGATTGTTTTTAAGTGCCAAAGTACCCATGCTTTACATTGTATTAGAGAACAAAAGCAACTAAGAGGTACATTTAGAAAACACAGTCTTTTAAGCGTTATTTAGAAAAAATAATGGTTTCAGATGGGAGCAAGATGAAGGTGGAACTGTCGTGAGTTAAACTTTGGAAAAAATAGCAGCCCCACGGCCCTTGGGGCTTTCGGGTAAAGGATCACAAGCTGGTGATTTGCAGTTTCATGGGCTGCAGGCAAAGCAAAATAATTTAGGAAGAAGTATAAAAGTCCAGAACTGGTGCCTCCTTTCCTTATCATGTCACAGACTGAATGCTGAGCCCTGTAACAACCGTTCAATTTTGCTCTTTTCTTTCCCCTTATGATGCCTTTCCTTTCCCTATTTTTCATCAGGATAAAAAAATTGTAACTGGTCTGGTATGCTGTATGTATACTATACTTATAAAATAAAATTAATCTAATCTACTAAATAAAACTAACTGCACTTACACTGCTGTGATATGCAAAACAAATATGTTCTGAGGTGTGTAAACTCCACAAAGTTTTTTTTTTATTTAATAAAACCCAAATCACTGAAAAGAAGTAAGAGTTAGGGGCTGTCTGTGTCATCCCCATCATACAGAGAAAAGTTCAGAGTTATTCCACACTCATCTTCTCACTCCTAAATTAGATGTCTTGAAAACAGTGACCTAGAAGAGGCGTAGCATTAAGTTAGTACATTTGGAGACACCTATGTAGTTTAGGATATAGAACTGAAAATTGTGATTTGGTTGAGTATCTTGCCATCTTCTACACAGGTAGATGCAAAATGAAGGGCTTACATGGACTTACAGGTCACCTTCGATATAGTGCTCCCATGTTGATGGTGTCTACAGTATTCCACTCTGCATTAGACTGACTTTGATATTCCTTGTCATCCACAGATAACAGTTTACAACACAAGTTATTGTTCTTCAAAATGGTTTTTACATTGCCAAGAGAAGGCTACAGATTGCAAGATTTTTGGACACACCTTGGCTTGTGCAGTGTGCGTTCAAACCATTCCATTCTCTGCAATTTTTGGTGTGAGATGTTGAGGCCATCAGCATGAATTCTGGTTTTAGTGTTGGGCACCTCATGGCAAGAAAGACATTGACATGCTTGACGAAATCCAGAGAAGGCCAACAGAGCTGGGGAAGTGTAGGGAGAATATGCCTGAATAGGAACAGTTGAGGGAGCTGCTTGTGTTCAACCTGGAGAAAAAGAAGCTCGGGGGAAATTTTCTCACTCTCTACAACTATGTGAAAGGAGGCTGTAGCCAGGTGAGAGTTGCTCTCTGCTCCCAGGTGACAAGTGAAACATCAAGAGGAAACAATCTCAAGCTGAGCCAGAGGAGGTTTAGTTTGGATATAAGGAAAAATTTCCTCACCAAAACAGTGGGCAAGTCCTGGCACAGGCTGCCCAGAGCAATGGTGGAAGCACCATCCCCTGAAAGTCTTCAAAACGATCTGTAGATGTAATGCTTAAGGACATGGTTCAGTGGTGGGCTTCAAAGTGCTGGGTTAATGTTTGGACTTGATGATATTTGAGGTCTTTTCCAATCAAAATTGTTCTATGATTCTGTGACTTTGCTAAGGAGTTTGTCACAAACAGTTTTGTGGGTACAACTCCACTGTAGACTGCTAACACTTCATTACAAGCAGCTCTGCCCTCTTTCTAAGGCCGTTTAAACTCGGTCTGAAATGGAGTGCCTGGCTCTGATCTCTTGTCCTGCTTCCCACTGAATTTGCTATAAGCAAGCTGGTAATGGCTATCACAAAGATCCCATTAACAAGCACAAGGCAACCTCTTTGAGGTCAGTTTATGCTTTTGTAAGGAGCTGTGGCCATCCAAATCATCATCTTCTGTCAAAACAGCTGTCTCAGGCTGCCCAGGGAAGTAGTGGAGACACAATCCCTGGGAGGATTTAAAAGGTGTGTAGTTGTGGCATTTGGGGACCTTGGTTAGTAGTCTTGGCAGTGCTGGGTTAAGGGTTGGACTCAATAATCTTAAAGGTTTTTTTCAACTTGAATGATCCTATAGTTCTATGACTCGTGCTTTTCTAAGGAAGTAGGTAATTCCTATTGCATTTAAGACCGTGGATGCATTTGGTATTGTGGCCAATCTGAGCATATTGTTCTTCTCGGTGTATTTAATTCAGTCGTGTCAATGAGATTTCTGCTCCTCTAAGTGCATAAAAAGATTACTAATTATCATTCTTTTAAAGTGTGTAGGAAAATTATACTGTACAAATTAAAGATTTGGAATTAAATAAGAATTACTCAGGACTGATTTCCACTCTCACACAAGTATTGATTTTCCCTCTTCATCTTTCCAGCAATGGTTTTTTGGATTCTTTTTTAACTTAGAAACAGCCCCTGAAGAATTTCTGTAGCAAGTGGTATGTTGAAACTGTCCCCGTGTTTTCACCACTAATGCTGTTTTGCATTTTATAGAATAGTTGGTTAGTTGGTTTTTTTTTTTAAGTGTACTGAATTTTAAAAGTCATGCGGTAACAGTAATTCTGTTTTATTACAAATTTAATTGCAATTTTTGTTTGTAAATTATTCACAAGAAAATGGTTGGATATAAAACTGTAAGATGTAAAGCTCAAGAAACTAATATCTAAAAAAAAAGCCCATCAAATATTTGCATATTTTGGGGAATGAGTTAACAAGCCATCTAAATGTGCTGCCAGGGTGGTGATGATAGTATAATCTGATATCCTCCCGAAACCCAAGAATATACATATGAGTGTGATGTTACATGTGTTTGCCCTCCAGAAAATTTTCATGAGAAATTGACACCTTAGGCATGAAAGTAAGCCAAAGGGGATACATAAACGACCCAGCCTCTTCAGTTTCAGTAGTGATAGAGCTATTTATTGGACCTTTATGGTCAGAGACAAAAATAGCTTATAAATAAGGGCTGAAAGACTCACTAGAACAGTCATCTTGGAGTGGTAAGTGCCATTAACTGAGAAATCTTTCCATGGGAATTTTGTCAGTTTGTGAGACACTCTCTGTCTTGCATTGTGTTACTGCCACATCCAGGAGATGAGTAACACAGAGATGCTGTTTTAACTCAGTGTAGGTTAGTAGTAAATTAGGATGGCACATTATGCATTAGTGTACAGCACTCTTTCTCTTCATAGCGTTAATATTATTAAATTTTGCAACATTAATTGTAGTATTAATTGAATTAAATTGCTGTCTGCATGCCTTTTTAGGCTTAGCTCTCTTTTTTGTCGACACACACCTTCAAATATGCTCTGCGTAGAGGTAAGTATCCACACCATACTGGAAAACAGAATCATTATGTATCTTTATCTGATTCAGAGACCCATTTGTGAGAATATGAACCCTGAAAGGGTATTCACTTAGCTCTCATTTTGTCTTTTTTTAGAGCCTGACAGTTTAAATAGGAGAAACTTTCCTAATGTGGCTGCTTTCTCACCTATCTCATCTTTATATGGCTCTTTTTCCTCCTGGCTTTGATTTATACATGTGGAATATTTTTGATCAGATAACACCCAGTGGATTTGTTGCTGTCTTTATTCAGGACATTGGTTTTGTAAGCTGCAAAGCTGATAAACACTTATTTGTGCCTTATTTCCTTTTCTGCATAAAGATTCTATTGAGACATCAGCTGATCTGGGGAAAACATGTTTTTAAACAATGTAGTTGTTGTTATTAATTTTAAATTCAACACTATCATATTTGATGTCCGCATCTTTAAAAAATGCAAAATGATGTCCTGTTGGCAATTATGAATATGAGTCTAACAGAGAAGAAGAAAGGAAACCAGCCTTAATGCTTCTTTGTTATAAAATTCTTATCTGAAGAAAGGACCCTTGAGAATATTAAAACTTGACTCTTTGTCTGTTAGCCTTATGAAAGAGAGGGGTTTTTTTAAAACTAACATTGCTTTGTTGTCTCCACAGTTATGATGCCTTACACAGCAGTTTCTCCTTGAGAATGAATCCTTGAGACAGAAGATAAAACAAACGCCAGGGACTAGTGACTGGCAAATACCAACCAGAGGCATATTCACATGAGAAAACTGCTCAACAAATATTTTGTCTATCTGAGATATTTTCCAGCTGAGTTGCCTTGCTACTCTGTTCCCACCAGATTTTCTGTGTTGCTCAGTGGAAAAGCAGAGCATTTAACTTCTGCGCTGGACTGCGAATGCTGGGAGCGCTTCAGATGCTAAATACCAGGTCAATATTTTTGTTGTTTCAGTTGGCACTGAATAATGGAAACAAACTTTATATCAGTTCTTTTCTCTGCAGAAAAGAAGCAAATCTGGGAAGGGTTAGCTATATGACTTAAAAGCCCCTTTATACAATAGCTAAAAATTCTCATGAACTATGTATTTAATATAAAATTATGAAAGTCTCACACTACTTATTTCCTTGTCAGTAACACATGGATCTAACTTGTCTAACTATGTAGAAGTATAAATGATAGAATATAAGGAAATAATTCAAAAAAATCTTGGATTCCAAATAAAGAGGAGAGTGAAGAATTGTTATGGAGGTAAATTTATTGAGAAACATTTTTCAATTAGCTGAGCAGGTAATATTTTGACATAAATTTATAATAAAAGTTCTAATGTAGTGCCAGTCATAAGGGCTGTGTGTCAGTGCAGTGCAAGTCATGTGCTATCAAAACAGCAAAAAGCTATTAGATTTATAAGAACACCAAAAAAATTTACTTATTTCAATAACAAAATTTTACAACTTGTTGAATGGTTCACTCTTCAGACCAAAAACTAAAATACAAACTAGGAAAAATAAATTCATTGTACTTCATGGAGTTAGATAAATTAGTGATGCACCAGTCTTAGAAATGATGAAGGAAAATAACTGATAGTTGTACAGCTTGTTCCTTAACCTTCACACAGCAAATAAGACTAAAACTCCTAGTTAATTAGCTACAATTAAACAGTATATGTGAACTTTCAGAACTTAATCATATAATATGCCTGCGGAGTTATTTGTGGTCAGCTGTGAAGTAACCAAACAACTGTGCAGCATGCACTTACTAAATTTGAATAAAAAATTGCTCAAAAAATCATTATTTGCTTGCAAATTCGGAAAAGAGGCTAAATTTTGTTGTATTAATTATTTAATGCAATTTTTTCACTCAGATCTGGCTATTAGTAAGATGGGAAATGAGTTGAACAGTGCCACATAAGGGAAGAGCATCAGTGATCAGATTTTGTCTTTTTACCTTTAACACACTGCCTATATCCACTTGGATATCCCAGGTAAAAGTGAGGCTGTTTCAGTTCTACCCATTTTGAAGAGAATCATTCCAGGGGCTTGGTGCGGTCTGGAGCTCTGACTCTGGATAGCACTGCCATGGTGAGCACCACCTCAGCATCCTATGGAGCAGGATGGTGTCCATGGGAGTATGCAAAGTCTAAAGAACCCAAAGGTGCATCTGCTGGAGAGAGTCCAGAAGAGGCCACAAAGGTGCTCAGAGGGCTGGAGCACCTTTGGTATGAGGAAAGGCTGAGAGAGTTAGGTTTGTTTAGCCTGGAACGAAGACAAAGCTCTGAGGAGATCTTATAGCAACTCCCAGTTACAGTAAAAAGAAAAAAAAGTAAAATAAAATTAAAAAAAAAAAAATAAAAAAGAGGCTGGAAGAGAGCTGAAGAGAGCCTTTTGAGAAGGTCATGGAATGGTTGGGCAAGGGGGAATGCGTTCAAACAGAAAGAGGGTTATTAGGAAGAAATTCTTCACTGTGAGGTTGCTGAGGCACTGGCACAGGTTGCCCAGAGGAACTGTGGTTTTCCGCATTTCTACAAGTGTTCAAGCCCTGGCTGGATGGGGCTTTGAACAACCTTATCTAGTGGGAAGTGTTCCTGCCCATGGCAGCAGGGTTGGAATTACATGAGCTTTGAGGTCCCTTCCAACACAATCACCCTTCTGTGATTCTGTAAGTTGTCAGTAATTCTCTGGTACAATTGATGGTATATTTCAGTTTTAGGTACAGCCTGCTTTTTGGCCTTCTAAGGTCAAAAATTCATTCAAGTCAAATTGAATGGATGGATATTCACCAAATTCAAATTGGATGAGGCAGGGGTTTTTTCTATTCTGGGCAGAAAAAGAAAATGTAATATAAAATTTTACAGAAACACGTGTAACAGTGATGTCTTAAGTCAAGCAGCAGCAGGTGGGTCTGAGATTTAGAGAACAGTTTTAGAGGTCTGGACTATGGTATCACTACTTATATGGGAATCTGAAAAGAAATGGAGAAAAGGAGACCTATTTTTTTATGTTTTCTTACACCATCATCACAGGAAAAATAAAAATCATAAGAAAAAACTTACCTTTTTAAACATTGAAATCGAATGAAAGATTTTTCTACAACAGGAGTCCTAAATATTTTGCTCCTAAATTTTTTCTTTAAAAATTGCCTAATTTTTAACAGTGTTGATCACCAGTGCACCAGTCAGGGTCCCATGAGAAAATTGCTCTATAAACAGTGCCTCTATCTGATTTTTTTCCTAGATGATTTCCTTTGCTTGAGCTCACTTGGGGCTTTACAAGAACTTCACTTTTGAAAATAGGACTTCTCATTTTGGAACTAAAATTAGGGAAACTTGCCCACAGTTACATTTTTACCAGTGCAGGCCCATGAATTCACCTGGAAGAGAAGAAAGATAACAGTAAAAACAATTTAAAAAGTCAAATCCCTTAATTAACAATGCCAAAAATTCTCAACTTAAAAACCAGATTATAGTAAGGATCATGATTTTTCATCAGTCCTCAGTCTAGGGAAAATTCTGAACTTCTGATAGTTAATCTTTTGCAAAAACCTGTCAGTATCACCTTAATTAAATTGAGCTCTCCTTTGGTAAAATTTTTCATGTCTGAATTATACAGACTTACAATTCTGACATGAAAACTACTTCTTGGTGAGTGTTAATGAGATGCCTCCGTATGTTTTAATGAGGTACAATGCACAGCTTCATTTATACATGAGAAGAGAAACAGGAAGATTTTTGAGAAGGGTTTTGCCCTGGAATCCAAGAAAAATATACAGACTCTGCTACTCACCATTAATAAGATGACATGAAGAGTTGGCAGCGTTTTTCTTTCGAATACCCTAATCTCATGTGGCTACATTTGAAAAGTGGAAAATCATTGTTATCTCATACAGATCAATGCACTGTATGTATCTAGTGAATGAGCATCAAACTGACCCTGTGGGTGTATGCTGCACATCCTGCCAGTCCATTGATTTTGGGGCTATACTGAAAACAAAAGGCTGGCTTTGAGAAAGGGCCATGAACTCACATTTAAGGGTATAATTTTGCAAAAGTCAGAACAGGGGACAGACAAAACTGTCCTCCAGACAATAACCTTCAGTATGGGGAATGCTAATTATAATGCTGGACAGCTACAGGGTCATGCTCTTTCCACTACACTGTAATTATGTTCCAGGAAGCACAGCACACAAGAGGTTAACTTCTTTTGTTTACTTTTTATTATGCTTGGGAATTTTATATATTTGCAAGGCATAATTCCATAAGAATTATATTGTTGGTTATCATTAATGGCTGCTTGTTATGAAGTGCAATATTCTTACCTTTTAAAATTCAGCAGGATTCTAGACAGGCCTTTCCACTGTTAGGATCTTGGCCAATAAACTACTCAACAGGGTGCACAGAGTGGCTGGAGCAATATAATAGCATCACCCTTGGAAACTGTGGAACAGTATTGGTAACAACAGGAGCAAAAGGGCACTTCTTCACAAGGATGTCTTTCACTGTTGCAGACGGTCAACCAAAGGACAAAACAAAATGTTTCAGGCTAGATATAGATTTCAAATGGGGCAGTTATTTGGCAAGAAGGAATCATACATATAAAGCTGACTTTGAAAAAATGTCATTAAAAAAAAAAGCATCCTCTGTTACCACAGGAATCTGAATATATTATATAGAACTTTATTAGCTGGCTCTCATTTCAACAGGAAAAACAAGTTGGAGAGAATCAAACGTCTGGGAACAGAATGATGTCACTTCTGTGTTGGCTTTTTCTCACTGACCATTTAGTTCTTGCCGACTGCCTTTCTGGGAGGATTTCCTAGACAGAGAATATCTTCCTCAGTAGCTGGCTAATATCAGATGTCATTGCAATCCAACCTGTTTGAGACATTTCAGGTGACTCTGTGTATCAGATGTCACTAGAACTCTCCATACTTTTTTGTAGTTAATTCTATATACTCCATCAGCCTGCTGGGTCATGGGAAAAAAAATAATATTTTTGGGGGGGCCAGTTCTGTGAAGGAAGTAAAAGGTGTGATTTTACTTTGCACCCTTGTTTTTGGGTGAACCCCTGTGCACACTAGAAATTTTCTATAAAAACAAACCAAGATTCTTTTGCAGGCAGAAAAACATCCTCTCTTGAACAGACCTATTCTGGAATAGATTTTTCTACCAGGGGTTCTTGTGTTGTAAATATCCCTCATGTAAGGTGTAAAAAGAACATGCTCACCACTACCTAATGGAAACCAAGTCTCATCTGAGGCAAGTGCCCTAGGACAGTTTCTGAAGTCTCCTTACAGTAGGTGCATAAAGCAGAGGCATACAAAGCCTCACAGCTGGATGCTTTTGGCTTGTCTTCGTTTGGGATGACAGGTATCTGCCAGGTAAAAGCTGGAGTTTCCTTTGGAATGAAGAGTGTAAGCCCCCCCCCCCCCGCCCTTTTCTTTTTCCAATTATAAATTTACAATCAGAGGCTCTTAGGCAAAGATTTGGGAAATAGAAATAGCAGTTCTTTACTAGTATGTATTACAAAGCAAACAAAAACCCCACAACCAAACAACTACAGCATTAATAACAAAAGAAAACAGTACCAAGAACCTTGAGGGCGTTGTTTCACAAAACCCAGGGCAGTTTGATTTCGGTGCCCCTGCAGGATCCTCAGAGCACCAAGCTGAAAGAGTGGAAAAGTCCCGGGCTGGTAGCTGGGATGACAGGGTGTCCCGGCAGGCAGGGGCAGGATGTCCCGGCAGCGCAGGGGGTGCAGGGTCACACTGTAGCAAGAGGAGCAGTGCTGAAGAAGCCGAAGGCGAGGCAGGGCTGGCCCAGCTCCCGCGAGTGGCAGAGAAGGCTCAGGATTCAGGCCGAACCGGTGATAGTAGATTTCTCAGGACTGGATCCCTTTGGCCACAGTGAAACTCTTCCAGCCAGCAACAGTCCAGCCATTCTCTCTCCTCAAATGCTGATAAAAAAACAGCCCCCAGCTGCCTCAAGCTCTGTCTTTTACCTGCATTATCTCCCTCTTCCAACTTTGTCCACCTCTTTGTTTCGGTTAAGTACTCTCAAGTATCCAACACTTAGTCTCTTTGGTAACTTATGGGGAAAAAAATTCTTTACAGAAAGAAGGAACAAACCTAACCTCCAACATTATCCGCCCCGATTTTTTTTCCCATACCAACATATTACATTGAGTTTAAATTGTTAAATTATATATATATATATGCAAATATGGATACAGACACACTGTCATGGGTAGTTTACCCCAAAATAGGTCTCTTTGAGGTATGCATCGGGTCTCTCCATCCTTTTGCATCACCCACCAGGTGCAACCTGATCTCTGAGTGAAGACAACCCCATGGATGGGATTGTCTTTGCTGGAGGCAGGATTAATCCAAACAGTTTTTTCCAGCATACCTCTCACGTGTACCACTGGAACCTTATCTCCCTCTGTCGTTTGCAAGGGCTCAGATTGGGCAGGACCTGCTGGGTTGGTGGAACCTCGAGTGTTCACCAACCATGTGGCCTTTGCTAAATTAATATTCCAGTTTTTGAAAGTTCCCCCACCCAGTACCTTCAAGGTAGTTTTAAGCAGGCCATTGCACCGTTCAACTTTCCCGGCCACTGGTGCATGATAAGGAATATGCTACAACATATGGTACTATGACATGTTCTCTAGCCCAGGTGCTTATAAGACTATTCTTGAAATGGGTCACATTGTCTGACTCGATTGTCTCAGGGGTGCCATGTCTCCACAGGACTTGTTTTTCCAGGCCCAGGATGGTGTTCCGGGCAGTAGCATGAGGCACAGGGTAGGTCTCTAACCATCCAGTGGTGGCTTCCACTATGGTTAGCACATAGCGCTTGCCCTGGCGGGTTTGGGGAAGGGTGATGTAGTCAATCTGCCAGGCTTCCCCATATTTGTATTTGGACCACCGCCCACCATACCATAAGGGCTTCACCCGCTTGGCTTGCTTGATTGCAGCACATGTCTCACAGTCATGGATAACCTGAGAAATACTGTCCATGGTTAAATCCACTCCTCGGTCTCGGGCCCACTTATAGGTGGCATCTCTGCCCTGATGACCCGAGGCATCATGGGCCCATCGAGCTAGGAACAACTCTTCCTTGTGCTGCCAATCTAAATCTATCTTTGACACTTCTATCTTGGTAGCCTGATCTGCTTGCTCGTTGTTTCGGTGTTTCTCATTAGCCCAACTCTTGGGAACATGGGCATCTACATGGCGGACTTTCACAGGCAGCTTCTCTACACGAGTGGCAACATTCTTCCATTCATCAGCAGCCCAGATTGGTTTTTCCCTATGCTGCCAGTTGGCTTTTTTCCACCTTTCCAGCCAACCCCACAGAGCACTGGCTACCATCTACGAATCAGTGTAGAGGTAGAGCTTTGGCCACTTCTCTCTTTCAGCAATGTCAAGGGCTAATTGAACAGCTTTGAGTTCAGCAAGTTGACTTGATCCTCTTTCTCCTTCAGTGGCTTCTGCAACCTGTCGTGTGGGGCTCCCTACGGCTGCTTTCCACTTACGGTTCATTCCCACGATGCGACAGGAACCATCAGTGAAAAGAGCGTAGTGTGCTTCTTCTGCTGGCAGTTGGTTGTACGGAGGAGCTTCTTCAGCCCGTGTCACTTGTTCCTGCTTCTCTCTGTCCGTGAGACCAAAGTTTTCTCCTTCCGGCCAGTTTGTAATTATCTCCAAAATCCCAGGGTGATTTGGCTTTCCAATACGGGCACGCTGTGTGATGAGGGCAGTCCATTTGCTCCATGTGGTGTCGGTGGCATGGTGGGTGGAGGGAGCCTTTCCTTTAAACATCCACCCCAGCACTGGTAGTTGGGGTGCCAGGAGGAGTTGTGCTTCCGTACCAATCACTTCTGAGGCAGCTTGAACTCCTTCACAGGCAGCCAAGATCTCCTTCTCTGTGGGAGTGTAGTTGGCTTCAGATCCTCTGTAACTTCGACTCCAGAATCCCAGTGTTCGACCTCGGGTCTCCCCAGGCACCTTCTGCCAAAGACTCTGGGACAAACTGTTGTTCCTGGCTGCGGAGTAAAGCACATTCTTCACATCTGGTCCTGTCCTGACTGGGCCAAGGGCTACTGTGTGAGCAACCTTCTGCTTGATCTGGGCAAAGGCATGTTGCTTTTCAAGGCCCCAGTGGAAATTGTTCTTCTTGCGGGTAACCAGGTAGAGAGGGCTCATGATCTGACTGTACTCAGGAATGTGCATCCTCCAAAAACCTATGGCTCCTAGGAAAGCTTGTGGGTTTTTTTTGCTGGTCGGTGGAGACATTGCTGTGATCTTATCACTGACCTCAGTGGGATCTGCCGCCGTCTATCTTGCCACTTTACTCCCAGGAACTGGATCTCTCTGGCAGGTCCCTTGACTTTGCTCTTCTTGATGGCAAAGCCGGCTTTCAGCAGAATTTGGATGATCCTCTCTCCTTTCTCAAACACTTCAGCTGCAGTCTGCAGTCTTCCCCCACACAATGATGTCATCGATGTACAGTAGATGTTCTGGAGCCTCACCCTTCTCTAGTGCAGCCTGGATCAGCCCATGGCAGATGGTGGGGCTGTGTTTCCACCCCTGGGGCAGCCAGTTCCAGGTGTACTGCACACCCCTCCAGGTGAAAGCAAATTGAGGCCTGCATTCTGCAGCCAGAGGAATAGAGAAAAATGTATTAACAATGTCAATAGTGGCATACCACCTCACTGCTTTGGACTCCAGCTCTTACTGGATTTCCAGCATGTCCGGCACAGCAGCGCTCAGCGGTGGAGTCACTTCATTCAATGCACGATAATCCACAGTGAATCTCCATTCTCTATCAGACTTGTGCACAGGCCAGATGGGGCTGTTGAAGGGTGAGTGGGTTTTGCTGACCACCCTTTGTCTCTCCAGCTCACGGATCATCTTGTGGATGGGGAACATGGCATCCCGATTTGTCCGATACTGCTGGTGGTGCACCGTTGAAGTGGCAACAGGTACTCATTGTTCTTCTACCTTCAGGAGTCGTACTGCAGATGGGTTCTCTGATAGTCCCGACAAGGTGTTCAACTGCTTAATGCCCTTTGCTTCCACAGCAGCTATCCCAAATGCCCATCTGAGTCCCTTCGGGTCTTTGTAATAGCCATTCCTGAGGAAGTCTATGCCCAGAATGCAGGGGGCCTCTGGGCCAGTTACAATTGGATGTTTCTGCCACTCCTTCCCAGTCAGGCTCACCTCGGCTTCAACCAGAGTCAATTCCTGTGATCGCCCCATCACCCCGGCAATGGAAATCGGTTCTGCCCCCACATGTCCTGATGGCAGTAGAGTACACTGTGACCCAGTATCTACCAAAGCTTCATATTTCTGTGGCTCAGATGTGCCAGGCCATCGAATCCACACGGTCCAAAAGACCCGGTTTTCCCGTGCCTCTTCCTGGCTAGAGGCAGGGCCCCTCTAGCACTGGTTATTATTCTCTTCTTCGACATACATATTAGAGGTTCCTTCAAGGGGATCCGACATATCGTCCTCACTTCTATAATACCTGGTGGCTCGGTCATGGGAGGCTGAGGCTACTTTCATTTTAGTGGAAACCCCTCGGTGAGTGTTTCTCTCCTTGAGCTCACGCACCCTTGCTGCCAGGACCGAAGTGGGCTTCCCATCCCACCTTCCCATGTCTTCCCTATGGCTGCGCAGGGAGGACTACAGTTCAGCTCATGGGGGGTACTCTCTCTCTCTAGCTGGGGGACGTTGGGCTCTGGGGCCTGTGACTCGCACCAGTGCCACATGGGAATGGTTCCTCCTCATCTCCTCTCTCACCTCCTTTATTTCCTTTTTGAGTTCCTTCACCATGGCAGAGACATGAGCCTGCATTGGGCCATTGATCATACTTTCATAACTCCTGAGTTTGTTGGCTACAGAACCCACTGTCTCTCGGTTGGCATCAGGATTGATTGTGGCAATGAATACGGCATAGTCACACGGTCCGTGAGTTGCTAGCATCCACAACATGTGCCCTGTGCATCTAACCTTGTCAGGGTCATTATTGTGCTGTCCGCTCTTTCCAAAGAGTACCTCTAATACTGCCACTTCTCTCAGCGTTTGGATCCCCCCCTCAAGGGTGTTCCAGTCCATGTTATGATGGTGCTGCGGCACTTTGTCTCTGTGGACAAACCTCTCCCTTATACTCAATAAAAGCCGCCCCCAGAGGGAAAGGGGGCCTGGCTGTCTTACAAATACCTGATTTACGCCTGAGTCCTGGGTCAAGGGTCCCAAATTCCTTGCCTCACTACCATCCAGTTGTACACCTGTACCCATAAGGTCCCAGACCCGAAGCAGCCAGGCTGTATAAGCCTCACGTCCCCATCATGCAACACCTTTGTGTAGGTTACGGAGACTTTCATACGACAGGGACTCGGTGATGATCTCAGCCTCTGTTTCCCTTGAGGGTTGTGAGGGCCCCCCTTTCTTATCTTTATTATCTGGGGGCTCTGATTTCATCTTAGACTTCTTTGTTTCCACTGGGGTGACTGCTGCTGGCTGTGGCTGCCCCTGTGGTTCAGCTGGAACTTGCACAGTTGTAATGTCTGTGGGTTCTATTGCTGCACCATCAGACTCTTCCTTTACAGGGCGGGGGGAGGGTTTTCCACCAGCTGGGGAAGTGTATTCCTTCAGCACCTGATTCATTTCATGTATCTCTTTCACCAGAATCCCCACCCAGTCCGGGTGGTTCATTTCTGAGGTGAGCTGTGGGGCAGTGTCAGATGCCATGACAGTATTTCCAGTCTGTGGGACAGGGTCAGACTGCATGGCAGTATCCCTAGTCTCTGGGGTAGGTGTCTGTGCAGTGATCCAAGTCAGCCTCACCTTATCTCTGAAAACTACTGAATAGGCTATGACTATTAGCAGCACTTG